>NC_041386.1:474650829-474660111 GCF_002162155.2 Triticum dicoccoides | reverse complement strand
ACACAAACTAAGACTCCATCTCTCTCTCCTCTCTCTCTCTCTCTCTCTCACACACACACACCACACACACACTAAGACTCCATCTCACACACACATGCTCTAGGCGGAGCATTTGTTCCTACCACCCTTCATCCAACCTTACCAGTATGATAAACAATCACCTTTATTTACTTGCATAACATGGACAAATTCCACTTTACTTTAGTAGTCAGCAAACTTATCATTTGTACCCTTATAAAAAATAAGTTGGTGGTGATGGTGTGCCTGCCATCTTGGAATACAGACCGTATGATCTATATCTGAGGATAGAAAGCAAACTATGATAATTTTACAAAAGATACCGGCACCTCTCTCCACATCATTATCTCTCGCAACCTCATTGCTCAGCAACTAAAAAAGGAATAAGTCTCTGGAACAATCTAGCATGCATGGTGGCCGCTGCCGCCTGCCAGCGCCGTCCATCCCCATGCCTCCGCCCATGCCGACCACCAGTCACCACCATGCTCCACTCCTCCTCCCTTATCTCTCATCTTTCATTTTTTTTCGATGACATTCTCGAGATACCAGTTTTCCGATAAAATTCTTGAGATATCATTAGTTTTTACACATGGGATTACTCCTGCATGGGTCAATCACAACAGGTGTTCTGTAAAAAAATGCATATTGATGTTTCGTGCAATGCACGAGAATCTTGCTTGTAATTATATAACGCAAATCACGAGCAGGAAGTGACATTTTTTTGACACAACCACGTTAACATGGCCACGTAAATCACTAGTTAAAGTAAATACCATTATACTTATATCCCGATGCAAAAGGTTGAGTACATGTCCGAAGAGTAGAGTCGCACACATGCACTCTGTCTCTCAGAATCTCTCTCTCTCACACACACACACCAGTTACATGACGCCCACTTAAGCAGACACGTATGTTACAATTTGTGCACCCGCGGGTACACGTGATGCTGGGCATTTATTTAAGCCGGAACGCGAACCCAAACAGTAGCTGCATTCATTCCCCTCCCGCCGCCTCTTCTCTGGTCACCGTCGCCCGGTAGCCATGGGCCGGCCAAAGGTAACAACATACACCATACTCCCGCCGGAGCGGCGCTTTAATATGGAAATTTTAGTGGTCATGCATGCATCTTTTTGTGCTAGCACTCCTATATAAGGGTTGATCGGTCGCTTCCCGCAGACGTGCGCGGGTGGTGGAAGAGGAAGGAGAAGGGAAGCGGGCTGTGGAGTAACATTTTTTACCATAATTTCTTAGGAAACTGAGTGCAATAATTGAGTTGTTTTGCAAAGTACCAGTACTACACCTGAAACGGTTCAAAACCTATACTCCCTTGCCCGCGCGCGCTTCCCGCGTGAACGGTCAACGTCGCCCTGGAGCGTTAGTGTCGCATTAATGCCCGGCCAGAGCGGAGGCGACCTCTCACTGGCGTCGGCTTTGAAGTGGCGCGACGGCCGAGAGAGCGCCGCTTCCTGGTGCACGCGACTGCTCCGCGTCGAGACTGGCCATAGGCCCTATTTGGATCCATGGGTTAGAGTTAGTTTGAGCTAGTAGGGGCTCAAATAGCCTTAAACTATCCAAGCATGAGGGTTTAAGTTGGAGCAAGTTGCACCGAACCCACCAAAAAAACTATCCCACCCAAGAGGTGCTAACTGGAGATAGTTCTCATTGGGACCACTGAGAAATCACTTTTCTATCTCCATGAAGTGCATTTATTGTCAATCTAACCCTGTCACCCAAACACCTCTTTGGCTACAGTTAGTTCAGGGTTAGTCATCAGTTAGTCTAACCTCTAGCTAAGTTAGAGTATCAAACAGGAGCAGTATAGGGCATGCAAGTTGCTCAAAGCATACAAGCAAATTCGTACGTGAAAGGATTTTTTTTCTTTTTGAAAACGGAACGTGAAAGGAATTTTTTTAGAATGCTCTTGGCATGTCGCTAACATGTGATAGTTAACCGACCTCAATAGACGGCAGAAACGCCAGCCCGCCGCACTTTGATAGAGACAAGGAGGGAGAAGCGATACAGGCTGCTGGATTACTAGAGATAGGTGTCGCACGGAAGCCAAGAAATATGGTGATAGCGTGGGTTAGCCATGTACTAGTATGGTACTACACTGGGCTTCCGTGTTTCGTACTCTTCTAGTCCACTGTGGAGATGATTAGTTAATTTTATATCGCTGAATAATATTAAATAGGGACAATCACATTTGAGCCCCTAGTTGTGTCACACCCGGGTGTTTTGCCCCTAAATTCAAAAAACCCTCGTTTCTGTCCAAGCTCGTTTACTCCTCTTATGCTTTTGCCCTTTGACCGTTTTACGGCAACTTTGAAAACTTCATAACGAATTCATACTAACTCAGAAAAATACAAATAAGATATCAAAATGATCGAAAAAACATCACCTATATGTGCATGTCATTTGCATTCATGACAAAAGTGCTCAAAAGTCCCTATCTTAGTTTGAGCTCATATGATGTCAGCATGAATAGTAAATGATGAAAAAATTGAAAACAAATTCAAAACATATAGGTGATGTTTATCCGAACATTTTGATATCTTATATGCATTTTTCTGAGTTAGTATGAATTCATTATGAAGTTTTCAAAGTTAACGTCAAACAGTCAAAGGGCAAAAGCATAAGAAGAGCAAATGAGCTCGGGCAGAAACGAGGGTTTTTTGAATTTAGGGGCAAAACACACGGGTGTGACACAACTAGGGGCTCAAATGTAATTGTGCCTATTAAATATTATGAGTGCAGACACTCCACCACGAGGTTCCTTGCTCCTTCTCGGTTGTCCGGAATCTATGTTCTTCCACTCTATTTTTTTACGTGAGCTTTGTTCATCCTTTTGCCAACACGTGATACATCTAGCATCAAGGTGCACGTGTTATGCAAGGATCGTTCCATCTATATGAAGAACATGTGGGACTGGAACTACGAGACGAACATGTACCCAGGAGTGGACGTACGAATCTGAGTAATGTAGCGCAGTAAGTGAAGTAGAAAGGCACAAATGGTATGAACATGCGTGACATATAGGGTGTGTTTGGTTGCGTTCTCGTCTCAGCATAGTTGTTCCCTCTTCATGCATGCTCAACTCAACACCCATCTTCATGCATGCTCTCTTCATGCATGCTTCTAGTGTATTTGTGCTAAACTAGTGTGGACTCATGCACCCTCAATACACTCTACCAAACACCCAAAAGTAGGTCGAGAAGGGAACTCTTGGGCGGCATTTGTCTCTTACTACCACTACAAAAAAATACACTTCCGTGATGATACGTGTTTGTCACAGTAGGTCGCTTTTTTTGTCATACATGTACATACATGACAAATTTATGACAGAATCAAGATAGTCATACCTGTGCTGTCGTGGAAGTGTTCCATGACATTACCAAAATTATCATCACGGAAGTGTCCACTTCCATGACAATAAATCGCGCGTCACAGAAGTACTTTCGTCAAGGGTGACCGACATGTGGCATCCACCGTAACGGAACGCCATTAAGCTATCGGGTCGGGTTTTGGATCCGATAACCTGTTGACAGCCCCGACCAATGGGGATTTTCCACATGTAAAATCATCATTGGCTAGAGGAAACACGTGTCGGCTCATCATTGGGACAGATGTCATCCACTCACTGGACAGAAGGCGCCTATGATACGTCGACACGTGGCACAGCCCAATAGTGGCCCATTCCTGTGAAAAGGCCGGCCCATTTGACTTGGTCAAAAGCTGGCGGGCCGGCCCATGGAAAGCATGTTAACGGCCTATTCGCATATAGCCCATTTACAGCCCGCTAACCCAAGGCCCATTATGCCCTATCCGAATTAGGCCCAGTAGCGTCATCTGGGCCGTCCAATAGATTCCAGCCCATTTTCACTTCTGGCCCATGTATAGCCCATGATGTCTTTCGGCCCATATGAGGCCCTTTGTAACTCTTGGCCCATTAGCGGCCCATGCTGAAACTGGCCCGTAATGAACAGTGTATCACTTTGCACCCATTAACGGCCCGTGCTGAAACTGGCCCGTAATGAACAGTGTATCACTTTATACCCATTAATGGCCCTTTATTCCATTAGGCCGTCTCCAGCCCATGTTATCTTTCGGCCTTCTCAGAGCCCATTTATTCTTAGGCTCATTTCCAGCATTCGTTTACTTACGGCCCGTTACTTTCATTTTCTGCTTGTGGGCCAAATTCAGCCCGTGGTTACAGTCGGCCCGTTTGTGGTCCGTTAATACGTTGGGCCGTTTTCATAGCGTCATCAAATATGGCTTATTAACGATGGCCCGTTATGGTCGGCCCATGAACGGACGATTCCAACTCTAGCCCGTTTACGGCCAGAATGCGGTCTGTTTGGCCCATGTTTGGCCAATCGATCATACGGCCCATATAAGGCCCATTGATGATACGGCCCGTAGAAGGCCCATTGATGATACGGCCCGTAGAAGGCCCATTGTTTCTATGGCCCGTAGAAGGCCCACTATTTCTACGGCCCGTAGAAGGCCCACTGTTTCTACGGCCCGGACTTTGGGGTTGTCTCAGTGTCTTCAATATAGTTTTTATCAGCTTTCTTGGAGACCAACAGGGATGTCTCACTATCTTGAACCTTATTTGCATTACTTCCTTTATCATTGCATAACAGCGTACTCTTCTCCAATATTTTATTCATGTTCTAAAAGAGAAACAAACAAACACATCTCAGGTTTACAATGTAGTATATGAAACTCATTTTGGTAAACCAGTTCAATAGTAAGGTGGATAGGATAACAGCATGAAACAAACATATATCTATGTAGTATGGTCACTGTATGGTCTATATCATTCTAGTTTATGTTGCCAAATCAAGATAGATACAGTTCGAATCATATCTATTTAAGACAAAGCAGCATAGACAAAATATAAGTGTGGGAAACTACACAGCAATAACAACACGTGTAATGTGCATGGCATGAGAACATAACTGTTTATTCAATTGAAACTAAAATCAACATAGAGCAAGTTACAAAAGCAAACAGCCAAACACGTTGAAGAAACATGTTTAAAACATACCTGTTGCGCCATTTGAGTTTCAATTGCATCCTTCAAATTTGAAATTAGTTTGTATCAGTAAATACAGTGATGCAAGAGCAAATTAGTATGAACCATAGCTACGGAACCTGACCTGAGAACAATTCTTCTTCTGCTTTAAGCGTTGACTTCGAGTTCGGAGTGGTGGTCCTCGTGATTTGGGCACTGCAGTTGCCTTACTAACTCCTCGTGTTTGGGTGCTCTGTGGTGGAGACGGTGCTATGTCAACGGGAATTGGGTGTTTATCTGCTGGGTTTGGGGTTAGAAGGGGAGTAGCTGGTTCTCTATCCAACTGGGTAGGGGTACAATCTGCATGAGTGTGGGTTATGTGTGGTGGGGCTGGTTCTTGGGCAAGTACAACCATGGTTCTATCTGCATCAACATGTAGCACGATCTTTTCTGAAGACCGTGTTTTTACTCCCACAGATACTGCCATCACTCCCTCCAATTGAAATGGCTGATAAACAAGAAAAGTAATTGAATGTACAGACATTGTAAGATAGACAGGTGCAATGGATAGCAGGGAAGAAAACAGGGCATGAAATAATTCACATTTATGTTGTCTAAGCAAACAGAATAGCAGGACATAATTTCACATATATGATGGCTAATTAAACAGGATAGCATGACACAATTTCACATGTATGATGGCTAACTAAACAGGATAGAATGACATACTTCAAAATATGATGACTATGTAAACAGGATGACATGATATAACTATACGATGTGTCTATTAAAGTGGTTGGCATGCCATAAATCACAAACATGTCGTCGATGGAAACATGATGGCATGATATAATTCACGGATAGAATGACATAATTTAAATATGATGACTATGTAAACAGGATGAGATGATATAACTATATTATGTCTTTAGAAAATGGGTTGGCATGCCATAATTCAGATACATGTTGTCTATGTAAACATCATGGCATGACATAATTCAAATATATGATTTATATACTAAGGAAGTGAGCATAGGGCAATCACATATATGATGTGTCAACTAAGGAGATGGCATTCAATATTGTGTATATGATGTAAAAACTAAGCATTTCAATACAACATATGCATTATATGAGTAATATAACCCCGCCAAGTTTGAGCATACACCTCAGGGGGATAATAGGACTGGTCATCTGCCTCTGAATCCTCCTCTGAAGAGCTATCTGTAATGAGCAAGATATCTGCTTCAGCAGGTAGCATTGTCTGCTCTGAAGACCTTGTTTTCACTCCAGATTTCTCCATCACCAATTCAAATGGCTGATGCACAGGAAGAGCAGTTGAATATACAAACATTGTCGACAAAAGCAATGAGAAATACAAAAAAAGGACGACATGATATAATTCACATATATGACACTTGCCTAAACAGCATGGCATTGCATAATTCACATACATAATGCCTTGCAATAAGATAACATTGCATAATTCACATATATAATGTCTTGCAACAAGATGGCATTGCATAATTCACATATATGGTAATTAGACACTAAACAGGTGGCATTCACACAAAGCGTGTCTAAACTAAGCAAATGACATAGCAATGCAAGATACCATATGCACGATATGAGCAACATAACCCTACCAAGTTAGGGCATGCACCTCGGGGCGGAAATATGACTGGTCATCTGTCTCTGAATCCTCCTCTGAGGAGCTATCGGTAACCAGTAAGGCATGCGCTTCGTCAGATAGCATTGTCTGCTCTGAAGACCTTGTTTCCACTCCAGATTTTTCCATGACCGTGCCAAATGGCTGATGCACAGGAAGAGTAATTGAATGTACTAAAATTGTTAACAAATTTAACACATAATAAAAAAATGATGGCATGATATAATTCACATATAAGATGACTGGCTAACCAGGGTGGCATTGCAAAATTCACATATATGATGCCTGGCTAGACAAGATGGCATTGCATGATTCACATATACGATAAAGAAACTAAACAGATGGCATTGACACAAAGCATGTCTAAACTAAGCAGATGACATCTTTAATGTATACAGTAAGCAATGCAAGGCACCATATGCATGATATTACCAACATCAGCATGCCAAGTTAGAGCGAAGACCTCATGGGGTAAATAGGAGTGGTATTCTCCTTCTGAATCCCCCTCATAACAGTTATCTTCCTCTTGATTACGATCCGAAATGGGTGGAGGGGGACTACCTTTGCGTCCACCATGGAACGACGTGTGCATGAAATTTTATTGGCACACAAGGCTCATCTCTTTTGCTCTACATGATCAGTTCCATTGTGTACAATAACTGGCATGCATAGGAATAAAACATAGTGAGATTATGTAAGGAGTGCATGCACAAATCCAGAGTGATGGTAGCAAACTGTGGATAGACCCAAAACCAATGATAGCAGGCAGATAATAGCTTTAGTTAAAAAATACAGATAATGGCTCCTTTAATGTTTGTTTTCACCCAACATGAAACTCATAGTAGCCACCGGAGATTAACCAGATAGTAGACAGATAGTACTGATTGCTGCCCCAATATGTACCCCACAACCATTTAAAAACACAAGTTTCAGCATTAGTTTGGACCTGACTCGGAGTCTAATAGGTGAACACGACGATAATGTAGCATGTCATCATATTAAGCGACACATAACGTAAGCAGACACGGAAGAGTGCGACCTCTCTTGCGGACCCGTGTAGTCCTCAAGGTCATCTGCTCAGTTGATGATGGTAATGCAGTTGCCATGGCTGCCAGCGGCGGGGAAGAAGATCTGAGGCAGCGAAAGACAGTCTGGAGAGCGGATCCCTGCTGTGGTGAACCCTTCCGTCGTTGGAGCAGCTGAGCTGGGGTGGAACACAGCGCCGCAGTAGCAGGACAAACCACACAAGGTTTTCTTTGACACATATCTGTAACAGAAGTAATTGAGTAAGGGCTTGTTTGAATTTGAGGATTCTAACAATGCAGGGATAGGAAATAGACAGGAATAGGATAGGAATGCACGTGCAAAACAGAGAATTAAAAAACACAGGATTTCTGCCAATCTGGGTGTTTGATTCACAATAATTGGAAGATCACAGGATGCAAAAAAGCATGGTGAGATTAAGTCAAACCATAAGAAAATGTACGGTTATAATGCTATTATGCTACTATCTCTTAGTCTTGTGCTTGATGAATAGGAATATGAAAAGGAGGAGAAGTGGAAATTAGAATTCCTACGGTTTTTCTTTCAAGGAGACACTAAAGGAACAAATCCTACAGTTTTCCTTTGCTCCATTCCTTTGCACCAAATTCATGAAAAGTAGTACCATAGGAAACTTTCCAATTCCGATGTTTTTCATTCACTTTTCCTTTCAAGCACTGGCGATTCTAGTAGGCAGGCTTGAGTAAGGAAAATCCTACACTAAAAAAATGTTTTTGTGCTACTTCTATTACTTTGGACCCAGGCCACTGCCATACTAGCTCAACTCCCAAGCCCATCGACAAATGCACAGCTCAAACGCGCAGAGATAAATAATGATGGTGTTCAAGAGAGTCCATCACGGATAGCTAAGTTGCATGGTACCTCACTGCTTGTCATATAGTAGGATAAAATAATTGTATTTCCCGTTACTACGAGTGCTCAGTGGACAATATATATATATATATAACATGTAGAGTAAAAAAGAGATGCAACAAGTGTACAACCTCTTTGGCGAAGCCATGTCGATCTCAGCGTGATTGGGTTGGCTGGTGAGGATGCTCCGGCTGACTTGGCTGTCGGAGGAGGGGAAGAAGATCTTAGGCGTCTCGAGATGGAGCCTGAGGTACTGCTCCGCTGTGATGGAGGGTTTCGTCGTTGGAGCAGCTCCGGTGAGTTGTACGACGCCGAGGCTGAAGCAGGACAAGAGAGACAACGAACAACGTTAACCTGAGTGGAATTCTAATAGCATCTCCAATACATGACATAAAATACATAAACACAAAGTGCTAGATGTAAAATACATCAGCCACTCATCTCTGAACTTAACTGTCGAAACTGAATTTAACTGTCGAAACTGAACTTAACTGTCGAAACTGAACGCACTAGCAAGGTGAGGCTAGACGTCGGTCGACTGACTTTTTCATCTCTGGTCAGTCGATTTTGCAGCCATTGGATACGAAATCAAGGGCTTGCGGTTCATCTTCAACCTCCACCCCCTGAGTCGGCCAAACAGCAGCCCCCACCACCCGCGGCCGGC
>NC_041386.1:474622312-474650670 GCF_002162155.2 Triticum dicoccoides | reverse complement strand
CACGCCACCGCCCCGCCAACGCCCCGCCACCGCCGGCGACCACCGCCCCCATCCTGAACCCTAAGATAGATAGTGGGGTACCTCTCCGGCGAGCCCCCTCCCCGCTGCGGCTGGTTCTTCCTTCACCCCGGCGGTATCAGAGTGAAGTGTAGCTAAATCGGAGCAGCATCGCAAGCAAGAGCAAGAGCGAGAGCAGCAGCGCGAGCAAGAGCAATAGCAAGAGCAGACCAGGCAGGGGACCGAGAGCAAGAGCAGAGCAGCAGCACGAGTGAGAGCTAAAGCAGCAGCAGGTCCTATTGATGTGGACGTCGCCACCGAGGGAGCGACGTCGTGGAGGAAGTGGTTGGCGACGCCGCCGTGGATGGAGCCGCGCCGTGTCGGCTCGGGACCGAGCGCCGGCAGCATCGTGAGATCGAATCAAGAAGAAAATGCAACGATTAGTGTACAACCTCTTTGGTGGCGCCGATTAGGCCGCAGCTTCATCCAAGGAAACGGTGATGATGATGCGCTTCTGGTGGTGCAGGTGAAGACGGCAGTGTGGGAATGGAGGTGGCGCGAAAGACGAGGGGAACATCGGGGCAGCTCCTTGGAGGTGGAGGACGGTGTGGCTGAACCGGTAGGACGATGAGATCGATGACGGATCCTCATCCGGTATGGTGGATGAGGGACGTCGAGGTGTTGTTGTGGACGACATCGTCGGGGAAGAGGCTCCGGCTGGGTGGCGGATGGAGCAGGGTGTGGGGTTTCGTCGCGGGTTTTCGCGGCCTTGGTGTACGAATGGGTGGGCGAATGGGATGGCAGTGGGGAACCATGGCTTAGAGACGCGCTTTTCCGAAATGTGGGGTAAGTTACGAAAGTACCCCCACCGATTTGAGGCGGTTCTTTTAGTTCAGGGGTACCACGGGCATTTCACGTGTCAGGATTTCACAGGAGGTGGGAGTTTTCGCGCGCGTTGTAATTTCGGAATAGCAAGTCGCGGGTTGAGATGGAGGGAGTTGTCAGAGCACAACAAGACAAAGATATATCTTAAATATTTCGGGCTAACAAGGCGCGGGTTGAAGAGGCGGGAGTTTCCCAGCACGATAGACAGAGACGCTAGCTTGAATTTTCGGCATAACAAGGCGCGGCTTGAAATTTCGGAAGAACAAGCTTAACATGTACCCAAAAAAGACAATTTGCACCTCAACACGCACAACACACACACAAACACCATTTAGACTAGAGTAAGGTACACGTGCATTGCACGCATGAGATTTGGCAACCAAATTATGAATAAATACCACATTATAGCATGCAAGATTTAAGTCATATATGCATGATGTAGATGTTCGTTTAATTCTTATAGTTCATTTCATTCAAAATCATCTAGTTTTTATAAGAAAGCTAATCTATTTTAAGATTCATGGAATTGTGCGTCATAAGACATAAAGTAAAAAACAAATAATGGCAAATCATGTAGAAAAACATTTGGGCAATTATGATACGGAAGATTCTAGAACAAATAAGAAGTGCTTGTGTTTTGATGTTTGTGCATTATGCTTAAGTTCAACCATGGAGTCTTCTAGATTATACATATGGCGAAATCTGGTGGAATCTAGATGATATCCAACGGCCAGTAGTGCTCAAATTTGCCATCTTTGGACCATCGGATTCACCTCATCCAACGACCATCTTTCAAAGTTAAAGTTACCCGCACACAATATAAAAAATATATATAATATAATATATATAGGGGTATAGATATAGATATGTGATGCAAAAGCCGCCCATCATCTCCAATTAGAATAGTGTGTCCATGCATGGATGCGACGTGGCCAAATGATGTCTGCCATCGGTATCTCAAATTCAAATCAGTCTGACCTTGTTCAATGTGTATACATTACAACATGCTCGTTTCCAAACCACACCGCGCAGATCTCCGTTATATTCATGCATGCATGGGTTTCAAACATCAGGATCTCTTATTCAAATATTTGAATTCAACTTTACATTGATTGTGACCTCACCTATTCAGCTATTCTTTTACACCCACATAGTAGTCTTCTCTTTATAATTGTACCACTAACCTTCTCTCGTGCATGCATGCACACACACTACCAGTCGGCATTATCCATCGCACGCATGCAATATTTTTCTTCAGGTCGGTCTCCCATGAAGGCACACACCAACTCACATCCCCCTCTCCATCATATCGGGCATTCTTTATCTCTCACGCGTGCATGCGCAACGATCGATGTTCCTCTATGTATGTGTGTATATAGCTAGGTCTTTCATAGTTTTCCACACAAACCGATCGATCGATATATCCAGTGAGGTCTCACCCTCTTTCCCACGTCCACATCGATCAATCTATACCTCTCTATATAGGATTAACATATATAGCTAATAGACCCACATTAATTATGTATCCAACGTCCCCCTCTCATCATCCATGCCTTCCGCTTCATCTCTCAGACGTGTGCACAATGGCGAAGACAGGCGGTAGTAAGGGCCCTGCCCCCCTCCCCCCTAACATCACTATATATCAAGGCTAATATGAATGTGATCATTAGACAATTGCTGCTAAAAATGGTTTAAGTTCATGAATTGACCCTCCTCATAAAGGATTAGCAATGCTTGGCCCCCTAGCTCATTTATTTTTCATGGCTCGGCCACTGCGCGCATCAGCGCACGTCTTCTCCCTCTCTCTCTCTCTAAATATCGATCTCGCACTTGTGCATTCCTTCATAGTCTCCCTCCACTCGGCCCCTCACACCATCTTCTAGCCCCCCACCGGATTTTGCCACATGTACAATCTAGCAGACTCCATGGTTGAACTTAAGCATAATGCACAAACCTCAAAACAACAGTGGTTCTCTTTTGTTCCAGAATCTTCTGTATCATAACTGCCCAAACTTTTTTCTAGTTGAATTGCCATTATTTGTTTTTACTTTATGCTTTACAACACACAATTCCATGAATCATAAAATAGATTAAGGGCTTCTTTGATTCAAAGGATTCTCAAAGGAATTTTGGAGGATTCTAATCATTAGGAATTTTTCCTATCTTGGTTGTTTGATTCGTAGGATTGTAAACCATAGGAATTTTTCCATATGATTCATTTGCACTAGATTTCATAGGAAACATCTCATCCACTCAAACCTCTTTGAAAGAATTATGTGTTTTTTCTATGCACAATCAAACACTTGTACAATCTTGTAGGATTCAAGACGACATTCCACTATAATCCCATGTTTTTCCTATTCCCACGTTCTTAGCTTTTTTATAAAAACTAATTGATTTTGAATGAGATGAACTATAAGAATTAAACGAAGGGCTACATCAGGCATATATGACTCAAAGCTTACATGCTATAGTGTGGTATTTATTCATAATTTGGTTGCAAAATCTGATGCGTGCAATGCACGTGTACCTTACTAGTACTTCGAGTATGTGCAAAACACGTAAATTAGAATACCAATGGCATGCTACACAGTGTCCCTCTTATAGTTCATGAAGCCACGTGGCACATGTGTAGGCGTTGTCACGACCTCCTTGTGTGGATTGATCACAGTGACGTGCTGCTGGTTCCAGAAGAATGTACTCGTCCTCCCTGAGCCATACTGGCGGTACATGCACGAAGCGAAGATGTGCACGCACGCCATGCACGCACTCATTCCTCGCACGCACACGCGGGTACACGGGCAGACGCAATTTTGTACCAAGATCCACCCCATGTGATAATTTGACGCATGTAAAGTCGTTCACTTCATTGATGGTTAATTAATACAGCGCATGCAAATTGAGTGGACGTGAGGGCGGAGGAAAGACATTATTACTCCACTGCGCACATGCGAGTAGTTAAATCGTGGGTTGTTAGTAGTACTTCCATTGGTCTCCTTCGTATTTTGTGCCAATTTTTGATAGTAACATAATATTTACGCATTTGAGCAGTGTAGTAGTACTTGAAATTTACGTTCCGCTGAACTCGTCGGGAGCCGTTTCGTGCCTCGAAACCAAAGCCATCAATTAATCTTTACCTTGTTCCCATCACATTCGAAAGCCTGCTCACACCTACTAGTAGTACGTACCAAACCTGAACGTGTTCCCACTATGCAGGTATTAGTACTAGTGCTAGTACTTAGGTTATAAAAAGGGGAACTACCTAACCGAAAATCACTCTACCTTTCCTCCTCATAAGTGCTTCTTCTTCGTCCGTCGTTGCCATGGCCGGTGAGCAGAGCTCTAGGTCGAGAACTACTCGTAACAAGGGAGCGGCAACCAAGGTTGTGGAAAAAAAAAAGAGGGCTCACCGCCATGTAGAGACCTCAAAGATCTCTCACGGGTAGGCGATGGCTCCCAGGAGCGCCCTAGCTGCGGAGGCGAACATGCCGAGCCGGCCGAGCTGGAGTTGTTATCCCTCGACAGCATGCCCGATCAGCTCAATAAGCAGAAGGAGTTCATCCAAGGCTTGATGGAGTTGCTGAAGGAGAGCCTCGATGACATGCCCGCTGAGCTCAATCAGCAGGGGGAGCTGACCGCTAGCTTGGTGATGCTGCTGAAGAAGAGCATTGCCTCGGAGAAGAAGGCGACCGGTGAAATCCTGCGACTTCGGGAGGACAATGCGAAGCTCTGCCACGAGATCGACCTATTGAAGGAGAAGAACGCCGGATGGAAGAAGCTGCATGAGAATAGTAGTTCCTCGATGAAGATGCTGCAGGCCCTCGCCATGGAACAGAAGGAAGAGTTGGCGAAGCTCCGCATCGAGCACCCGGCTGCTGTCAAGGTACGTAATATGGCCGTGGAACAGATGATGAAGGCTCGTGTCGAGAAATGCCGCATCATGGACACAATGATGAAGATGGCGGAGGAGATGCGCAAGGATATGGAGGTCGTGGAGGCGATGAAGAAGCAGTTACGACTCCGTGGCGAATTAGATCATTTGGGGTGATAATCTTCCTTCTTCTTTTGCTCCTGTGTTTCATCTTTTGCTTCGGGTGTTTCGCCGCACGTGTCACGTTCCTGCGAGGCATGAATAGAACAATGTTTTTTTGAGGGAATGAATAGAACAATGCTAACAATGAGATGACTAGCAAATTAGATAATTTTTATCGCCATATGGCACTGGGCTGCCGTGTTTCGTGCTCCTCCGTCGCAGTACTACTCCAATGGAAAACTTGAGTATACTGCACGGTTCTTTGCTCCTCCTCGATCAGGTCGTCCACGCATTTATACGAGCAGTCAAATCACAAGGCCCCGCCTTCCAGCAGTAATGGGCCGTCAAATCACAAAGGTCGTCGCCTCTCGTGAAACCGACCAAGCTAGACTGCCCCGCCCTCTAGCCTTTTAAAAATGTATACTTTTGTACAGCAATAGTATCGATGGATTGCGCCATGGAGCAAAACTTGAAATTTAAAAAAGGTGGTACATATAGAGAGCGCTCGTCGCCAAATTATGCATATAGTACTATTAAAAAGGATAGTCACAATAATGGTGTCCAGCACAACCCACCCCTCAAAACTAAGCACCCTGAAATTCTTTGACAAAACTAAACTGCTGGCTATATGATGTTGGCCATATATATTGTATGTATATAATGTGAAGAAACGAGTGGTGGTACTATACCAACTAAAAGATGAAATGTAAGAAATACTAGTATGTACGTACTGAAGAGTTAAAGTAACAAGAAGAAACATAACATAGTTTTGCTGGGGGCTCAGCACAACACACCCCTCAAATTAAATTAAGCACACCTGAAATTAAACTTTGCAACTATTCTGGTAGACACTGCATTAGAACCACCATGAGCAACGACACTGCCACCTTACTCAAAGTCCTCATCCACGTCCTCGACTTCGTCCTTGTCCCTCTTCCTCTCAGCCGATACTTCTTTGCTTGAACCGCACACTTGGCTGTTGCTCTTCATCCAACCCTTGTAGATATTGAAGCAAAGGTAGCCATCCATTGCAATGTAGTGGATGTGGTCTATATCTAGTACATTCCGCTGCCATGCATGATGATGAAACGTGTATGGAGGTTTCTCCAGTTTACCGTACGAAGGATGAACCATGGCTCCTGCCAGGGTCAGCATTGAAGGCTGACGAGCGGACACCAGCCGATTCTTCTGAAGGTCGAAGGTGTTGCCTACAACGAGGCCTATCCGATGCAGGACTTCTTTGTCGTTACCAAAGTCTACAGTAACGAATTTGACTAGGTTGCTCTCGAGGAAGTCCTTAAAATCCTGGCACTCAATGTCGGCATGGCATATGTGGTAGACCAAGCATAAGTCATGCACGCAAACCTGGGTCACGGCGGGCTTCTTCCTCTCTTCGTAGACTGTGGTGTACTCAACATCTAGCCCAGCGACCCACTCATCATCTGAGTCTTCGAACATGCGTCTGAAGCGAGAAAGGCATCCTTTCACCATCGCGGAAGAACGGGTGTAGATGATGTCGAACTCATCACCAGTGATGGTTCTAACCTTGTACTCACCGCCGATCATGGAGATTTGTGACGCCATGGATTTGGGAGGAGGGTTAGGATTAGTGGAACTGCCGTAATGTGAATGGACGGGACGACTAGGAACGAGCCGCCGTAGTATTGAAGGACGTGTGGGGACGAGTAGGAGCGAACTGCCAGCGTGCGAACGGCAGGGTAGTGGCTTTCCATTCTCCCATGATACGGGCTTCCGAGAGCCCTTGGATCTGAGATTGAACGGTTGCATGGCGTGATTCTAGACCTATGGGTGAATATCCTATCCTGGAGGGTTATTCTGCAAATTTTTAGCAACTTAGCATGCGACCGTTTGATCTCAGATCCAAGGGCTGCCAGCAGCCCGTATCATGGTCGCGCCTACCACGACCGCCGTGTCGCTCGCGTGGTCGCGCCCTTGGAGATTTAACACGGTGCATTAGGCTATCTGATGTTGGCATGTCATACATAGTCATCACTTAGTCACTCATGCTACAATAAGGTTGGGTATAAGTGTTTTTTTACTCCTCTCTATCTCTTTCTTCGTACTCAAGGAAGAAACGGTGCTAAGCGCGTGTATTTATTGCATTTGCCATGGAGTGACCTCTTCCAATGAAATGGTGTTGCTAAGAGGGTGCTTGGATCCAAGGGACTTATTTTAGTCTGACTAAAAATAGTCTCTTTAAGAGGCTAAAGTTCCAAGCACCCCTGACTAAAGAGGGGCTAAAACTAGTCTTGAGACTAAAAAAAATTAGTCAAGGGTACCCCTACTAAAATGTGGATTAGTCATCTCTCTACTCATTTAACTCCTCTCCTTTAACACAGGCGAGTTCTGGATTGGAGGGTTTGGAGGATAATAAATGCTCATTAACTTGATTTTAGCCTTTTTAGTATTTGGATCCAAGCATGGGTGAGGCTAGCATGTTTTAGTCCCACTACTTTTAGTCATGGGACTAAAACGTATCCAAGCACCCTCTAAGTTTGCTTCATTTAATTAGCTATAGACTCAAAACTATCTTTTCACCTAGGTACACGCGCTTAGCACCGTTTCTTCCTTGGGTCACCAAACTAGTCTCTCTCTTCTTGATTAACTTGCCACATCAGACTTTATGCTTATGTGGCAAGCTTAAGCACCTGTAGGAGCAAGTAAAAGTAAGTACAGTAGTGCGCTTTACATGGCATTTTTGCATATGTGGAGGAAAGAGAGGCAATGAAAAAGTGGAGAAGTGGGCTCTCATGCAAGAGCCAGCCTCTACTACATGGTGGAGCATTGGGAGAGGCACCTGTATGGAGGTGGTTAGGAATCTGGGAGACTCACGCCGGTCGTAGCGCCGCAGTTAAAATGATAATGGTAAGTCAAATCACGGGGCACCACCTATCCAGCAGTAACTCACTGTCAAATCACACAGCCCTATGTTTGCAGCAGCCTACTCCCTCGTCTTCTCGCGTCTCTGTCGAACCGACTAGGCGGAACTGCCCCGCCGCCTACCGCGCAGGAAAAGCCCCGCCCTCGACTTTTAAATAGTATACAGTATACTAATTTTGTATCCATGGATTGCGCCCGCGCCATGGAGCAAAGCGTCTAGAAAACGGAGGTGAGACGGTGGTCTTGCAATAGAGAAGAGGGAGAGGCGAGACGGTGGTTTTGGAATGGAGATGGTGGAGAGGAGAGGAGGTGGTTTGGCAATGGAGAAGAGGGAGAGGAGCATGCAGCAGCGATTTAGGATTGGACGAGAGGGCCGACGCGCTCTGACTGGATCAAAATCAAAATCAAGTTGGTGACATGCATTCACATTTTGCTTGTCAAATACAGTACGTGGTCAAATTTGACCCAAAATACGCGAAACAACAAAAAAATACTTCCAAGACCAGCGCCGCTCTTCTGCTCATCTCCTCTTAAATCACCGTCGCTCCTCTCCTGTTCCAATCTAAATGCAGCGCCGCTCCTCTCCTCTTCCATTTCAAAACCATCGCCCCTCCTCTCCTGTTCCAGTCCAAACCAGTGTCGCTCCTCTCCCGTTCTAATCCAAAACCAGTGCTGCTCCTCTCCTCTTCCATTCAAAAACCACCGCCGGCGAGTGAAGGTGCTGTGGAGAAGTAGATCGATGGAGGAGTACAACCGATATGTGAGGATCGCAGACGGCGACCCTGTGAAGCTAGCTAGGATGTTGGAGATACAGTCTTGGTTTGACAACAAGGACCAACTAGCGGCGACGGCGACATCCATGGCCAAATATCTGCAACAGAGTGAAAAGGCGGCGATACTCCCAGAGGGAGTCGCGCCGAAGTACATAGACTGCTCCTCTGGGCCATGGAGCAAACAGATTCACCGAATCCGATCGTGAGGGAGCGGTGGTGGGAGTATCGATCCCAGATGGAGCATCCACCAGAGATTGAAGGATCGAGCATCTACAGGGTGCCGTTTGTGAGGGTGTCCTGCCAGACCGAGCTGGTGGAGTCTTCGTCGGCCGAACCCAACTGCAAGAGGAGAAAAGCAGTTGGCCCAACGATGCTTCCCCTCCATCGTCTCCCTCGCCGTTCACATCATCTCACGAGGCGGTTGTCTGCCGCCGAGGAATAGGAGGGGGCTGCCCCCCCCAACCCAATAGTCGGGCAGGTTGTGAATTGTCAGGAGGAGCTTAGGGTTGTTAGTATTTGTAGGTTGTGAATTGTGTTTTGTGTTGTGTATTTTGAGAGTACTTTCAGATATGAATGTCTTTTGAATTTTAGATTTGCAGTATTGAGCATGTGAAGTATTTTATGAATTCTAGATATCTATTTTTAGCACTTAAAAAAATGTAGTTTCATAGGAGTATAAAAGTGCAGACAATGTGATTCTTAGAGAAGAAACTGCAAGTTTCAGTTTCAGATAAGAAACTGCAAGTTCAGTTTCAGATAAGAAACTGCAACTTTCAGAGGCAGAGCATTTATATTAAAACAGCCTTTTCAAACAGGGTTAACATCATGTTGGAAGTTTTATTCATGGTCGAAAATGGAACTACTAGCCAGTTAACATCATGCTGATCAACATTCATGCATAGCACATCTTCATATGATGCACAGTCAAAATGCCCACACAATGTCGAGTGTGCGAAACACACAGAAAATGAGGGACGAAGTTTTGGCAAGTGTCGGACGTGGTTTTGGGCTGCCTCGTCTAGGCTTTCATTTTTAACATGCGCAGCCCACGTCCTCAGATGGGAGGTCCATAGGCCTGTTTGTATTTTCTTAGGGCCGTCATGTATCGAACGGCCTATGGACCTCCCATCCGAGGTTTTATTTTTGGCAGCCCAATTTATGTATTTTTTTGAAGAAAACACAGAGGTCTGTTCTATTTTTATATAAGAATAGGAACGCCAGGTCCAACTTATGTTTCCCTTCTAACTATATTGTATATATTTAAATTATTTTATATGTTGACTGTTTAGTTCACATAATTGGCAAATAGATGACCGCTCTCGCGATCCCCTTGGCCCCCGCCACCACCTCCACCCTCGTCGCCGTCCCCACCACTAACTCCACCCTCGCCGCCGCCACCCCCCGCCTCCTGACTTCGGGCGCGCCTGCCCCCCTCAGCAAGTCTGCTCGCGCGCCCCATGGAGTCACCGGCCATATCCACAGGGGAATGGCTGGAAGACAGGCAGATGTACAAGATGCATCTCACACATGTCTACAAAGCCTTCCCGCAGATGCTCCAGCCGCTCGACTCCGTCGCGCCGGCGCTGTTGCCGGAGACTCGAGGGAGGATATGGAGGTAGCGGGCGATGCGGATCCGCGACGACGCTCTCTCCTGGACCCAGTGCACATGCGAATGGAGGGAAGCAGAGGAGGAAGCTGTGAGGGAGGAAGCCAAGGAGGGACCGGATCCGTTCTCTCACTCGCGCAGGTATGCTCGGATGTGCAAGGATCATGTGGATTGGGAGCTGCTGAATCTAGCCCTGCGGATCTACTTCGAACGAGATTTCTCGGAGAAGCACAGGATGCCCCACCCCAGTGAACCGCCGATTGCTTTCGTTCGATGGGCGAAAGGAGAAGTGAATTCAGGAGATCCACGACGTGCTGCGAGATGGGAATGCTTGACTGGACTCCTGCCCACCAGCACGCCACCGGAGCCAGAGCAGGTGGATCCCCTACCTTACCTCTTCCCCAAACCTGCAGAAGATTGAAATTAGGCTTATAATCTGCTTCAATTGAGTTGTCTAGTGGTTATTTCTGCTTCCTGGGAGACAACATCTGGCTGGAGGATGAGAAGGACCAGGAACTCTGATGAATTTCCCCTATCACAATGGGGGGAGCGCCGGTTGGGCAGTGGTACGGCCCACCTCCGCCCCAAATGGGGGCACAATCTGGGTAGGCTCCTGTAATTTCCCAAGATCAATCTGCTGGTGGTTCTGACTCTCAGATCAGTGGGAAATCTCAAGGCAAAAATCAGCAAAAGAAGAGACAGGACATCCAGAAAACTGCTCCTGCCCCTGCTTCGGGCCAAATGGCATACTCTGAGGTGATGTGCTACAACTGTGGGGAACCAGGGCATCATTTGGATAAATGTGTCAAGCCCAAGAGTTGTTTTATCTGCAAAATGGTTACCCATAAAGTTAAGAGTTGCCCTGTCAGAAGGAAAACCCATAGTTCTGCTAGATATGTTGGAAGTGTTGCTCCAGGATTATGTCCACCATTGACAGAATTTTCGGTGACACAGAATTAGATAGTTTTTCCCCTTTCTAGTTGTAGAGCTTTGCCCAAATGTGGTAGTGACCACACTCCTTTGCTTTGGGACTCTGGTCTTAACCAAACTCCAAAGAGCAATAGTTTTAAATTTGAAAAGTGGTGGTTCCTTAGAGAAGATTTTACTGAGCTAGTTAGGAAAATCTGGAATGAGCCTACTGGGAGCAGCTGCCCCCTAGAAAATTGGCAGATCAAAATCAAGAGATTTAGAAGAACTACCAAAGGGTGGAACTCCAATGAGGAAGCTAATCTTAGAAGATACAAAAGGCTTCTCCTCCTTGAGTTTGATTCTCTAGATATTAAGGCAGAAACCACTGACCTCTCTGAGGCTGAGACTAATAGATTAAACTTTGTCCATGGAGAGCTCAAGAAAATTTGGCTTCAAGAAGAAATCAAAGCCAAACAAAGGTCTAGAGATAGGAACATTAAGGAGGGTGATAGAAATACTGCTTACTTCCATGCAGTAGCTAACCGGAGGAGGAGGAAAACCCTCATTCACTCTCTTGATGGCCCTAATGGCCCTGTTACTGAGGTAGATGAGATGCTGAAAGTGGCTAGTGACTTCTACAAAGACCTGTTTAAAAAAGAAAACCCTTCTGGGTTCTCTCTATAAAACAATTTTTTCTCTGCTTCTGAAAAAGTCTCTCCTGCTGAAAATGAGCTGCTAGAAGCCCCTTTTTCAGAGACAGAGGTGAAGGAAGCCATTTTTGACTCTTATCCTGATGGGGCTCCTGGTCCTGATGGGATTCCCTTCTTGTTTTACCAGCATTTTTGGGACTTGGTGAAAAATGATCTCTTAGATCTTTTCCAAGCCTTTCATAGAGGAGAGTTGGATCCAACAACTTACTCATGGGGGGTCTGTTGGGGTCAAGTTACATAACTGTGAAAGTGATTTTTTTCCTTGCTGCTAAAGGCCTTAGGCAAGGTGACCCCATCTCCCTGCTTTTGTTTAATTTAGTAGTGGACGTTCTTACTAAAATGTTGAGCAAAGCTGCTGATCATAGTCTTATTACAGGGCTCTGTCCTGAGGTCTGCCCTGGTGGCATCATCTGCCTTCAATATGCAGATGATACCATCCTTTTCTTAGACAATGACTCCACACATGCTAGCAATTTGAAAACTGTTCTAACCTGGTTTGAACAAGTCTCAGGCATGAGAATCAACTACTCTAAAAGTGAACTCATCCCTATCAACATGGATGATCAGGAGTTAGCTAACTTCCTCTCTATTCTAGTCTGTAATAAAGGTAACTTTCCCATTAAGTACCTAGGTATCCCTCTCCACTATGATAAACTGAGGAGAGAGGATATCCAACCCCTTCTGGATAAAATCATTAAAAGGATTGCTGGGTGGAGGGGCAAACTTCTCTCTTACAGAGGTAGATTGATCCTCATACAAGCTTGTTTGGCTAGCATTCTAGTGTATCTCCTCTCCTTCTTCAAGTTCCCTAAATGGGCAGTGAACCACATCAATTCTCAGATGTCTCATTGCTTGTGGAATGATTTTGAGGGAAATAGGAAGCTACACCTTGCTAATTGGGCCCTAGTCTCTATGAAAAAAGATTTAGGAGGCCTAGGCATACCTAACCTCCAAGAAATTAACATCTGTCTTCTAGGGTCTTGGATTAAAAGATTCTATGAGGAAGACCTGAAAACCTGGAAGCTTCTTATTGCCCATAAATACCTAGGAAATAAACCTAATATTTTTGTCCCTTCCTCCAACCCTAAGACCTCTAGATTCTGGAAAGGATTAAAATCTATTATGCATGCTGTGAAATTTGGCTACAAATGGAACATAGGGGATGGGAGCAGAACCAGGTTCTGGAAGATACTTGGTTTGGTATATCCCCCCTAGCAGTCCAATTTTGGCCTATTTACTCTGTCCGCAATGAGCTTAACAAAAGTGTCAATGAAGTTTGGGACGGTCAATGCCTAAAACTCTCTTTTAGAAGGAACTTTAGTGATAGTCTCATGGAACAATGGTTCCAGTTGGAGGAAATTGCCAAAAGCATTACCTTTACTGCCGAGCCGAATGCCCTGATTTGGCAGCTGGACAATAAGGGGAAGTATTCCTCCAGCTCCCTCTATCATGTTATCAACTTTAGAGGGGTTCAACCCATGTTTATCCCTGCTGTATGGAAATTGAGAGTTCCCCCTAAAATTCATGTATTTCTCTGGCTTCTCTCCAAACAAATTGATGACTAGGGATAACCTTAGGAAGAGACACATCATCAAACCCCTTGATTGTGTTTACTGCTTGGAACAAGAGTCTTGTTCTCACCTATTTTTTGAATGTATAGTTGCTAAACATCTCTGGGCCCACATTGAGGAATATTTCTCTAGTCAGATTGGCTCATCTTTCGAATATGTCGCCAGATTCTGGATTGCTACCAAAAAGTGCTCAGTTTTAAACACTATTAGCTCAGCTGTCCTTTGGTGCCTCTGGAAATATAGAAATGCTATGATTTTCAGTAACACCTCCTGGATTTCCATTCCGCGGGTCTTGAGGTTGATCAGGAACATGGTGAGGAACTGGGCGACTCTCTCCTCCGGATCAGACAAGGACAAGTTGATGAGCTTCGTGGAAACCCTAACAAGATCCCTTCAGAAACCGTTGGCGATCACTTGTGGCTGAACAAGGCTCAACCTGCTCTCGGGCTGGACCTGTGGGCTCGTCTCAAGATCTCTGATGAAGATGATGGGCACCTGGTGCCGAAAAAGAGGGACATCCACCATGCTACGCCTTCCAGCCCGGTGTCTCCGCTTGCTTACTGGTCGCCGCAGGCTGACACGGCCCCTCGGCTGAAGACCATGAAGGCTTCGCTGGACCCTCCTTGTGTCATTTGAGTGCTCTATCCGCTCTGCCTTTGGCACCGCTCGGGTGATTTGTGTTATTCGGAGAACTTGTTCATCCACCCCCCTAGTTTGTAGCTTTTCTACCTTTGCTTTTGAACTGCTCTTTGAGCTGCTGTATCAGAATATGTTGTGGTTATGTTCTCAGCAATGGAACCGAGGAGATGCTCCCTGTTTTTCTAAAAAAAATATTTTATATGTTATTATATAAAGCTTGGTAAGACTGTAAATTTAAGGACGAATGTAATAATATCACTTATTATTTAAATATATTTATAACAAAATGCTCAGCCCCTTTTTATTTTTTGATAACATTGCTGGCCCAACCCAACATTATAATTAGAATCAGCCCAGCAAAATCGTGTATTTCGAGAAAGTGCAAATGGGCTGTAATTTTTTAGGAAATAAAATAAACGGGCCGCATGGATGCTACATTATTTGTTCACCCAGCCCAGCTAATGGCTGTAATTCAAAAAAAAAGATCAAATTGACTGTAAATTCTACCGCGCAAAAAAAAGACTGTAAATTCTGAAAAAATGGGTTGAATACGTGCCACATTTTTGGAGGCTGAAATGTGGGCCAATAGGTCGAAGCCAATGCAAGTCGTTGTCAATTTAGTCAACAAATGATTCTGACATGTTAGCCGTTGGATTTACATACAACGACCGGCATCCATCTTCAATCTCTCGTCTTCTTCCTCTAGCGCTGTCGGGACCACCTCCCGCCTCCTGCTGCTAGCAGCTCTGCTTAGCACGCTTCTCTATGAAGCGCTACTCCACCGCTGTCCAGGCCATCCCTCCACCCCTCCACACCTCATGTTCTTCTCCACCGACTGTCGAACCACACCGCACTAGAACCAGTTAACCCTCGTACACCTCTCTGTCTATGATTCTACTCCCGCGTCTTCCCATCTCCGGCTCGTTGCTGTCCGGGGCCTCACCGTCATCCGCCACCTTGGATGCACTCGGCGCGGCATGGTCAACGTGGTCAACGAACGACACCATCGGAAGTAGACTGTGCGTGGAGAGGTTGATAGCTGGGTCCACGGCCGCACACAAGGAAATGCCTCCTTATTACGTGCAAAATAATGATTCCTCCACCTGACATCTGGGACCCACCGGAAGGGCCTCTGTATTTCGCGAAATAAAGTGCCCCCCACTGACATGTCGGACCCACCAGCTATCTTCGCACGCAAGGAAGTGCCTCCTTATTACGCACAAAAAATGAATATTCCCCCTGCTAGCTGGAACCCAGCATAGTGGGAGGCTGACTTGTGGGCCTACCAAGTTGACGGCGACGGAGGGCTTTGTCAACTTAGTCAATATGAACGATTCTAGCTCCTGTTACCGTACGATATTCATCCAACGGCTGTAGTGCTTCTTCAACCTCTGGTCTTCTTGCTCCAGCCGCCCAAACTAGCGCCGGTCGTGCCACGTGCTCCTGCCTCCCGTGGCCAGCTGTGATGCCGCGGAGGCCTCACCGCCCCCTACTACTCCCACCGCTGGCCAGGCCATCCCTCTACTCACCCACACCCCTTGTTATTCTGCGGTGACGGCAGCCTCACACCGCAGCCGAACCAGTGAACCCTCGTACTCCTCTTCGCGTGGGCATCCACTGCTGCGTCTTCCCCGGCTTCGAGTCATCCCCTTCCTAGTCCTCGTTGTCGTCCACCGCCCTGGTGCTCTCGGCGCGGCGTGGTCAACATGGTCAACGACCGACTTCCATCGGAAGAGTACTGTACGTGGAGAGGCTGACAGCTGGGTCCATGGCAGCTGCAAGGAAGTGCCTCCTTATTACGCGGAAAATAATTATTCCTCCACCTGACAGCGGGGACCCACCGGACGGGCCACCAGTATTTTGCGAAAAAATCATTTCCCCTAACTGCTGGGACCCACCGGACGGCCCACTGTATTTCGCGAAAAAAACGTTCCCCCCGCTGTCAGCTCGGACCCACCGGAAGTGCCTCCTTATTACGCACAAAAAAATGAATACTACCCCGGCTAGCTGGGACCCACCTTGCTGGGAGACTGACTTGTGGGCCTACTAAGTTGACGGGGACGAAGGGCTTTGTCAATTAGTCAATATGAACGATTCCAGCTCCAGTGACCGTACGATGACCATCCAATGGCTGTAGTGCTTCTTCAACCTCTGGTCTTCTTGCTCCAGCCGCCCAAAGCAGCGCCGGTCGTGCCGCATGCTCCTGCCTCCCGTGGCCAGCTGTGCTGCCGCAGAGGCCTCACCGCCCCTACTATTCCCACCGCTGGCCAGGCCCTGCGGCGACGGCAGCCTCACACCGCAGCCGAACCAGTGAACCCTCGTAGTCCTCTCCGCGCGGGCTTCCACTGCCGCGTCGTCCCCTTCCTAGGCCTCGTCGTCGTCCACCGCCGTGGTGCTCTCCGCGTGGCGTGGTTAACATGGTCAAGGAACGACTTCCATCAGAAGAGTACTGTACGTGGAGAGGCTGACAGCTGGGTCCACGGCCACAACCCAGTTTTTTTGTTTTTGCCAAGTAAGTCACTTTGTCAGGCCTGTTGGGCTGCAAATCTTTCAAGACGAGGAGAGCTTTCATTCGGCTGGCCGAGAAAATGGCCCATCAGTAATGAGCAATGGGTTGTACATTTTTAAAACACATCAAACCGGCAATTAGTTTCAAATATCTTTTTTTTTCATTTCAAGATTTTAAATTACATTAATTTTTATGCATGGAGAATTTGTTGGATTTTATATTGACATACATTTATTTTTAAAACCAGTTTGAATGTGAGTCAAAATTTCGGGATTAAAAACAGTTTGGACCGCACCGAAATATGCAAAATTTCGTATAATTTTTTAACTGTTGCCACAATATGGGCTGTAATGCTAACAAAAAGAATATGGGCTCCAAAAAAACCTTAAGAATTAGCAAATGGGCTGTAAATTATTAGAAATAATGGCAGATGGGCTATATGCTGTTTTCCACAGACTTGAGGCTTTCCTAAAAAAGGTTGACGCACAAGCACTGACTGTTGGATGTCCATCCAACGGTCGTCATGCTTCTTCAATCTCTGCTCTTCCTGCTCTAGCCTCTCAAACAAGCGCCAGTGGGACTGCCTGCTCCCTCCTCCTCGCGGCCGGCTGTGCTGCCGCGGAGGCCTCACCGCCCGACCGTACTCCCATCGCTGGCCTAGCCATCCCTCTACTCACCCACACCTGATGTTATTCTTCGGCGACGGCAGACGAACCAGTAAACCCTCGTACAGTCGTACTCCCCTCCGCGTGGGAAACAACTGCCGAGTCTTCCCTACCTCCATGTCATCCCCTTCCTAGGCCTCGCCGTCGTCCACCGCCCTGGTGCTCTCGGCACGGCGTGGTCAACATGGTCAAGGAACGACTTCCATCGGACATGGACTGTACGTGGAGAGGCTGACAGTTGGGTCCACGGCCGCAGCAAGGAAGTGCCTCCTTATCACGCGGAAAATAATGATTCCTCCACCTGACAGCTGGGACCCACCAGACGGGCCAATGTATTTCACGAAAAAAACATTTCCCCCTGACTGCTGGGACCCACCAGCTACATCTTCGCATGTAAGGAAGTGCGTCCGGGCAAAAGAAAATGATTCGCCCCCTGACTATTGGGACCCACCAGCTACATCTTCGCAGGCAATGAAGTGCCTGATAGTCGGGACCCACCTGGTCGAAGCGTATGTAGCGTTGTCATTCTGGTCGTGAACGTGTACGTACATACTGGTCGATGTAGAGGAACGCACGTGTCGTAGTAGAGGCGCGCATGTGTCGTAGTAGAGGTGCGCACGTAGCATGTACACGTACGTACAGCGGCCAGGGTGCAAGAAAGAAAATACGGCCACGTATGTGTACAAACGGGCGGGGTCTCGAACGCCTACTCGCGCATATGTACGGCCAGGGCTCGTGTACATGGCTGGGTCGGAACGGAGAAACAGCGTCGTCGTCGTGTTCATGGGGAGGCAACGGAATGCGTCGTGTTCATGGGGAGGCAACGGAATGTGTCGTGTTCATCGGGAGGGCTTGGACGGAACAGGCGATGGAAACGAGGCCTGGCGTACCGCAGAACGGAGGAAACGGCCTTGTGTTCGACCGGCCACGTTCGAAACGGGATCCTATTCGTCGGGAGGGGTCTGGCGTACCGCAAAACGGAGGAAACGGACCTCCTACGGTCGAAATGGGGGTCCTATTGATCGGGAGGGGTGTGGCGTACCGCAAAACGGACGAAACGGACTTGTGTTGGAGCGCTACGGTTGAAACGGGGGTCCTGTTCATCGGGAGGGGTGTGGCGTACCGCAAAACGGGACTCCACGGGATACTGTTCATCTCCACCGTCGACCCCCTCCAGCCTCCACGAGCTACTGTTCATCCACCGTCAACCTCCTTCAGCCTCCACCCGCGACTGTTCATCCACGGGCTCCTGTTCATCCAGCCTCCACCACGCGCTACTCCACCGGCTACTGTTCAACCAGCCCTCTCCACAGGCTCCTGTTCAACCACCCCCCCACGGGCTACTGTTCATCCTGCCCTCCACCGTCTACTGTTCATCCAGCCCTCCACGGGGTGGTCCTGTTCATCCAGCCCTTCACGGGGTCCTGTTCATCCAGCCCCAACCGGCTCGATCGATCGGGGTCCTGTTCATCCAGAGGCAACACCACGGGGTCCTGTTCATCCACCCCCACCGGGAACTGTTCATCCAAACCCCCCACAACGCTCACTGTTCATCCAGAGGCAGCATCGATCAGCTTCAGTTAGCAGCAGTAGCGAAGGAACCGCTCGATCGGGTTTTGTTAACAACCATCGATCGATCGCTCGGGTTCAGTAACGCGTAGCCTGCAGTGCAATTGCTCGGGTTCAGTTAGAGCCCAACGCCTCGCTCGGGTTTAGTTAGAGCCAACGCCTCGCACACACGCACGTACATGTATGAGAGAAACGCGCATCGCTCGGCCCCCGACCTCCCACCATAACCGGGAACTTCCTGAAATTTTCCTCCCCCTCGCTTCTACCATGGTTTTTTTCCGTCATGGACGGCCCAAAGAATGTCATGCAGCTGTGTCTCCGGCCCGCCCAGGACGAAAAGCCCATTTTCTGTCATGATTTTTTGTCATAGAAGTAGGAGCCCACCACATCTATGATGATACCGGGTTTTGTCACAATTATCGTCATAGAAGTGTCATATGTATGACAGAAAAAAAATTCGTTCGGCCCAAAATGTCACGGATGTGTCTTTTTTTTGTAGTGTACGTACTACCACTAAATGTTGTACGTGCAATGCACGGTGATGTTATGGAGTACGTGCCTAAGTACTCTACTACTACTATATTAGTTGGAGGCACATATTAACTTTTATATTTGTTTACGTGTATGTGCCCCGAGACCTTCCAACTAGACGTGTCTTTGTCTCTAGGTCGCACTTTGTATCGTTCATACCACTAAGTACTACTACGTGTGGTCTCCAACCCAGAAGTGGAAGAAGTGGAGACGCTCTACCACGCTGTTTTTTTATGCTGGGCTCTACCACGCTGTTCATGTCCCACTCCTTTCGCTGACGTGTGGGACATCCAGCGCGTGCCGTGTTTGGCACCCTTCATCGTAAGAGTTGAAATGCTAGCATTCATCAGAAATAAAAAATAATTATAAATCGGTAGTGATACTATTTTTTTGCGAACCAATCAGCAGTGATACTATACCACGCGGTTTCCTTGCTCCTCGATATCGAAAAGAATACTTCCGTTCGCCAACATGTGGGACGTCGACCATCCTGGTCCACTTGCCATGCACGCAGAACTCCAAGGGAGTCACCCAGGTCATCACGCCGCAGTAAAAATGACTAATGAGCCATCAAATCACAGGCCCACTTCCCACTTTGAAGTTGCTTGGACGAAGGAACCATCATGACTTCGTTGAATTCCGCTTCTTGAAGAAAACTACTGTACCAGTAGTACTTCTAGCTACAGTAGTTACTCCAACAGAGGCCTCCTTTCATTCATAGGATAGGAATATGAAAATCATAGGAAATGAGATGGCATGCATCTCAATTCCTATAGAGAAAGAGATGCCATTTGATGCTTAGGATAGGAATTTTTCCAATTAGTCTAGGCTAATGTACTGGTAATTTGCTCTAAAAACTACAGTAGTAACTAGTAGTACTGGTACATGCTCGTACTCAGACACACACACACACTAACTAGTAGTACTACTACTTCTCACATGCTGGCCAGACGTCGTCGTTCTCCTTCCCGGCTTTGTCGGCGACACCCCACCGTGCTTGGATCTCCGCCGACCTCTCTGCAGCAGCGCGTGCGTCCTTTTCTTTCTTGCGGCGGCGGGCCTCTCTTTTCTTGAGTGATTTCTGACTTTTTCACTCCCTCTGTGCGGCTTTGGCCGCCTCTTGCTCTACCGCCCATTCGGCCTTGGCATCTTCAAATTCCTCCCACATAGTTGTGAGGTCGTGAGTGGTGATGAACTCGGCACGGCGGGATGCCATCGCTTCCCTACCATTTTGTGTGCGGTCGTGGGCGGCGAGGAACTCGGAGCGGCGGGATGAAATCGCTGCCTTACCGGTTAGTGTGCGGCGCGGTGGCATGAACGACGCTTGGTGAGAGCTCTGGGGTGGAGTGGCCGGACAAACGTATAGTGCATTGGTTTGTCAAGAGCTCAAGGACAAAAGACGAAGCAAATTTGGATTCCCCTTCAATCCTGGTCATTTATTACCGAGTAAAATGCATTGGCGGTCATCGAACTTGTCTTGATAGCTCACTTTGATCATTGTATACGAGATATGGTGATTATACGGTCACTGGCTCAGTGTATAGCTCCGTATTTGTCTGGTTGACCAGTCAAACAGTCTGCATGCGCCTCATCAGCTTGTGTTCTTTATCTATCTACGCGGGCCTACCTGTCAATGGAGAAAAGAATACTGTAAAAACCAAAATTATGCTAGAGTCCGGACTGCTTCCGGAGCCCGCTCTCGCCGCCCTGGCCCCTCAAGACGCCAGCTGCCCGCCGCATGCATGCATAGCAAGTAGTACTCCTTATGTGGAGGAGAGAGAGGCACTAACAAAGTCAAGGAGTGGGCTCTGCAAGAGCCCGTCTCTACACGTGCTCCTAGGTATAAAAAAATAATTCTAAAAAAAGGCATAAAACAATTGTGTCTTAAAAAAAGAAAGGTAAAAACATTTGAGAGGAAATAGATAGAGAGAAAGTGAGAAAAAGCTGTAACCTGGGCATTACATGAGGAAGGAGGGAGTGGTGCACATGCCAAGTTCACTGGGCTGCCGTGTTTCACACTCCTCCGTCGTAATAGTGGAGACAATAGCTTTCATCAAAAATAAACAATGAATACTCGTTGCTCGTCCTCTATATCAGAAAGAATACTTTCATTCGCCGACATGTGGGACGTCGACCATCCTGGTCCACCTGCCATGCACAAAATCATCAACAATAGTAACAGGGTCTTGATGACAGAATTGTACACCGAGGTGCTTACATAAGCAGGAGAATATTACTGCTTAGATCATATAGATCACAAGAAAGGTTAAACCAAACAATGGAAGGAAAAATATGATTATCAGATTAAACAGAACAATGGAAAGGAAAATGTGTTTAAACACATATTTCAAGGGTATATCCTTCCCAAGGACAAGTAGAGCGTGATATCCATGACAGGATATAATGTAGAAAACTCTTTAGGTAAGGGGAGAGAAATTTCATGACATTACCCATACAATGATGTTTGGATAATTGAGCAGGAAACATCTAACATTGGGCTTCAAATGTTCTTGTTGAAAATCGTTGTACCACAGACATGCTTCGAGATAGCATTGACATGGTCACTGGGTAAAGATCAGACTTTGGATATACAAAGGATCCATCAGGAACAACTTAAAGAATAAGTCTTACAATTTCCTCATGGAAGAATGGCTAACCTTGCTAGAAAGGAAACTATAACAATAGGCACTCCGGACAGGTGTGTTAGGATGACATCACCTTATTGGGTTAAAGACCAATGTTATATCTCTTGGGAATATGTTTCAACCATCGTATCTGGCCAAGATTCAGGTCCGATTGGTGTCAGGATACCCCAGACTCAGGATGCCTGAGAAGAAAAGGTGCAACTCAAATTGACGAGGTGACATTGTAAGATTCTCAGGAAATGAACTATGGAAGCAAGTTCCGAATCATGAGTTCAACATTAAACCAAGAAGAGGATGAGGAGGTGGCTGATGAACTCAGCGACAAAGAATTGAGATTTCCAAAAGATGGATTCCCACCAGTATTCAAACAAGGAGATAACATTTGTTAGATCAAATGATATAATGAGGTATGCTCGATGAGAACATCCACAATTAAATATTCAATGAAAATGCACCTGGAAATATGGACCAAGTAGGACGATCAAAGTTAGAATGGTGATTCGATAACGAAACTATCGGTCATTCACTTTGAAACAATAGGGTTGCTAGAAGTTCTGAATTCACACATCATAGTTCATTTTCCGGTATTCAGGTTAGCAACAACACGGGGGTCCAAGAAATGAATGGAGATTGCGAGAAGTATTACCACATCAAGAATTCTTAAGAGGTGGAACAATTCTCACAACATCCTTGGCGTAAAGGATGGTAATTCTTCAAGGTAGAACATAATACAAGCTGGATAGCAAGTTGCATCCATGACATGAACAAGTTTGTGATGAAAGGAAGTAAGGATGTTGTCGATGGTAACTCAATTTACCAAGGGACGAGGATTGTACTTATCACCACGAATTCGATTGATATTCTGTAAGGAGTCAAAATGTTGATGACGATCACAATACATTTGTCGAGAGGTTCCATGAAGATGTAATCAACCAGCAACGACATCAAGCAGAAGCAATGGTAAAGCGAAGGGTTATTGGAACCATGGATTCGACACAAACTTGGAATCAAGCTTGATGTTCGAGGTGGGATGATAAGACGAGTAAATCTACGTAAGCTTAGCTCATCATCGGAAGTTGTGCTCCGGGAATAAGGACCGGGTGGCACAGTTAAAATTTAGCATGATAATGATATAGCCGATCAGGTTAGGAACAACTTGAAGGATTATTAAACTCATAAGCAATGAAAATTACTTAGAGTTATTAAATCGGAGTGCGATCGATTCACTTATCGGTGTTCTCGAGTGACTATTAACTCAGAACCCGAGGAGGATTGGAATCGACGAGAATAATAGTTGATGAAGAACTCATAAGAAGTTATGTAGTTCCATGATATTCTCGAGATACCAGAGGGTATACTCGAAGGTAGAGCAGAATAGAGGTTGGATAGGTGTATTTTCCTGCAGAAGACAAGTACTTCAACTTGTCCGAGAATGGGAGCAAAGAAGAACAATATGATCGGAACCACGATTGCAAAGGACCAAACATAGATACAGGACGAACTTATAACAAGGGGATTATTATCATTACAAGAAGCTTCGATGATAAGTTCCACATCGGGTCAACGCAAAGGCTCAAGGTCGACTCCCACTTCTTCAATGCATAACCTTTCATTTTACTTCTCGCTTTTGATGAAGCTGTAGTGTAGAAATTTTATCTGGTGAAACAACAGAAGAGTATGGCTTGCGAAAACTTTCGGGTTCATACGGTTTTGGGAAGGCATAGGTTCAACCCATCGGGGCATCTTAGGAGCATATACCACAAATTTCAGGAATGAATAACACAAGCTTGATAGTAGAGCATGCTTGAGAAAGTGATGACCCACAAGTATAGGGGATCTATCGTAGTCCTTTCAATAAGTAAGAGTGTCGAACCCAACGAGGAGCAGAAGGAAATGATAAGCAGTTTTCAGCAAGGTATTCTCTGCAAGCACTGAAATTATCAGTAACAGATAGTTTTGTGATAAGGTAATTTGTAACGAGTAGCAAGTAATAAAAGTAAATAAGGTACAGAAAGATGGCCCAATCCTTTTTGTATCAAAGGACAAGCCTGGACAAACTCTTATATGAAGTAAAGCGCTCCCGAGGACACATGGGAATTATCGTCAAGCTAGTTTTCATCACGTCCATATGATTCGCGTTCGGTACTTTGATAATTTGATATGTGGGTGGACCGGTGCTTGGGTGTTGTCCTTACTTGGACAAGCATCCCACTTATGATTAACCCCCATTGCAAGCATCCGCAACTACAACAGAAGTATTAAGGTAAACCTAACCATAGCATGAAACATATGGATCCAAATCAGCCCCTTACGAAGCAACGCATAAACTAGGGTTTAAGCTTCTGTCACTCTAGCAACCCATCATCTACTTATTACTTCCCAATGCCTCCCTCTAGGCCCAAACAATGGTGAAGTGTCATGTAGTCGACGTTCACATGACACCACTATAGGGATGAAAACATACATCTCATCAAAATATCGAACAAATACCACATTCACATGACTACTAATAGCAAGACTTCTCCCATGTCCTCAGGAACGAACGTAACTACTCACAAAGCATATTCATGTTCATAATCAGAGGGGTATTAATATACATAATGTATCTGAACATATGATCTTCCACCGGGTAAACCAACTAGCATCAACTACAAGGAGTAATCAACACTACTAGCAACCCACAGGTACCAATCTGAGGTTTGGATACAAAGATTGGATACAAGAGATGAACTAGGGTTTGAGATGATATGGTGCTGGTGAAAATGTTGATGGAGATTGACCCCCTCCTGATGAGAGGATCGTTGGTGATGACGATGGTGATGATTTCCCCCTCCCGGAGGGAAGTTTCCCCGGCAGAACAGCTTCGCCGGATCCCTAGATTGGTTCCGCCTCGTGGCGACGGAGTCTCGTCCCGAAAGCTTGCTTATGATTTTTTTTCCTCGACGAAAGACTCCATATAGCAGAAGATGGGCATCGGAGGGCCACCAGGGGGGCCACGAGGCAGGGGGCGCGCCCGGGGGTAGGGCGCGCCCCCACCCTCATGGCTAGTGGATGGCCCCCCTCTGGTACTTCTTGCGCTCGGTATTTTTTATATATTCTGAAAATAACTTCCGTGAAGTTTCAGGACTTTTGGAGCTGTGTAGAATAGGTCTCTAATATTTGCTCCTTTTCTAGCCCAGAATTCCAGCTGCCGGCATTCTCCCTCTTTATGTAAACCTTGTAAAATAAGAGAGAATAGGCATAAGTATTGTGACATAATGTGTAATAACAACCCATAATGCAATAAATATCGATATAAAAGCATGATGCAAAATGGACGTATCAGAAAGCAGAGGATACAATTTACCAAAGGCATTATGTATTCGAGGAAAGGCTCACAAGCTTATAGAATATGAAGGACGTTGTCGGATAAAATCCAACAAAGTAGCTAGTGGTCCACATCTGATGTGAGCATCGGTACTCAACCAGAGGAAGAAAGAATGCAAGGAGATCATATTATAGAAACAACTGACTAACTCAAAGCTCAAATGCAAAGAAATTATGATTTCCAAATAAAGGGATCAGAAGCAACGCTCTGATTAGGGATGGATAAGTTCAATAGCCTTAGAGGTACAATCGACGGCAATTTGATTGGTCGAGAACAACTCCTATTCAAAATGACGTCTGAGCCCGAAGGATGAATTCTAGAATTCGACTGAGTATTGCGAGCAACCTCAACATATTGAATCAACGGACTCACAATGATAATAACAAAGGATGCCAATAAGATTAGCATACTTATGGGATCAATCATAATGCAAGCAAGTAAGAATTTCGAGAGCAATAGGCTGTTGAGGATTTTCAGGAGATCGAATGGTATTTCGAAGACCTTTGTGAAACACCTGAACAACTGGGGATGAGCGGATACTCGGTAAGTGCGAGGAATTATTCGTAGGGGTATTCATGTGGCAAAGAACTGCAAGGCAGTAGGCACAAAGTATTCTCGGAACCATAGAGAGAATTTCAGTGTATCTTGTAATAACAAGATCAACAGGGAATGATTGTATGAATGGCAAGTGTACGTGGTTATCCATAGGGGTTTATTAACGAAAGGGAATTGCAAAAGCGATGACACAAAGTCTCGAGAGAACATCATAGAGTATCTTTGAAATCTTCCTGTGCAGCAGGCGATCATCTGTAATAAGGGGCTCTCCGGAAGGAAGTAATTACGAGAACCTAGAGTTAGAGTTAGCAAAAACTTTTAACCCGAATAGAAGAGAGATCAGAGTCCTAGAGTATAGGTCGAGGAATAAAAGATCCTAATACCACCCAAATGGCGACGTGGGCCCATAAGCCACACGTCCATGTTAGTAAAAGTTTTGTAATGACTAGACTCAACTTCGGCCAAGGAGTGTGGAAGGGGGATTCCTATAGGCAGTCAGCTCTGATACCAACTTGTGACGCCCGCGATTCAATCATACACTAATCATACATGCAAACGTGTACGATCAAGATCAAGGACTCACGGGAAGATATCACAACACAACTCTACAAATAAAATAAGTCATACAAGCATCATATTACAAGCCAGGGGCCTCGAGGGCTCGAATACAAGAGCTCGATCATAGACGAGTAAGCGAAAGCAACAATATCTGAGTACAGACATGAGTTAAACAAGTTTGCCTTAAGAAGGCTAGCACAAACTGGGATACATATCGAAAGAGGCGCAGGCCTCCTGCCTGGGATCCTCCTAAACTACTCCTGGTCGTCGTCAGCGGCCTGCACGTAGTAGTAGGCACCTCCAGAGTAGTAGGAGTCGTCATCGACAGTGGCGTCTGGCTCCTGGGCTCCAATGTCTGGTCGCAACAACTGGGTATAGAAAGGGGAAAAGGGGGAGCAAAACAACCGTGAGTACTCATCCAAAGTACTCGCAAGCAAGGAGCTACACTACATATGCATTGGTATCAATGAAAAGGGGTAGTATATGTGGACTGAACTGCAGAATGCCGGAATAAGAGGGGCATAGCTAGTCCTATCAAAGACTACGCGTCTGGCCGCCTCCATCTTGCAGCATGTAGAAGAGAGTAGATGGTAAGTTCACCAAGTATCATCGCATAGCACAATCCTACCCGGCGATCCTCCCCTCGTCGCCCTGTTAGAGAGTGATCATCGGGTTGTATCTGGAAATTGGCAGGGTGTGTTTTATATAGTAGCTGGTTCTAGTTGTCATAAGGTCAAGGTACAACTCCGAGTCGTCCTTTTACCGAGGGACACGGCTATTCGAATAGATAAACTTCCCTGCAGGGGTGCACTACATTTACCAACACGCTCGATCCCCTTTGGCCGGACACACTTTCTTGGGTCATACCCGGCCTCGGAAGATCAACACGTCGCAGCCCCACCTAGGCATACCAGAGAGGTCAGCACGCCGGTCTAAATTCTATGGCGCAGGGGTCTGGGCCCATCGCCCATTGCACACATGCACGTTGTGTGGGCGGCCGGAAGCAGACCTAGCCCCCTTAATACAAGAGCAAGCTTATGGTCCAATCTGGCACGCGTCGCTCAGTCGCTGATGTCACAAAAGCTTCGGCTGATACCACGACGTCGAGTGCCCATAACTGTTCCCGCGTAGTTGGTTAGTGCGTATAGGCCAGTGGCCAGACTCAGATCAAATACCAAGATCTCGTAAAGCGTGTTATTTTGAAGTAATAGCGGACGCCGACCAGGGCTGGGCCCACCTCTCATCTAGGTGGTCTCAACCTGCCCTGTCGCTCTACCACAAAGTAACAGTTCGGGGCCGTCGGGAACCCAGGCCCACCACTACCTGGATGGAACCACCTGTCCCTTCAGCCCCCACATCGAAATCACTTGCGGGTACTCTATGAGCCGACCCGACTTTAGTCAGCACATGTATCACATATTATATATATAGGCAAAATTGTGGATACCAGAACGTACTGTGGTCAGAACTATCCCTGCCGTTGGCACGCGCGCGAAGATTCGTGTTGAGGTTTGCTGGCCGAAAAGTCCGGCCAGTTTCTTTGGTTTTCTGCAGGCCATCCCCTGTTTTCAATCTGACACAGGTGCAGCTTTTTATGCGTTCGATAGAGCGGCAGCTTTTTACGAGTTCGCGCAGAGCGGCAGCTTCACGAGCCGCTGTCCAGCGGAACCTTATCCCACAACAGAACATTAACCGGGACGGATCCACCATCGAGACGGGCGTGGTAGCACAGGACGGACAAAATTACTGTTCTGACCCTTAAGGCAAACTAAATCCTGATTTGACCTCGTTCCGAAAAAAATTTCGTTTCTGACCTTTTCTGGTGACGCCAAGGTCCCTGGCGTCTGGGTTACGAAGCAGACGCCGGGGTCCCTGGCGTCTGGCCCCTGACCCGCACTGCCCGCCTGCCCGCCTGGTCCCTGGCGTCTGGGTTAC
>NC_041386.1:474618766-474621728 GCF_002162155.2 Triticum dicoccoides | reverse complement strand
GCCAGACGCCAGGGACCCCGGCGTCTGCTTCGTAACCCAGACGCCAGGGACCTTGGCGTCACCAGAAAAGGTCAGAAACGAAATTTTTTTCGGAACGAGGTCAAATCGGGATTTAGTTTGCCTTAAGGGTCAGAACAGTAATTTTGTCCGCACAGGACCTTGTTGGCATCCATCGATCCCTCTCTATTTCTCTCACCTCACTTCCACGCGTGTGGTAGCACCAGGCCCTTGCTGTGCAACCCGTGAATCTGTCTATCGCTCCTCTGCCTCTCCTCTATGCGTAACACCGAAACCACTGCCTCATGATCTTCCACCGTCTCCACTTGCTTGAGCACTAGCTCATCCCTCATCCCCTACCTGCAGGCTCTCAAGCACACGGACATGGAGCCCAACGGACCGGATCCAGCCTGCCTGTCGCCTCCACCACCGGGAACAATGGCAACCTCCGCCGAGATCTAGGTGGGGAGGCCAAGGTTCTCAACGACACGTGCTCCTTCCCCAGGCCTCCGACGAGAGGTGGTCACGCCCTCCTCCTGCGTGGGGATCGCGCCGGCTCCTTCTCATCCCGCCGCGCATTGCTCCTTCATGGGCTCGTCTGCCACAGGCTGCTCCTGCTGTCCTCCTTTCCTCCTCTTTTACGCAGCCGAGGCAGACGACGAGCTGCAAGACCTTCACAAGCATATGGAGCAAGCATGGAGCCGTGGATGGACGAGGTCCTTGGCTCCCATTCCTCCTTGTCGTCTCATCGCCAGTGTCAATGGATCCTCTCTGGTGTAGGAGGAAAAACAAACCGGCGTTGGAAGTGTGATGTTACCACATGGCACGCCGTGTTATTCATTCAGGTGCAAGCACGTCTGCATCTTCTTCATACCTTTTGTTCGGCTCTTGGTTAGTACACTAGTATACGGAAGTACTAGTGTTTTGTTTCCACGCCTCTGACTTAGTGCAGGTCACACTTTTGAAACATTTTTGTAAATAAATATTTGATCAAACTTTGTGGTTGACTTAGAGTTATTCTTGTAAATTCAGTATTTAATCCCATCATTTAAACTAAATAAACGTATATTTTCTGGCTTTATTTTTAGCGTGTATAATTTTTTGGTTGGCCGCATGGCACTTGCCTGGAATAAAAAAGTATGTAGCACGGATGTTCAGCGCATTATCTGTATGCGCGACCCTTTATGCACTACTAGTGGTTGGGGCGCCATCTGGTGGCGCCTTTTGAGCGGGATTATACGCACTAATCAAGCAAGCGTATTAGTTAACGTCTATGTATGACATGATTCTTACTTTAGCGAGAAGACATGCAGTCCAAAAGAGCGATAGTTGCATGTTGGTTGTTAAAAATACAAGATATGGCAATAGAACTGCAGCAACAAGAGTGTTGATAAACCAGAGCAAGCATAGAAGTTTCATGCATGTGTATTTCTTTTGGTGATTCTGCAGAGCATAAAATGCCAAATTTAAAGAGTCGGAGAGCATATATATCCTTAGGCATAAAATTATCGTATTCTTGCAAGTTAGGGATATGATCGACCGGTTGATCTCATATTTCTGAGGTAAGGTTGAGGTGAATAATGTCTTCAGTCCGTGAAAGAGACGCCTCTATATAATTGTGAAGCCTAAATCCATCATTGAATTCTTCATGAGTAGGTCATTTCTGTGTTAGCATTTTTAGAAGAACAATGTCATAGCCCTTGGCCGAGATTTCACTGCCCATGTCATACTCTGCAATAATGTTTTGAAACATAAATTTCATCACACAAAATATGAAACATCCTACCAGCTTTAAATACTTGTGCGGTGCGCATGCCTTAAGAATTTAGAGTTGATTAAAAATAGAGCAATCAGAAAGGTAGAATCGTTGATTATAGATTGAAGTATTAAATCAAATGTGAAAACAAAGGGGCCCTGAGATTGCAGACGACTACTAAATGTGCGAGCATCACATCGAGTGGGTGGAGGAGATAGCCCGGATCGAGGAGAACACGAGGGAGTGCTGGGCGGAGCTGGAGACAGCCGGCAATGGCCGGAATCAGCCGGCGGCCGAGAGGTGGAGAGAGGATGAGAGAGATAGATAGAGAGAGAGAGTGAGAGCGCTCGAGAGCGACGAGAGGAAAGGTCGCGTGCGTGGGGATGAGAGGGAGGTGGGACGTGGGGCTCGATGTGCTTTTCCACTTTGAATGGCTTTAATTTTTTTACCTCGACACAGTAAAAACGAGGACGTGGCTCTCGCCAGCGTTCGCCCTTTGCGCCACTCTTATTGTGTTGTATTGGATTGCCCCTAAGCTCTAAAACTCCTCGCCAGCGTTCGCCCTTTTTTTTATTTCGCCAAAAGCCCAAAACCTGGTGAAATATTCACGATGTGAGTTTTAGAACTTCAACATTTTTGTATATGTATTCCACAAGATGAGCATTATATAAATTACTCCATTCATCCCGAATTATTTGGCTCAGAGTTGTCTACATGTGGATGTGTCCAGAAACGTTTTAATCACGTAAACTATGAGGGAAGAACTGTCTATGATGGAAAGGGAACTGGAAATAGAGTTTGAGAAGAACTGTTGTTCAACCCACTTGAAACATAAGACACAATAATGGGTTCACGGGTCGCCATGAAGAACCGCCTAAATTACGAGGGAAGAACCATCTATGATGGAAAGGGGACCGAAGATATAGATTGTGAAGAACCGGCGTCCCACATTCACGGAACTGTTGTTCAACCCAATTGAAAACATACGACCCGATAATGGGTTCAAGGGTCGCCAGGAAGGACCACCTAAATTACGAGGGAAGAACCGTCTATGTTGGAAAGGGAACCAAAAATAAAGTTTGTGAAGAACCGGCGTCCCACATTCATGGAACTGTTGTTCAACCCACTTGCAAACGTGCGACCCGATAATGGGTTCGCGGGTCGCCATGAAGAACCGCCTAATTTCGAGGGAAGAACCGTGTATGATGG
>NC_041386.1:474581564-474618263 GCF_002162155.2 Triticum dicoccoides | reverse complement strand
TATTGTTCAACCCACTTGAAAAAGTATGACCGGATAATGGGTTTGCGGGTCGCCATGAAGAACCGCCTAATTTTGAGGGAAGAACCGTCTATGATGGAAGGGGAACCAAAAATATAGTTTGTGAAGAACTGGCGTCCAACATTCATGAAACTGTTGTTCAACCCAGTTGAAAACGTACGACCCGATAATGGGTTCACCGGTTGCCATGAAGGACCGCCTAAATTACGAGGGAAGAACCATCTATGTTGGAAAGGAAACCAAAAATAGAGTTTGTGAAGAATCGGCGTCCCACATTCATGGAACTGTTGTTCAACCCACTTGAAAACGTACAACCCGATAATGGGTTCAGGGGTCGCCATGAAGTACCCGTGTATACTAGTGAAGTGTATCCACTTGAAAACGTACTGCCGGTCATGGGAAAGATGAAGGGATCCGCCCGCGGCCGGCCGTAGACTAATGAAGTGTATCCGTGTCGTGAAAATAATGCTCCGCGAAATCGTACGTGCACATAGTTTTAAATTTTTTATTAAAAATATGTCAAATTATAACTGTTTTCATCCGGTTTGTTTGAAATCCGGCATGTTTGTATGAAATCCAAATGTTCTTACATGAATTTTATCCGATTGTCGAAAAAGAGTTTAAAATATATGCAGGACGTTGGATGGCGGCCTCCCGCATCCGACTAGTCATCTGTTCACGGACGGGTGTGGGAGGAAATTTACGAGTTGGGGTTGAAGATGCCCTAGCATACATATGTCTGGAAGACCGTGTCAAACTTACTCTACATGCCACGAGTTGTAAAGTTTAAACAAGTTACTAATCTCAACCGGACGGCCTACACCTAGACTTGTTGAAAGGATCGATATGGTTGACTAGAGGGGGGGTGAATAGGCAACTACCAATTTTTAGCTTTTCTTTACCAAATTAAACTTTGCATCAAAGTAGGTTGTCTAGATGTGCAACTAGGTGAGCAACCTATATGATGCAATAACAACAAGCATACAAGCAAGCAAGGGTAGAAACACTAAAGAGCTTGCACAAGTAAAGGTAAGAGATAACCAAGAGTGGATCCGGTGAAGACGAGGATGTGTTACCGAAGTTCCTTCCTTTTGAAGGGAAGTACGTCTCCGTTGGAGCGGTGTGGAGGCACAATGCTCCCCAAGAAGCCACTAGGGCCACCGTATTCTCCTCACGCCCTTACACAATGCGAGATGCCGTGATTCCACTACTGGTGCCCTTAAAGGCGGCGACCGAACCTTTACAAACAAGGTTGGGGCAATCTCCACAACTTAATCGGAGGCTCCCAACAAGACCACGAAGCTTCACCACAATGGAATATGGCTCCGAGGTGACCTCAACCGTCTAGGGTGCTCAAACACCCAAGAGTAACAAGATCCGCTAGGGATGAGTGGGGGAATCGAAAATCCCTTGGTGGAAGTGTAGATCGGAGCCTTCTCAACCACTCTCGAGCAAATCAACAAGTTTGATTGGCTAGAGAGATAGATCGGGCGAAAATGAAGCTTGGAGTATTTAATGGAGCTTGAGCAATAAATGGAGCTTGAGGGAGAGAAGAGGTAGGTGAGAATGAAGAAGGGGACTCCCTTTTATAGTGGGGGCAACAATCCCGTTGCCCTCCACCAACCAGCCCCGCACAGGGCGGTACTACCGCTGCGAGGGGGCGGTACTACCTTCAGGACAACGGTACTGCCGCGCCAGCCAGCGGTACTGCCGCGCTGGGGAGACAAGTAGGGAACGGACCCAAATGCGGTACTACCGTGGTGGTAGGGCGGTACTACCGCTCCTGGAACGGTACTACCGCCACTACAACCGTGACTAGTGCCACAAAACCCGACACGAGAAAAAGACCTCTCGAATTGAGGCGGTAGGAACCAGACTACCCAGCGGTACTACGGCAGTGGGGTCAAGGGCGGTAGTACCACTGCGGAGCGGTACTGTCGCTTGTGACCCTTCGGCAGTAGTACCGCAGGCAGTGCGGTACTACCGCTGGGGCGCGCGAGAGAGAGAAGAAATCTCTCAAAGAAGCTGAGGACAAGACGGAGGTGCCAGGCCCCCAGCGGTACTACTGCTGTGGAGCCACGGGCGGTACTACCGCTGCGGAGCGGTACTGCCCCTTGTGGCTTCTCAGCGGTACTACCGCTGGGTACGCGGTACTACCGCTTTGACCCAGACAGGACAAAGAAGAGAGAGGAGAGATCTCTTCAATGGAAAGGAAATGCTCAGAAGGTGAGAAGCTAATGTGTACGTGATGATTCCACCCATGCAAAACCCCAGCGGACCCCCTCTTGATAGTGCGATGCCCTCTACGCAACTAGTCCACCGAGAAAGAAACGAAAGAGCTACACCATCTTGAAATACACTCTGAGGGGAAGAAGGCGTCTCGTGCCAGGGGAGAATCTGTGAATAATTCAAAGCACAAGATTAGTCCGCAAACATGTTGTCATCAATCACCAAAACTACCTTGAGAGAGATATGCTGTAACAATCTCCCCCTTTTTGGTGGATTGATGACAACTAGGGATTTGCGCAAAGAAAAGAAATGAAACAAAGAAAACTAAGAACTACAAAATATAGACGGGCTCCCTCAGAATGTGTGCACCTAGGGATGTCACGACACACACATTCGGATCAACACTCCCCCTATATTTTATAGTCCAACAATACTAAGTACAAGATATATGAGAAAAGTGAATAAACAGGACAAGCATGCATCTCACAATAAACTAGAGTACTCTGAAATGACATAAGTAATAAGGTAGCGATAGGGAGCATATGTCTTACACCATATGACTAGAACTTAGGTCTCACACCAAACCAGACCAAAGAAGGAACACACAAGAAAACACAAGACGACTCAAAGCACGACACAAGATGACTCAAAGCACGACACAAGAAGCAAATCCCTACACTCTCTCCCCCTTTGGCAGCGAGACACCAAAAAGGGCATAGAGTGACACTACGACTCCAGGTGATGGGAGGAGGAAGATCTCGAACATCACATCTCTGCATCTTCATCGTGGGTCGAAAACTACTCGGCATCGGAGTCGGTCCAGTGGCAATTCTGATGAATCCAGTCCTCCTCTTCAGTGATCTGACCCTCAGACCCACTGGCAACTGTTGCTCCCATCTGACGCATGAGCTCCTTGTGGCGCGTCCTGGCATGCTTCTCCGCCACATGAGTCATGTACTGACCATGGGATTCCATGCAGAAAAGCTTCTTCATCTTGCGCTTAAGCTTCTGTGCCTACGATGGTTCTGCACTAGAGGGGCCAAAGTCCTCCTCATGAGGATCAGTAGTAGCCTCACCCTCGGTCCCCATGGCAGCAACAGCAGCAGACGGGCCCCCTGTGGCAGCAGTAGCAGATGGACCCCCTGTGTGAGGCGCTGTCCAGTTATCCTTCTTTCTTAGACGCTTGATCTCATGAGAAACCAAGTCTCCAGTCTCTAGCAGCACTCTGGGATAAGTCTGTGCCCAGGCCCTCTCAATGAGCCTCATGATGAATGGACCATAGATAGGACACTTGCGCTCAGACACGGCAGATAGAAGTTCAGACCACATGACATGAGAGATATCCAGGCTCTCTCCAGTGCTTGCTTCCTTCTCATGCTGACAGAAAAGGAGCCTGTCCATGAGGTAAGAGTGGACCATATCCAGATTCCCGATCCGAGGAAAGAGAGTCTCACGGAATATGCGATGAAGAATGTCCAGATACGGAGACAGCTCATAGGTCTTCTTCTCAGTTACTGGGTGAACCTTCACAGTGCAGTAGGGCCAAAGGGCTTGCTTGTGGGTGGATGTAGCATTGCGGTGAGGACGGAAATCGATAGGAGTCTCAAGCCCGTTATCCACCACATCAAGTAACTCCATGAAAGCCTTCCACTTGACAGACAGCAGCTTGCCATTGGTCATCCATGTCAGAGTCCTGTTGACATCCGTCCCAAGATGGACGGTGGCATAGAATTGAGCCACCAAATCCGCATCGAAATCCTTGTTGAATTGCATGATCCTGAGAATGTTCAGCTGAGTGCACATCTGAAGAGCTTCGCCAAAGTACTCCGGGTCCTTCTCCATAGCATCAGTGTCAATGGAGCGAACATTAACAAGAAGATTCTTCTTGGCCTTGATCACATCAAAGTAGATGGCAAACTGAAAATGGTTCCAGAACGGGCGGTTGACCAAAGTGGGTTCTTGGTCCACCGCATAGGGGTTGCGGCGACGCTTCTCCCAAAACTCCTTGTTGGTCATCTCAGTCATAGTCCTCCCTTTTGGCTTGTTGGTGGCTCGCTTCGATTGCTGAGGAGGTGGAGGAACACTTGCAGATTCACTTGCTGGAGGCGGTTGGGTGCTCGAGGAACCACCGGCTGGCTCTGAGGTGCGGTAGCGTTTTGATGTGGCACGCCCGGGGTTGATACGGCGACCTTGCTGCTCGGAACGGTCATCACCTGGAGCCAAACACAAGAACACGCGAAACAACCAGAAAGAACGAGCATAAGCCAACAAACTCAACAAAAAGATCAAGATAAGGCAGGAAAAGGATGGAAATTGGCATTCAGCGGTAGTACCGTGACCTGCCCACGGTAGTACCGCCCCAAAGGGAGCGGTAGTACCGCTCTAGGTCAAGCGGTAGTACCGCTCCAAGAGGAGCAGTAGTACTGCTTGAGGCGGAGAAACAACAGTTTCATATAGCACGAGGCGGTGAAACAGCGGGTTCTTACTACCGCAGTCAGATCCGGCACTACCGGCCTACCAAATTCAAAAATAATCCTACCAAACTCTAATCGAGATAGTCTAGTTGCCTTCTCCAACCAACTCAAGCCTAGATTTAGCCAAAAATCTAGAGATGCAACCACCATTGCCCCTAAGAAACAAGAACTGAAAAAGAGACAAAACGAAAGAAAGAACGGGGGCAATACCGGCATCCATGGCAAGAGGACAAGGTGGGGATCGACTCCACCAAAGGAAATGGAGAGGGACGCCCCGGAGACAGAGATCCGCCGGAGCCCTCCCGCGGCGAGAGGAGGCTGGAGAGAGGAAGAGAAAAGAGGGGCGAAGTGAATGGGTATGGGGGAGAAGAAACCTCCCCCTGCCCCGACTTAACCCCCTGGTCCCATCCCTCAGCGGTAGTACCGCGCTGGGGGGCGGTAGTACCGCGCACCACCAGCGGTAGTACCGCCCAGCACGCCACGGCAACTAAACAGACACAGCTTTAGCTCGACAAAACGATAAAAACGGCAAGAGAAAAAACACACCAGCAAACTACTAAGACACACCTCTTCAAAAGAGGGCGGTGGCCGAGGCCACCTATGTTTGAGTCAAAAGGTATGGCAGCGCGAAGATTTTAACCTTGGGCCCATGACCAAAACTCGTCTTTTAAGCACAAGTGCCATCAACAATGGCTAAAGTGAAAGACTTGATCAATTTATGCATAATGGGGGGAGGGAGAGTTCATTGAGAGAAAAACACTCCCCCTATGTCCATGCCTACACCTAAACTAGACAACAAATTGAGCGAGGTAGGGTGTGCACGGGTTCAAGCCACATTGCTCGAATCAATGATATTTAGCTCATGCCTTAACTCGCGAAATCTTGCTTCATCCAAGGGCTTCGTGAAAATATCTGCAAGGTTTTCATGAGTGTTGACATAGTTGAGCTCGATCTCTCCTCGCCTAATGTGATCCCGGATGAAGTGATACCGAATCTCAATATGCTTCGTCTTGAAGTGTTGCACTGGGTTGAGAGAAATCTTGATGGCACTTTCATTATCACACCAAAGAGGCACTTTGTCACAAGTGACACCATAATCCTTTAAAGTTTGCCTCATCCATAGAAGTTGTGCACAACAACTACCAGCGGCAACATACTCCGCCTCAGTAGACGAGAGAGACACACAACTTTGCTTTTTGGAAGACCAACTTACCAAAGAGCAACCAAGGAATTGGCACCCTCCGGAAGTGGACTTCCTATCCACTTTGTCTCCCGCCCAATCGGAATCTGAGTACCCTACAAGCTTGAAGTTTGATCCTCTTGGGTACCATAAGCCAAAGTTTGGGGTATGAGCCAAATATCGAGAGATTCGTTTGACCGCCACAAAGTGACTTTCCTTAGGTGCGGCTTGAAACCGTGCACAAATTCCCACACTCAACATGATGTCCGGTATAGATACACAAAGGTAAAGCAAGGATCCAAACATGGAATTATATACCTTTTGATCCACCACTTTACCATTGGGATCTAAGTCAAGTTGGCACTTGGTGGGCATTGGAGTGGAGGCCGGCTTGACGTCACTTAGCTTGAATCTCTTGAGCATGTCTTGAGTGTATTTGGATTGATTGATGAAGGTTCCTTCTCTTCTTTGCTTCACTTCGAACCCTAGAAAGAACTTCAACTCTCCCATGGAGGACATCTCGAACTTTGAGGTCATGAGAGCGGCAAATTCCTCATTGAAAGCTTTGTTAGGAGAACCAAAGATAATATCATCAACATATAATTGGCACACAAACAACTCCCCTTTGACCTTCTTAGTAAAAAGAGTGGGGTCGATTAGCCCAACTTCAAAACCACGGTCTTGTAACAACTCGGTAAGGTGGTCATACCACGCACGTGGGGCTTGTTTAAGGCCATAGAGTGCCTTATCGAGTTGATACACATGATCGGGAAAGTAGGGATCCTCGAACCCGGGGGGTTGCTTGACGTAAACCAATTCATTAATGGGACCATTAAGAAAAGCACTCTTCACATCCATTTGTTGTAACTTAGAGTTATGATGAGAAGCATATGCAATCAACATGCGAATGGATTCAAGACGAGCAACGGGAGCAAAGGTTTCACCGTAGTCGATACCCTCGACTTGGGAGTAGCCTTGTGCTACCAAACGAGCCTTGTTGCGAATGATAATCCCATGAGCATCTTGCTTGTTCTTTAATATCCACTTGGTTCCAATGACATTGTGGTTCCCCGTTGGCCTTGGCACCAATCTCCACACTTTGTTGCGCTCGAAGTTGTTGAGTTCTTCATGCATGGCATTGAGCCAATCCGGATCTTCTAGCGCCTCATAGACCTTGTGGGGTTCCACACAAGAGACAAACACGTGATGCTCACAATAATTTGCTAATTGTCTACGAGTGCTTACCCCCTTTATTAAGCTTCCAAGCACATTCGTCATGAGATGATCCTTGGTGGAGAGCTTGGAAGCAACCTTGGCGGCACGACGCTCTAATTCCTCCTCGGTGGTGAGTTGAGGAGCGGTTACTTGATCATCTTGAGCGTCGTCATGAGCTTGTTCTTGATCTTGAACTTGCTCGGGGGAGAGAACTTGACCTTGGGCATCACTTGGTGTGTCAACACCGTCTTGAGTATGATATTGCCCTTGGTCTTGTTCATGAGGTTGAGGGCCTTCACTTTGTTCTTCGGAAGCGTGTGGGCCTTGGGTTGGTGATGGCTCCACTTGAGTGGAGCATTGTTCTTCTCCTTCGGCCACAAGGGGTTCCTCAATGGGTAGGATGAAACCAACACCCATTCTTCTCATGGCTTGAGGAGGAATTTCATCACCTACATCACAAGTGCCACTTTGCTCCACTTGGGAGCCGTTATTCTCATCAAACTCCACGTTACACGTCTCCTCAATAAGTCCCGTGGATTTATTGAGGACACGGTAAGCATGAGAGTTTGTAGCATAACCAACGAATATGCCCTCATAAAATCTAGCCTCAAATTTAGACAACCGAACACCTTTCTTGAGAATGAAACACTTACACCCGAATACTCGGAAGTACTTGAGGTTGGGCTTGTTACCAGTTAGTATCTCATATGGAGTCTTGTTCAAGCCCTTGCGGAGGTAGAGCCGATTGGATGCATGACATGTGGTGTTGATGGCTTCGGCCCAAAAGTTGTATGGAGACTTGAAATCCGCCATCATGGTCCTTGCCGCATCCATCAACGTCCGGTTCTTCCTCTCTGCAACACCGTTTTGTTGAGGGGTGTATGGTGCGGAATATTGATGCTTGATTCCCTCATCACTAAGAAATTCATCCAAGGTGTAGTTCTTGAACTCGGTGCCGTTGTCACTTCTTATTGTCAAGATCTTTGCATTGTGTTAACGTTGTGCTTCATTTGCAAAGTCAATGACGGTTTGTTGGGTCTCGCTCTTCCTCTTGAAGAAATACACCCACGTGTACCTTGAGTAGTCATCTACAATCACCAAGCAATACTTCCTACCTCCAAGACTATCTAAGGATGGGGGCCCAAAAAGATCCATGTGAAGGAGCTCCAAGGGCCTCTTTGAATAAATGATAGTCGTGGGAGGGTGAGCCTTCTCATGTAGCTTTCCTTCGATACAGGCACTGCAAACACGATCTTTAACAAAACTAACATTCGTTAGTCCATGGACATGGTCCCCCTTGAGGAGACTTTGCAAAGATCTCATATTGACATGGGCTAAACGGTGATGCCAAAGCCATCCCACATCAACTTTAGCCATTAGGCATGTCGTGGTCTTAGTGAGTCACTCCAAAAAGTTAATCACATATAGACCGTTCTCGACATGCCCAACAAAAGCTACTTTAAGAGTCTTGCTCCACAAGAGGGCCACGGTATCGATATCAAAGAAAGTGGCAAAGCCCATGATTGCAAGTTGACGAACAGAAAGTAAATTGTATGCAAGGGACTCAACAAGCATGGCCTTCTCGATCGTGAGATCATGAGAGATGACCACCTTGCCAAGTCCCAATACCTTAGAGGATGAGGCGTCACCCCACTCGACATTGGTGGGCATAGATGGAACTTTGTGCACGTCCACCACCAAGTCCTTGCTCCCGGTCATATGATTTGTAGCTCCGCTATCGAGCAACCATGATCCACCACCGGAAGCAAACACCTACAAGAGATCAATGCTTGGTTTTAGGTACCCATTTTGTAATGGGTCCTTTGATGTTAGTAACAAGGGTCTTAGGAACCCAAATAGACCATTCAATGTACTCATGAAGAGAACCAACAAATTTGGCATAAACATGCCCATCACTAGCACGGCATAACACATAAGAAGGATTAAAATCGCCGGCTTTGTTGGGAGGGATGACATTGCCCTTCTTGACATTGTTCTTCTTCTTCTCCTTGGGGGCACTCTCTCCCTCCCTCACAAAAGTTTGCATGAGGGGAGGAGGTCGTTTGGTCTTGTCATTCTTCTTCTTGTTCTTGGAGTCGGTGTCGGTGTCAAAACCGGCGGATCTCGGGTAGGGGGTCCCGAACTGTGCGTCAAGGCCGAATGGTAACAGGAGGCAGGGAACATGATATTTTACCCAGGTTCGGGCCCTCTTGATGGAGGTAAAACCCTACGTCCTGCTTGATTAATATTGATGATATGGGTAGTACAAGAGTAGATCTACCACGAGATCAAGGAGGCTAAACCCTAGAAGCTAGCCTATGGTATGATTGTTGTGTATGGAGTTGATTGTCTCTTTATCGACTAGCCTGGCCTCGGTTTATATAATGCACCGGAGGCCTAGGATAACAAGAGTCCTAGCCGAATACGCCGGTGGGGAGAAGTCCTTGTCTTGATCGCCAAGTCTTGTGGAATCTTCCTTGTATGCGGTAGCCGTCCGAACTGGCCCATGAGTATACGGCCACGGGGGTCCTCGGCCCAATCTAATAGATCGGGAGACAACGTGGTGAGTACCCCCTAGTCCAGGACACCGTCAGTAGCCCCCTGAACCGATCTTCAAGTTAGGGATGCTCCTCGATTCTTCCAAACTGTTCTTCATCTTCGGTTGACGGTCTTGAAAACTGGTTCAACAAATCTTCTCATCTTCGATCTTGAGGATCGCCGAAATGCATTCGGCGAGTTTACACATCGGGTATCCGAGGAGCCCCAAAAAAGATAGCGGTAAATCGGTAAGAGACATCATAGACCGCACCATATCTAATAGAGTGCGATTACGACATTCGGACACACCATTACGCTGAGGTGTTCTAGGCGGCGTGAGTTGTGAAACTATTCCACATTTTCTTAAGTGTGTGCCAAATTCGTGGCTCAAGTATTCTCCTCCAGGATCTGATCGTAGGAACTTGATTTTCCTGTCACGTTGATTTTCAACCTCACTCTGAAATTCCTTGAACTTTTCAAAGGTCTCAGACTTGTGTTTCATTAAATAGATATACCCATATCTACTCAAGTCATCAGTGAGGGTGAGAACATAATGATATCCACCGCGAGCCTCAACACTCATTGGACCGCACACATCAGTATGTATGATTTCCAATAAGTTGGTTGCTCGCTCCATTGTTCCTGAGAACGGAGTCTTGGTCATTTTACCCATGAGGCATGGTTCACACGTGTCAAATGATTCGTAATCAAGAGACTCTAAAAGTCCATCTGCATGGAGCTTCTTCATGCGTTTGACACCTATGTGACCAAGGCGGCAGTGCCACAAGTATGTGGGACTATCATTATCAACCTTACATCTTTTGGTACTCACACTATGGATATGTGTAGCATTACGCTCGAGATTCATTAAGAATAAACCATTCACCATCGGAGCATGACCATAAAACATATCTCTCATATAAATAGAACAACCATTATTCTCGGATTTAAATGAGTAGCCATCTCGAATTAAACGAGATCCTGATACAATGTTCATGCTCAAAGCTGGTACTAAATAACAATTATTGAGGTTTAAAACTAATCCCGTAGGTAAATGTAGAGGTAGCGTGCCGACGGCGATCACATCGACCTTGGAACCATTCCCGACGTGCATCATCACCTCGTCCTTCGCCAGTCTCCGCTTATTCCGCAGCTCCTGCTTTGAGTTACAAATGTGAGCAACCGCACCGGTATCAAATACCCAGGAGCTACTACGAATACTGGTAAGGTACACATCAATTACATGTATATCACATATACCTTTCGTTTTGCCGGCCTTCTTGTCCGCTAAGTATTTGGGGCAGTTCCGCTTCCAGTGACCACTTCCCTTGCAATAAAAACACTCAGTCTCGGGCTTGGGTCCATTCTTTGGCTTCTTCCCGGCAGCTTGCTTACCAGCCGCGGCAACTCCCTTGCCGTCCTTCTTGAAGTTCTTCTTACCCTTGCCTTTCTTGAACTTAGTGGTTTTATTCACCATCAACACTTGATGTTCCTTTTTGACTTCTACCTCTGCTGATTTCAGCATTGCAAATACCTCAGGAATGGTCTTTTCCATCCCTGCATATTGAAGTTCATCACAAAGCTCTTGTAGCTTGGTGGAAGCGACTGGAGGATTCTGTCAATGACCGCGTCATCCGGGAGATTAACTCCCAGCTGAGTCAATCGGTTATGTAACCCAGACATTGTGAGTATGTGCTCACTGAGAGAACTATTTTCCTCCATCTTACAGCTGAAGAACTTGTCGGAGACTTCATATCTCTCGACCCGGGCATGAGCTTGGAAAACCATTTTCAGCTCTTCGAACATCTCATATGCTCCGTGTCGCTCAAAACACTTTTGGAGCCCCGGTTCTAAGCTGTAAAGCATGCCGCACTGAACGAGGGAGTAATCATCAGCACGTGTCTGCCAAGCGTTCATAACGTCTTGGTTCTATGGGACGGGTGCGTCACCTAGCGGAGCTTCTAGGACATAATCTTTCTTGGCAGCTATGAGGATGATCCTCAGGTTCCGGACCCAGTCCGTGTAGTTGCTGCCATCGTCTTTCAGCTTGGTTTTCTCTAGGAATGCGTTGAAGTTGACGACTACGTTGGCCATTTGATCTACAAGACATATTATAAATATTTTAGACTAAGTTCATGATAATTAAGTTCATCTAAATCAAATTATTCAATGAACTCCCACTCAGATAGACATCCCTCTAGTCATCTAAGTATAACATGATCCGAGTTAACTAGGCCGTGTCCGATCATCACGTGAGACGGACTAGTCAACATCGGTGAACATCTTCATGTTGATCGTATCTTCTATACGACTCATGCTCGACCTTTCGGTCTTCTGTGTTCCGAGGCCATGTCTGTACATGCTAGGCTCGTCAAGTCAACCTAAGTGTTTGCATGTGTAAATCTGTCTTACACCCGTTGTATATGAACGTTAGAATCTATCACACCCGATCATCACGTGGTGCTTCGAAACTACGAACTGTCGCAACGGTGCACAGTTAGGGGGAACACTTTCTTGAAATTATTATGAGGGATCATCTTATTTACTACCGTCGTTCTAAGTAAACAAGATGCAAAAACATGATAAACAGCACATGCAATCAAATAAGAATAGTGACATGATATGGCCAATATCACATAGCTCCTTTGATCTCCATCTTGGGGCTCCATGATCATCTTGTCACCGGCTTGACACCATGATCTCCATCATCATGATCTCCATCATCGTGTCTCCATGAATTTGCTCGCCAACTATTACTTCTACTACTATGGCTAACACGTTTAGCAATAAAGTAAAGTAATTTACATGGCGTTTCTCAATGACACGCAGGTCATACAAAAAATAAAGACAACTCCTATGGCTCCTGTCGGTTGTCATACTCATCAGCATGCAAGTCGTGATTCCTGTTACAATAGCATGAACATCTCATACATCACATATATAGCATTCATCATTCATCACAACTTTGGCCATATCACATCACAAAACACTTGCTGCAAAAACAAGTTAGACGTCCTCTAATTGTTGTTGCAAGTTTTACGTGGCTGCAAAAGGGTTCTAGCAAGAACGTTTTCTTACCTACGTGAAAGCCACAACGTGATTTGTCAACTTCTATTTACCCTTCATAAGGACCCTTTTCATCGAATCCGCTCCAACTAAAGTGGGAGAGACAGACACCCGCCAGCCACCTTATGCAACTAGTGCATGTCAGTCGGTGGAACCGGTCTCACGTAAGCGTACGTGTAAGGTTGGTCCAAGACGCTTCATCCCACAATACCGTCGAAGCAAAATAAGACTAGTAGTGGCAAGAAAGTTCACAACATCTACGCCCACAACAAATTGTGTTCTACTCGTGCAAAAAGAACTATGCATAGACCTAGCTCATGATGCCACTGATGGGGAACGTTGCAGAAAACGAAAAAATTCCTACGGTTTCACCAAGATCCATCTAGGAGTTCATCTAGCAACGAGTGATCGGATTGCATCTACATACCTTTGTAGATCACACGCGGAAGCGTTCAAAGAACGGGGATGAGGAAGTCGTACTCGACGTGATCCAAATCACCGGAGATCCTAGCGCCGAACGGACGGCACCTCCGCGTTCAACACACGTACGGTCAGCGTGACGTCTCCTCCTTCTTGATCCAGCAAGGGGGAAGGAGAGGTTGAGGAAGATGGTTCCAGCAGCAGCACGACGGCGTGGTGGTGGTGGAGCTGCAGTACTCCGGCAGGGCTCCGCCAAGCTCTATGGAGGAGGAGGAGGTGTTGGAGAGGGAGAGGGAGGCACCAAAGGCGTAGGTGAGAGGTCCTCCATCCCCCCCACTATATATAGGGGGGCCTAGGGGGGGCGCCGGCCCTAGGAGATGCAATCTCCTAGGGGGGCGGCGGCCAAGGGGTGGGGGGCTTGCCCCCCAAGCAAGGGGGCGCCCCCCCTTTAGGGTTTTCCCACCCTAGGCGCATGGGCCCTAGGGGAAGTGGCGCCCCAGCCCACTTTGGGCTGGATCCCTTCCCACTTCAGCCCATGGGGCCCTCCTGGATAGGTGGCCCCACCCGGTGGACCCCCGGGACCCTTCCGGTGGTCCCGGTACAATACCGGTGACCCCGAAACTTGTCCCGATAGCCGAAATAGCACTTCCTATATGTAATTCTTTACCTCCGGACCATTCCGAAACTCCTCGGGACGTCCGGGATCTCATCCGGGACTCCGAACAACATTCGGGTTACTGCATAGACATATCCCTATAACCCTAGCGTCACCGAACCTTAAGTGTGTAGACCCTACGGGTTCGGGAGACATGTAGACATGACCGAGATTGCTCTCCGGTCAATAACCAACAGCGGGATCTAGATACCCATGTTGGCTCCCACATGCTCCTCGATGATCTCATCGGATGAACCATGATGTCAAGGATTCAAGCAACCCCGTATACAATTCCCTTTGTCAATCGGTACGTTACTTTCCTGAGATTCGATCGTCGGTATCCCAATACCTCGTTCAATCTCGTTACCGGCAAGTCACTTTACTCGTACCGTAATGCATGATCCCGTGACCAGACACTTGGTCACTTTGAGCTCATTATGATGATGCATTACCGAGTGGGCCCAGTGATACCTCTCCGTCATACGGAGTGACAAATCCCAGTCTTGATCCGTGTCAACCCAACAGACACTTTCGGAGATACCCGTAGTATACCTTTATAGTCACCCAGTTACGTTGTGACATTTGGTACACCCAAAGCACTCCTACGGTATCCGGGAGTTACTCGATCTCATGGTCTAAGGAAAGGATACTTGACATTGGAAAACTCTAGCAAACGAACTATACGATCTTATGATATGTTTAGGATTGGGTCTTGTCCATCACATCATTCTCCTAATGATGTGATCTCGTTATCAATGACATCCAATGTCCATAGTCAGGAAACCATGACTATCTGTTGATCAACGAGCTAGTCAACTAGAGGCTTACTAGGGACATGTTGGTGTCTAAGTATTCACACATGTATTACGATTTCCGGATAACACAATTATAGCATGAATAAAAGACAATTATCATGAACAAGGAAATATAATAATAATCCTTTTATTATTGCCTCTAGGGCATATTTCCAACAGTCTCCCACTTGCACTAGAGTCAATAATCTAGTTACATTGTGATGAATCGAACACCCATGGAATTCTGGTGTTGATCATGTTTTGCTCTAGGGAGAGGTTTAGTCAATGGATCTGCTACATTCAGGTCCGTATGTACTTTACAAATATCTATGTCTCCATCTTGAACATTTTCACGAATGGAGTTGAAGCGACGCTTGATGTGCCTTGTCTTCTTGTGAAACCTGGGCTCCTTGGCAAGTGCAATAGCTCCAGTGTTGTCACAGAAGAGCTTGATCGGCCTCGACGCATTGGGTATGACTCCTAGATCGGTGATGAACTCCTTCACCCAAATTGCTTCATGCGCTGCCTCCGAGGCTGCCATGTACTCCGCTTCACATGTAGATCCCGCCACGACGCTCTGCTTGCAACTGCACCAGCTTACTGCCCCACCATTCAAAATATACACGTATCCGGTTTGTGACTTAGAGTCATCCAGATCTGTGTCGAAGCTAGCATCGACGTAACCTTTTACGACGAGCTTTTAGTCACCTCCATAAACGAGAAACATTTCCTTAGTCCTTTTCAGGTACTTCAGGATATTCTTGACCGCTGTCCAGTGTTCCTTGCCGGGATTACTTTGGTACCTACCTACCAAACTTACGGCAAGGATTACATCAGGTCTAGTACACAACATGGCATACATAATAGAACCTATGGCTGAGGCATAGGGGATGACACTCATCTCTTCTATATCTTCTGCCGTGGTCGGACATTGAGCTGAGCTCAATTTCACACCTTGCAACACAGGTAAGAACCCCTTCTTTGACTGATCCATATTGAACTTCTTCAATATCTTATCAAGGTATGTGCTTTGTGAAAGACTTATGAGGCGTCTTGATCTATCTCTATAGATCTTGATGCCTAATATATAAGCAGCTTCTCCAAGGTCCTTCATTGAAAAACTCTTATTCAAGTAGGCCTTAATGTTGTCCAAAAGCTCTACATCATTTCCCATCAAAAGTATGTCATCTACATATAATATGAGAAATGCTACAGAGCTCCCACTCACTTTCTTGTAAGCGCAGGCTTCTCCATAAGTCTGCATAAACCCAAACGCTTTGATCATCTCATCAAAGCGAATGTTCCAACTCCGAGATGCTTGCACCAGCCCATAAATCGAGCATTGGAGCTTGCACACCTTGTCAGCATTCTTAGGATCGACAAAACCTTCCGGCTGCATCATATACAGTTCTTCCTTAAGATAACCGTTAAGGAATGCCGTTTTGACGTCCATTCGCCATATCTCATAATCATAGTATGCGGCAATTGCTAACATGATTCGGACGGACTTCAGCTTTGCTACGGGAGAGAAAGTCTCATCGTAGTCAACCCCTTGAACTTGTCGATAACCCTTAGCGACAAGCCTAGCTTTATAGATGGTCACATTACCATCCGCGTCTGTCTTCTTCTTAAAGATCCATTTATTTTCTATGGCTCGCCGATCATCGGACAAGTCAGTCAAAGTCCATACTTCGTTTTCATACATGGATCCTATATCGGATTTCATGGCTTCCAGCCATTTGTCGGAATCCAGGCCCGCCATCGCTTCTTCATAGTTCGAAGGTTCACCGTTGTCTAACAACATGATTTCCAAGACAGGGTTGCCGTACCACTCTGGTGCCGAACGTGTCCTTGTGGACCTTCGAAGTTCAGTAGGATCTTGATCAGAAGTATCTTGATCATCATCATTAACTTCCTCTCTAATTGGTGTAGGCACCACATGAACATTTTCCTGAGTTGCGCCACTTTCCGGTTCAAGAGGTAATACTTCATCAAGTTCTACTTTCCTCCCACTTACTTCTTTCGAGAGAAACTCCTTCTCTAGAAAAGATCCATTCTTGGCAACAAATATCTTGCCTTCGGATCTGAGGTAGAAGGTATACCCAATAGTTTCTTTAGGGTATCCTATGAAGACGCATTTTTCCGACTTGGGTTCGAGCTTTTCAGGTTGAAGTTTATTGACATAAGCATCGCATCCCAAAACTTTTAGAAACGACAGCTTAGGTTTCTTCCCAAACCATAATTCATACGGTGTCGTCTCAACGGATTTCGACGGAGCCCTATTTAAAGTGAATGTGGCAGTCTCTAAAGCATAGCCCCAAAAAGATAGCGGTAAATTGGTAAGAGACATCATAGACCGCACCATATCTAATAGAGTGCGATTACGACGTTCGGACACACCATTACGCTGAGGTGTTCTAGGCGGCGTGAGTTGTGAAACTATTCCACATTTTCTTAAGTGTGTGCCAAATTCGTGACTCAAGTATTCTCCTCCACGATCTGATCGTAGGAACTTGATTTTCCTGTCACGTTGATTTTCAACCTCACTCTAAAATTCCTTGAACTTTTCAAAGGTCTCAGACTTGTGTTTCATTAAATAGATATACCCATATCTACTCAAGTTGTCAGTGAGGGTGAGAACATAATGATAGCCACCGCGAGCCTCAACACTCATTGGACCGCACACATCAGTATGTATGATTTCTAATAAGTTGGTTGCTCGCTCCATTGTTCTTGAGAACGGAGTCTTGGTCATTTTACCCATGAGGCATGGTTCGCACGTGTCAAATGAGTCATAATCAAGAGACTCTAAAATTCCATCTGCATGGAGCTTCTTTATGCGTTTGACACCTATGTGACCAAGGCGGCAGTGCCACAAGTATGTGGGACTATCATTATCAACCTTACATCTTTTGGTACTCACACTATGGATATGTGTAGCATTACGCTCGAGATTCATTAAGAATAAACCATTCACCATCGGAGCATGACCATAAAACATATCTCTCATATAAATAGAACAACCATTATTCTCGGATTTAAATGAGTAGCCATCTCGAATTAAACGAGATCCCGATACAATGTTCATGCTCAAAGCTAGTACTAAATAACAATTATTGAGGTTTAAAACTAATCCCGTAGGTAAATGTAGAGGTAGCATGCCGACGGCGATCACATCGACCTTGGAACCATTCCCGACGTGCATCGTCACCTCGTCCTTCGCCAGTCTCTGCTTATTCCGCAGCTCCTGCTTTGAGTTACAAATGTGAGCAACCGCACCGGTATCAAATACCCATGAGCTACTACGAATACTGGTAAGGTACACATCAATTACATGTATATCACATATACCTTTCGTTTTGCCGGCCTTCTTGTCCGCTAAGTATTTGGGGCAGTTCCGCTTCCAGTGACCACTTCCCTTGCAATAAAAACACTTAGTCTCGGGCTTGGGTCCATTCTTTGGCTTCTTCCCGGCAGCTTGCTTACCAGCCGCGGCAACTCCCTTGCCGTCCTTCTTGAAGTTCTTCTTACCCTTGCCTTTCTTGAACTTAGTGGTTTTATTCACCATCAACACTTGATGTTCCTTTTTGACTTCTACCTCTGCTGATTTCAGCATTGCAAATACCTCAGGAATGGTCTTTTCCATCCCCTGCATATTGAAGTTCATCACAAAGCTCTTGTAGCTTGGTGGAAGCTACTTGAGGATTCTGTCAATGACCGCGTCATCCGGGAGATTAACTCCGAGCTGAGTCAATCGGTTATGTAACCCAGACATTGTGAGTTTGTGATCACTAACAGAACTATTTTCCTCCATCTTACAGCTGAAGAACTTGTCGGAGACTTCATATCTCTCGACCCGGGCATGATCTTGGAAAACCATTTTCAGCTCTTCGAACATCTCATATGCTCCGTGTCGCTCAAAACGCTTTTGGAGCCCCGGTTCTAAGCTGTAAAGCATGCCGCACTGAACGAGGGAGTAATCATCAGCACGTGTCTGCCAAGCGTTCATAACGTCTTGGTTATGTGGGACGGGTGCGTCACCTAGCGGAGCTTCTAGGACATAATATTTCTTGGCAGCTATGAGGATGATCCTCAGGTTACGGACCCAGTCCGTGTAGTTGCTGCCATCGTCTTTCAGCTTGGTTTTCTCTAGGAACGCGTTGAAGTTGAGGACTACGTTGGCCATTTGATCTACAAGACATATTGTAAATATTTTAGACTAAGTTCATGATAATTAAGTTCATCTAAATCAAATTATTCAATGAACTCCCACTCAGATAGACATCCCTCTAGTCATCTAAGTATAACATGATCCGAGTTAACTAGGCCATGTCCGATCATCACGTAAGACGGACTAGTCAACATCGGTGAACATCTTCATGTTGATCGTATCTTCTATACGACTCATGCTCGACCTTTCGGTCTTCTGTGTTCCGAGGCCATGTCTGTACATGCTAGGCTCGTCAAGTCAACCTAAGTGTTTGCATGTGTAAATCTGTCTTACACCCGTTGTATGTGAACGTTAGAATCTATCACACCCGATCATCACGTGGTGCTTCGAAACAACGAACTGTCGCAACGGTGCACAGTTAGGGGGAACACTTTCTTGAAATTATTATGAGGGATCATCTTATTTACTACCGTCTTTCTAAGTAAACAAGATGCAAAAACATGATAAACATCACATGCAATCAAATAATAATAGTGACATGATATGGCCAATATCACATAGCTCCTTTGATCTCCATCTTGGGGCTCCATGATCATCTTGTCACCGGCTTGACACCATGATCTCCATCATCATGATCTCCATCATCGTGTCTCCATGAAGTTGCTCGCCAACTATTACTTCTACTACTATGGCTAACACGTTTAGCAATAAAGTAAAGTAATTTACATGGCGTTTCTCAATGACACGCAGGTCATTCAAGAAATAAAGACAACTCCTATGGCTCCTGCCGGTTGTCATACTCATCGACATGCAAGTCGTGATTCCTATTACAATAGCATGAACATCTCATACATCACATATATATCATTCATCATTCATCACAACTTTGGCCATATCACATCACAAAACACTTGCTGCAAAAACAAGTTAGACGTCCTCTAATTGTTGTTGCAAGTTTTACGTGGCTGCAAAAGGGTTCTAGCAAGAACGTTTTCTTACCTACGTGAAAGCCACAACGTGATTTGTCAACTTCTATTTACCCTTCATAAGGACCCTTTTCATCGAATCCGCTCCAACTAAAGTGGGAGAGACAGACACCCGCCAGCCACCTTATGCAACTAGTGCATGTCAGTCGGTGGAACCGGTCTCACGTAAGCGTACGTGTAAGGTTGGTCCAGGACGCTTCATCCCACAATACCGTCGAAGCAAAATAAGACTAGTAGTGGCAAGAAAGTTGACAACATCTACGCCCATAACAAATTGTGTTCTACTCGTGCAAAAAGAACTATGCATAGACCTAGCTCATGATGCCACTGATGGGGAACATTGCAGAAAACAAAAAATTTCCTACGGTTTCACCAAGATCCATCTAGGAGTTCATCTAGCAATGAGTGATCGGATTACATCTACATACCTTTGTAGATCACGCGCGGAAGCGTTCAAAGAACGGGGATGAGGAAGTCGTACTCGACGTGATCCAAATCAGCGGAGATCCTAGCGCCGAACGGACGGCACCTCCGCGTTCAACACACGTATGGTCAGCGTGACGTCTCCTCCTTCTTGATCCAGCAAGGGGGAAGTAGAGGTTGAGGAAGATGGTTCCAGCAGCAGCACGACGGCGTGGTGGTGGTGGAGCTGCAGTACTCCGGCAGGGCTCCGCCAAGCTCTATGGAGGAGGAGGAGGTGTTGGAGAGGGAGAGGGAGGCACCAAAGGCGTAGGTGAGAGGTCCTCCATCCCCCCCACTATATATAGGGGGGCCTAGGGGGGGCGCCGGCCCTAGGAGATGCAATCTCCTAGGGGGGCGCCGGCCAAGGGGTGGGGGGCTTGCCCCCCAAGCAAGGGGGCGCCCCCCCTTTAAGGTTTCCCCACCCTAGGCGCATGGGCCCTAGGGGAAGTGGCGCCCCAGCCCACTTTGGGCTGGATCCCTTCCCACTTCAGCCCATGGGGCCCTCCTGGATAGGTGGCCCCACCCGGTGGACCCCCGGGACCCTTCCGGTGGTCCCGGTACAATACCGGTGACCCCGAAACTTGTCCCGATAGCCGAAATAGCACTTCCTATATATAATTCTTTACCTCCGGACCATTCCGAAACTCCTCGTGATGTTCGGGATCTCATCCGGGACTCCGAACAACATTCGGGTTACTGCATAGACATATCCCTATAACCCTAGCGTCACCGAACCTTAAGTGTGTAGACCCTACGGGTTCAGGAGACATGTAGACATGACCGAGATTGCTCTCCGGTCAATAACCAACAGCGGGATCTAGATACCCATGTTGGCTCCCACATGCTCCTCGATGATCTCATCGGATGAACCACGATGTCAAGGATTCAAGCAACCCCGTATACAATTCCCTTTGTCAATCGGTACGTTACTTTCCTGAGATTCGATCGTCGGTATCCCAATACCTCGTTCAATCTCGTTACCGGCAAGTCACTTTACTCGTACCATAATGCATGATCCCGTGACCAGACACTTGGTCACTTTGAGCTCATTATGATGATGCATTACCGAGTGGGCCCAGTGATACCTCTCCGTCATACGGAGTGACAAATCCCAGTCTTGATCCGTGTCAACCCAACAGACACTTTTGGAGATACCCGTAGTATACCTTTATAGTCACCCAGTTACGTTGTGATGTTTGGTACACCCAAAGCACTCCTACGGTATCCGGGAGTTACTCGATCTCATGGTCTAAGGAAAGGATACTTGACATTGGAAAACTCTAGCAAACAAACTATACGATCTTGTGCTATGTTTAGGATTGGGTATTGTCCATCACATCATTCTCCTAATGATGTGATCTCGTTATCAATGACATCCAATGTCCATAGTCAGGAAACCATGACTATCTGTTGATCAACGAGCTAGTCAACTAGAGGCTTACTAGGGACATGTTGGTGTCTAAGTATTCACACATGTATTACGATTTCCGGATAACACAATTATAGCATGAATAAAAGAAAATTATCATGAACAAGGAAATATAATAATAATCCTTTTATTATTGCCTCTAGGGCATATTTCCAACACATATCACCTTGGTTCAAAAAAGTTGAAGGAGTTTAGCCAAGCTTAATGCCGGAAATGCCCTCTATGGAGCCAGCCACTAGTGCCCGAGCTTTATGCCGGACTGCTTCCGAGGTGGTGCACCCCCCCCCCCACTGTGGGCCGATTTTTCATCAATATTTTTTATTGGTGCAATTTATTCTCTGCCGAGATATATCCAGTAGCCCTCAAGGTGTGTATCGGTCTAAAACCCGAGATGCACATGAAGGATGACATACGATCGCTGATCCCAGTAGCCGTTGAGACTCAGGTTGATTTGCAAAATCAGCCTGAGGATCAAGTCCTAGCTCGGCAGAATACCTCGGGACACAAAAGCGGCGTGCTCAGTCCTCAAGACTCAGGTTGGGTGCGGCCGACCAACCTGAGGATCAAAATCTCCTCGGAAACTATATTGCACATAAAATTTTCTGCATTGGACAAGGAATGCAGTAGCCCCCGAGACACTGATCGGGTGGCAACACCAGATCAGGGGATCGATGTGCCCCTTTAATATTTGTAAATAATAAGCCCGAAGCCCAGTAGCCCCCGAGCCTTAATGCGGGCACGGGTGGCCGAATTAAGGATCAATATCCATAGTAAAATTACAAATCATGTGTAATGACTCTATGTATCCAAGTGCTTTACGTCATTAATGCTCAAATCCGCATCGTACAAAACTTTGTTAACCGACCATCGGCTTCCACCTCCTCGGCCAGTAGCCGAGGAGTGTTTGTCCTACTTTATAAAGCCTTTATGAGGGCAAAGATTTACGACAAACAAGGCAATCTGGCCACACGGCTTTATAAACAAAGGTACGCAGAGAGATATGTTATATTACTGTTTAACAGAAGAAATGTATTCCAAAGAAAATAGTCCCGCTATCGGTTCCTTTCTTTGGGTTGTCATGCTAAGCATGATCATGAAACCTCAGCTCGAATGTAAGAGCAAAATATCGAGGATTTAGTTTGGGAGGCCAGTTAATAGCCCCCGGTAGTGTTCAGCGACAGTCGAGGTCAAGCCATAAACACTTCGGCTAATGTTATGAATGGCCCGTCATAGTCATCGGATCGCTGGCCAGTTTACGCTTATTGTGACAGTCAGTTTTCGGCTTTCTCCACTAAGGTGCTTAACCATGTGAGCTGGAAGCACAATCGCAGTGGTTATCCCTTTGCACGCCTAGCCGAACAAAACGGAACGTAGGAAGCAGGTGCAGGAGCCGGGCAACCCAACTATTGACCGAAGACACAATTCGAAACCGATGCATATATAGCAATACCTGAGAATGTTTTTGCCGAATCCCTAAAGGTGTCCGGCGTTGCACTGTGAGACTAATGCTGGAAAAGCACAAATAGTTTAAAAGTGCCAAAAAGCTTGGAAAACCAAGAAACGTCAGTAAAAACATGACGTCCGAACAAGATCAAGTGTTCGGTGTCAATCCGAAAATTGGTCTTAGAAAAAGGAAGTGCTGCTGTCGTCCTTTAACATGACATATCCTATCTCAAGACTTCGAGCGGGTCAGCCTACGGCTTCAACCTCCTATCCCGAGGGCGGAGTACTTCTCATTAGGCCAGTTTAGCAAACTAAACTCTAACATCTTTGAGAGAGAAATTAGGCTCCCCGGCTAGTGACCGCACAATCGCGTCGAAAAAAGGAGTGATAAATAATAATAATAGAACTTTGCAACGACTGAGAAGAAGAACACTTATTATAAAACGGCTCAAATAAACTTAAGAGCCCCCAAGTGACTTGGGTAGAAGAATGATTGCATGTACCGAAGTACTTATATCATATCTATGTTCAACCGAACTTTAAACGCGTCTTAACCGACCGTCGGCTTCTTCCTCTTCGGTTAAGGACCGAAAAGTGTTATGTACTCCATCGGTCGAGAATATCGACGGTGTTTCCAATAACCAGGCAATCAGGCCATAAGGCTGTAACAGACAAAGCGCGCTCAGGGAACTTATGCTATATTACTGCGAAGAGTAAGAAGCATCTTCAAAGAAAATAGTACCCCCACCGATACCTTTCTTCGGTGCTCATTGTTATTATGAGACTTGTGCAATAGATTTTTTGTACTCATGAGTTCCGTTGTGTGCCGACCATCATTGAATAACTATAAGAGCGCTAGCTTTCGGCTTCACCCAGTTTGAGGTCCGGCTCGGGTGACCCGATCGTGACAATCGCAGAGGTGCTCCCTTTACTCCCTAGCCGAACAATCGGGAACGTAGGGGTAAACACAGGAGCGAGGCAACCCAGCTTGCAAATCGCTTAAGTCAATGTGGTGCATATTGTGGCGTAATACACGAACAAGGAACGAAGCCGTACAAGTATAATCATATGCAACAGGAAAAGCTTCGTAAAAGAAGCCCCCAAGTAAATGGGGTATTTGAATTTATGCGTCACAAATGAAGTTTGGACAAGGAAATTTTTTAGAAGCAACTTTTTTCCAAAAAAGTATAATGCTTGGTCGAACCGAACGCAAGTTAGAAATTAAAGCTTTGAGCATGAAAGCGACTTAGCTGGTTAATGTGTTCGGTATTGATGACGCGGTCCGAGCTTGATGCGGGGCAAGGTTTCATCCCTCAAGCCGGTCCCGAGGTGGCGGAGCAGAGAGCTTGACACGCCGAAGTGGTGACATAGCACGATCAATGCAGACCGGCAGAGTGACGCCGAAGTCCCCGGATCATTTTCCTGTGCACAAAAAATAGTGCAAACCGGAGATAATAGTAATAATGATAATTTAAAAAAATTGTTGCATAATAAATAATTTATGCAAAGTGAGTAATAAAAGAAATATGGCCTGGCGCCGAAGTCAATGTCGATGCAGGGCGTCGGCGTGATGTAGTAAAGGTGTGGTAAAGCCTGAATTCGCAGGTCGGTCCGAGCTCCGAGTGCGGCGTTCGCCGGACTATGTACGGAAACTGACCGAACCACCATGTGACTGTCGTTAATGCAGCCACCATTTGATAGACCTGTGTACATATGACGGACAAACCAGAGTAATAATTCCTTGGGAAAAATGAACCCAAACAAGGAAAAAATATTGGGATTAATAGCACCTGGTTTATTTGTTGTAGCAATCCGAAGGAAGGTGATTCCTAAAATTGGGACCCGCTCCGCACACCCATTGTCTGATGGGCGATAAAACGACGGCATGGCAATGCTGGTAAAGGTTGACTCGCCGAGGCAAAGCCCTCGGCCCAGCTAACGTGACGGAGCTGGTCGGCTAGTGACGCCGAAGTGTGAGTAGGTTGATGAAGAGATGGCGAAGCCCCCGGTCCAGCCGAGATGTCAAAGCCTCGATGTCAGCCGATGAGTCGAAGTAGGTCGGCGTGATGGACACCAGCTTGAAGAAGCAATAGTGCGGCCCTGTCGATGCAGGTCGTGACGTGGTCGATGCCGGCTTGATGAAGCGACCGTGCGGCGATGCCGGTATGCCCGCTCCGTGTAATCCATGGGGCGGCGATGTTGGTGATGATTTATCCTTCGCGATGCCGGGCTCTTGTTCGGCTTGCCGAGATGATGATCCGAATAAGTTGAGCTCGGCTCAACAAAGTGACGCCGTGTCTAGCGCAGGTCGGCAACCGTGGAGTAATATTGCCGGACTGGTTTGACACCAGCATGATGTTGAAGATCATGTTCAAAAAATCTTACAGTTAGTGGGATGTGTTCGGGAACAAAACACAATACCCCATACAAAACTTCCTTCAAAAGGGATGTCCGAAATCCTGTTCATAAAAAAGATGAACTCGGGTCGGATTCGTTTTCGTGCAGAAAACAGATCCGAAAAGTGATGCACTAATCGGAAGGTTCCCGGAGTTTGGACGGTCGGATCAAGTCGAAATTTGGAGAGATGATAGATATAGGAATTCCGCAGCCGATCAACGGTTGGATCTTCCAAAGGACGTCCGAGCTAGAAGCTGGACACCATGCCCTAAACTCATCCAAATTCCCGTTCAGATTTGACAGGGCTCCGGTATATCGTGGATTGCCAGAGATTCCTCCATCGGAACTCGACGAAATTTTCCAGGGTTGTTGTAGACTCAATTCCACACAATTTCACCAAAGCGATCGTCAAAGCGATACTCGAGGAGGTGGTGGTGGCAGATACAAGTTCGCTGTCCAGAAAAACAGCACGGTCGCTTGAGGGCAATGTTGATGTTGAGCCCCCGAGCTCCATAGATGATTCCTTCGTGACCTTGATAGAGATCGGAGTTGATGTTTGATGAAGGCCCTCGTCCGGACATGGTGATCCGAACACGGGGCGCAATTCTTGGTCGAACCAAGGTGACCAGTCGAGCTGGTGACGAAGATGCCGAAGTCGCAGTTGATCTGCATGCGAGACATTGATCCTTTTGTCGATCACACAGCGGAACTCTCAATGAAAGCACCAATGTCAATGTCAGAACCGGCGGATCTCGGGTAGGGGGTCCCGAACTGTTTGTCAAGGCCGGATGGTAACAGGAGGCAGGGAACACGATATTTTACCCAGGTTCGAGCCCTCTTGATGGAGGTAAAACCCTACGTCCTGCTTGATTAATATTGATGATATGGGTAGTGCAAGAGTAGATCTACCACGAGATCAAGGAGGCTAAACCCTAGAAGCTAGCCTATGGTATGATTGTTGTGTATGGAGTTGATTGTCTCTTTATCGACTAGCCTGGCCTCGGTTTATATAATGCACCGGAGGCCTAGGATAACAAGAGTCCTAGCCGAATACGCCGGTGGGGAGAAGTCCTTGTCTTGATCGCCAAGTCTTGTGGAATCTTCCTTGTATGCGGTAGCCGTGCGAACTGGCCCATGAGTATACGGCCACGGGGGTCCTCGGCCCAATCTAATAGATCGGGAGACGACGTGGTGAGTACCCCCTAGTCCAGGACACTGTCAGTCGGGCATGTACCTAACCCCTTCCTTGGCCACACCTCCCTTTTGGTTGATCAAGAGATCGTTGAGGTTCTTCTTGCCTTGTATGCAAGTCGCAAGACCTCTCTCAAGTTACTCCTTCAACTTAGCATTTTCCTCAACAAGATGTATATGCTCACAACACGGGTTAGTAGCATTTGCATTATCAATTAAAACCATATGAGGAAAAATTGCTTTCTCCTTAGTTAGCTTCACTTGGAGTTGATCATGAGACTCCTTGAGACTAGCGTGAATACCCTTCAAGGCCTTGTGGGCCTTGTCAAGTATATAAAACTCCTCTTTGAGTCTAGCAAGATCAACCCCGAGTTTGGCCTTCTCGGAATTTAGCACACGAGAAACAATGAAGGCATGATCATAATCTTTCTTTAACCTAGCATGATCAACGTTGTGTGACTCCTCAAGAGCCAAACGAAGACCACGCTCTTCCTCAAGAGCATTGGAAAGATCCGAAATCTCATCGGCATAGTCACGACTATACCCTTCCATCTTAGAGATGGTGTCTTCGTGAGCCTCGATCATGTCATTGGCCTCACCAAGTTGTTCCAAGAGAGCAACAAAGTGCTTCTTGGATTTTCCCTTGAGTTTGCCCATAAAGGCCTCAAACTCGTTAGCCTCCACATTAGCTCCCTTAAGTTCATTAATGCTATCCGTTGGGGAAGGATGATTAATGATGGTAGTTTTGATGTTGGAGGTTACCTTGTTGGTGGTTTTAGCCATGAGGCACTTGGCGGTGATGCTCTCGTTGGGTAAGTCGAAGAGAGACACCCGTGACGTTGTTGCAATAGCAATGGAGGCCATGGCAACCGACTCATCATCTTCATCATCGTCATCATCCTCATTGTACTCTTCTTGCACAACCAAAGCCTTGGGAGGAGTCTTCTTGGTGAAGTTGTTCTTGTTGGGGAACGACTTGGCCTTGTCCTTTCGGATGAGTTTGCCACCATTGTCTTCCCTCTTCTCATACGGGCATTCCGCAACGAAATGATTCACGTTGCCGCAATTGTAGCAAGTCCTTACACGTTGCTTGCCCCTTGTGCCACTCGAGTTGTTTTTGCTAAAGTTGGGCCTCAAGTTTTTCTTGCTCCAAAATTGCCTTGAAGCAAGTGCCATGTGTTCATGATATGCATACTTCGTATCTTCGGGGTTGCTCTCCTCTTCTTCCTCTTCTTCTTCTTCTTCCACGGTGAGCTTGGCCTTCAATGCAAGGTTAGGCTTCTTTACCCATTGAGAACGGAGCACCGCATTGTCGGCGGTCTTGTCCAAAATGTTCATGGCCACAAACTCATCCAACACTTCGCCTGAGGTCAAAGTGTGGAAGTCCGGTCTTTGACGAATGACGGAGGACATGGCCTTGTGGTAGGGCATCATTGCCTTGAGGAATTTGCGCTTGATCCAATTGTCATCCGTGTCCTTGCTCCCGTGATCTCATAGTGAGATCGCGAGTTTGGTTACTCTTCGATAAAGCTCACGAGGTTCTTCATCTTCCTTCATTGCAAACTCATCAGCCTCATCTTGTACCACTTCATAGTTGGAGCGTTGAATGCTTGCGCTTCCTCGGTAGAGAGACACGACACAATGCAATGCATCTTTGGCCAAGGCGAAGGGACGAAGATGAGGTAGGTCTTTGGATGGAATTGCATCTTGAATGATGAAGATAGCATTCTCATTGAACTGATTGTCCGCGGCTTCTCTAGGAGTGAAGTTGCTTGGATCATGTGGATAGAAACATTCTTCAATGATTCTCCAAAGGTTAGTGTTCACATGATTTAAATGATGTTTAAAGCGGTAAACCCAAGAATCAAAATCCTCATTTTTCACAATCTTAGGGGGAGGACCGACATGATTCAAATGAGTGGAACGAACCGGTCCACCGTAAACAAGTGGTGGTTCTACATGGGCAAAGATGTCGGTGCCATTCTTGCCACTAGAAGAAGGAGCCTTTTCACTACTAGCTTCCCCCTTGTCGGGGATAGCATCCGACACCTTGTTGGCGGGATCACCCACTTTTAACGGTGCGATGAATAGTTTAAGCCCCTCAAAAAATTTAGTAAACATGCTTTCAACTTCGGTCGTCATGGAGGTTTTTAATGTCTCCAAGGCCACATTGAACTCCTCACGAGAGACCGAAGTTCCCCCATCTCCCGTAGACGAGATTGGATTCACACCGGAGTGTTCCTCCACACCGTCTACGGTATCAACCATACTCTTTGGACGGTAAAGTCCTTAATAAAGAGACGAGGCTTTGATACCAATTGAAAGGATCGATATGGTTGACTAGAGGGGGGGTGAATAGGCAACTACCAATTTTTAGCTTTTCTTTACCAAATTAAACTTTGCATCAAAGTAGGTTGTCTAGATGTGCAACTAGGTGAGCAACCTATATGATGCAATAACAACAAGCATACAAGCAAACAAGGGTAGAAACACTAAAGAGCTTGCACAAGTAAAGGTAAGAGATAACCAAGAGTGAATCCGGTGAAGACGAGGATGTGTTACCGAAGTTCCTTCCTTTTGAAGGGAAGTACGTCTCCGTTGGAGCGGTGTGGAGGCACAATGCTCCCCAAGAAGTCACTAGGGCCACCGTATTCTCCTCACGCCCTCACACAATGCGAGATGCCGTGATTCCACTATTGGTGTCCTTGAAGGCGGCGACCAAACCTTTACAAACAAGGTTGGGGCAATCTCCACAACTTAATCAGAGGCTCCCAACAAGACCATGAAGCTTCACCACAATGGAATATGGCTCCGAAGTGACCTCAACCGTCTAGGGTGCTCAAACACCCAAGAGTAACAAGATCCGCTAGGGATGAGTGGGGGAATCGAAAATCCCTTGGTGGAAGTGTAGATCGGAGCCTTCTCAACTACTCCTGAGCAAATCAACAAGTTTGATTGGCTAAAGAGATAGATCGGGCGAAAATGAAGCTTAGAGTATCTAATGGAGCTTGAGCAATAAATGGAGCTTGAGGGAGAGAAGAGGTAGGTGAGAATGAAGAAGGGGACTCCCTTTTATAGTGGGGGCAACAATCCCGTTGCCCCCCACCAACCAGCCCCGCATAGGGCGGTACTACCGTTGCGAGGGGGTGGTACTACCGCCAGGACAACGGTACTGCCGCGCTGGGGAGACAAGTAGGGAACGGACCCAAATGCGGTACTACCGCGGTGGTAGGGCGGTACTACCGCTCCTGGAACGGTACTACCGCCACTACAACCGTGACTAGTGCCGCAAAACCCGACACGAGAAAAAGACCTCTCGAATCGAGGCGGTAGGAACCAGACTGCCCAGCGGTACTACGACAGTGGGGTCAAGGGCGGTAGTAGCGCTGCGGAGCGGTACTGCCACTTGTGACCCTTCGGCCGTAGTACCGCAGGCAGTGCGGTACTACCGCTGGGGCGCGCGCGAGAGAGAAGAAATCTCTCAAAGAAGCTGAGGACAAGGCGGAGGTGCCAGGCCCCCAGCGGTACTACTGCTGTGGAGCCACGGGCGGTACTACCGCTGCGGAGCGGTACTGCCGCTTGTGGCTTCTCAGCGGTACTACCGCTGGGTGCGTGGTACTACCGCTTTGACCCAGACAGGACAAAGAAGAGAGATGAGAGATCTCTTCAATGGAAAGGAAATGCTCAGAGGGTGAGAAGCTGATGTGTATGTGATGATTCCACCCATGCAAAACCCCAGCGGACTCCCTCTTGATAGTACGGTGCCCTCTACGCAACTAGTCCACCGAGAAAGAAACGAAAGAGCTACACCGTCTTGAAATACACTCCGAGGGGAAGAAGGCGTCTCGTGCCAGGGAGAATCTGTGAATAATTCAAAGCACAAGATTAGTCCGCAAACATGTTGTTATCAATCACCAAAACTACCTTAAAAGAGATATGCCGTAACACTTATGTTCGCGAGTGTCAAGTTGGCGCATTTTTCGTAGCACGTTGCACATAGGGACAGGTAGGGGTGGTTCGTGTTGAAGGATTGGAAGCAAAAAATCAAAGAGTTTCCACCTTGTACGAGACATGGTTCGTGGCAACTACCGTCACGTGGAGACCAGGTGAGACATATTCTCAGCAGACTACAAAGTAAGAACACACCTTATCCTTTCCTCTGTCTCTCCCTCACCTCACCCCCAGGCATGCGCCGCCCAGCCAGTATCTCTCTCTCCCACTGCTGGCTTCCCCATCGCCTAGAACCGCCCCGACCCAGGCCCGACCAGGAGCTCAACTCATCTCCTGCCATCCTTCACCACAATCTCCTCCTCCTGCTCCCCAGCCAGATCTGCTCGAGGTCGACGAGAAGTGCACGTCGTCGCTCGAGATCGAAGCTGCTGCCTCGCGGAGTCGAGGTGGCCTGCCACGAGTGCCACCACGCGGATCAAGTGCATCGTCGTCGTCACCCGCAAGAAGATGACCTGCCCTTGTGGTCGCCAACGGTTTTCTCCGCCTCCCCGTTGTAGATCCACCTTCCCACCCCTCATCCCAGCGCCAGTCTTTGAGGATGGCATCAATGACGTCCTTGTTGTCGTCTCCCCAATCTCTCTCATCAATTTGATCCGTCCCTGATTGAATTTACGTGTCTTGTAAACCGAACACATTCTAGCAGTTTATGGTTTACGCACCAAATCTGAAGGAACCGCCCTGATTTGGGGGAGAACCGTCAGCGTGCACTTCAAAGCAACGAAAAACGGAGCTTATCAATAAACGGAGTTATACAAAAAAAATCAATCAACGGAGTTTATAACTGGGTGTCAGCGACACATGCTACCGAATCGTGGATACAATCAAACAAGTGGGAACTATACGACGGGCTCCCGTGACACAGCCAGCTTCAGGTGGCAGTGTCAGGCCCAGTATGGTCAGAACCTTACGCAGACTTTGTCAGGTGTGTGTCAGTACTAAGGCGTGAAATAATACAGCAAAGGAGAAAGAAAAGAACAAACGGAAGCAAAAGGTTCTAATCTTGACGCACACAGCTACAGTTCTGATAGTTGTGACCTGGGTACGTTCTGATAGAAAATCTCATTCCTATATATATATATATATATATATATATGTGTGTGTGTGTGTGTGTGTGTGTGTGTTCATCTTCCAATTGATCACGGCCCGGTAGTATAGCATGACAGACGGACAAGAATGTAGGACCACTGATGGAATAATAGCATCCTATACTAAGCATTTAGGATTGCAGGTAAAGGTAACAACAGTGGTAGCAAAGACAGGCTATGCATCAGAATAGGATTATCGGAAAGCAATAACATGCTACACTACTCGAATGCAAGCAGTAGAGAGAAGAATAGGCTATATCAAGTTGATCAAGGGGGGCTTGCCTGGTTGCTCAGACGAGGAGGGGTCGTCGGTGACGTAGTTGATCACAACAGCATCGGTAGCCGTCACGAGGTCTACCAAAGAGAAGAGGGGGGAGGAACAGTAAATACATAGCAAGCAAGTGCATAACAGGACAACAGGTAGAGCTAGACGTGTTCTAACGCGGTGCTACACGAAACCGGTGAAGGGGGGAAACATCCGGAAAAGTTTTCCCGAAGTTTGGCATTTTCGGACAGACGAACCGGAGGGGAAAAGTTCGATGTTCGCTATGCTAGGGGCATGTGACAGACGAACGGACAACATATTCGGATTCGTCTCGCTGTTCTGAGCAACTTTCATGTATAAAACTTTTTCATCCGAGTTACAGATTATTTTCTATGATTTTTTAAAAGATTTAAACAATATTTTGAAATTGTTTTAGTTGGAAATTAAATAACAAATTGCTACATGTACCCAGCCAGGGAGGCTGACAGTGGGCCAGGGAGGGTCCAATCAGCAAAGTTGACTCAGTCAACATTTGACCGGTCGAAAGGTGAATAGCGAAGGTGGGTCCCAGCTGTCATAAACTTAGGCACTTTTAATTTAATCTATCATTTTAATTTACAGCAGGGGCCACACGTCAGCGAAATTAACTAAAAGTTAGTTAGTTTTATTAAATTCCTAAGTAGATTTATCTAATCTAAACAGGGGGCCCATTTGTCATTGGCTAGCAATTAAACTAACTATCCCCTAAGCTAATTTGTACGGCCGGACAGTGGTGGTTGTATACAGACACACAATGCTAGGTGTAAGAGAAGATGGCATTTTGTGATTTTTGTAGGATTTAATCCACGCATCGAAAGGATTTGATTCAGTGGGATAAAATGAAGTTTGTCAAGTATACTACTTACTCATATTATTTTTACACATATTAACAACCGTTTAACCGCTGATTAGGGACTATTTAGGGGGTTAGTCAACGTAGAAATTGAAAAGCTAACTAGCAGCTACAGTAGCTAAAATGCTAGTACAGGCAAAGTAGCGGCGGCTAGACGGAGCAGGGCCGCGGACGTACGACGCGGTGCAGCAGTCGGGCGCAGCCGGTCGAGCGCGAGCCGGTAGGCGCGGGGCTAGCGCACGGGAGGCAGCGGCGAGCTGCAAGCGACGGCCGCGGCAGAACCGACAGCAGGGGGTGCGCGAGCGGGCAGAAGGCGTGCGCAGGGCAGCAGCAGTACGCACGAGCAGCAGGCGCGCGCGGCTGCAGGCACGAGCGGGCGCGGGGCGGAGCAGGGTGTGCGTGACCAGAGACGCGCGAGCGCGGACAACGGCGCAGTGAGCGCGAGCTCCGACGGCGTCGTGCATGGCAGAGACGGCGGCCTATGGTGGTGGTTCGAGGGGGGAAATACATGGGGGATCAGAGGAGGGGCTCACCGAGGAGCACAAGGAGGCTGGTGTGAGGTTTAGGAGCTGCAGGGGAAGCCGAAAGGGGTAGGGGCGGAGTGGATCGACGACGGCGAGCTCCGGGCACCGAGGGCGAAGGAGACGGCGTAGGCGTCGCTGTGCAGCTTCACTGGTTGGCCTCGGGCATGTGCAGGACGAGGATGACGCTGGGAGGCTGTAGGACTGCTCGACGAGGTCATTGGGGAGGAGTTCGGGGACGATGACGGTGCGACGGAGACGAGGACGACGTGGCGACCTTGGGCGAATTCCCGATCCACGAGGAGGCGGGGAGGAGTAGCTCCGAGGGGATTTAGGGTTCGGGGAAGAGGGGGGCGCCGGGGTCGACTAAATAGGCGAGGGGGGCTGCCGGATGGGCGCCACGGCGTCTGCCATGGCCGTGGCGGCCATCGGTGGTAGCCACGAGCCACCGTGAACAGAGAGGAGGGGGAATCGTGGGGGGTGGGCCGGCCTGGCTGGGGTGGCTAGTTGGCTGGGCCAAGGGGCCCAGTGGGGGAGGGGGCCTTTTGTTTGTCTTTGTTTTGTTTTATTAATTTTTCTTTTTATGTATTTAAGTTAGCTATTGTTTCGTATTAATTTGAGTGACAAAATGAATTTAGTCAATCATGAAATCTGTCACACAATTCAAGAACAACATTGCAGTGTTTCATAAAAAGTTTTATAGCCAACGAAAATGTTCAAGCATTTTTAGAAAATGAATAGGTCAATTAATATGCCTGCTGGTCCACTATTTAATTTCTAGGGGCATTTTAACAACTTAAATAATGTTGGTTTCTTCATATCAAATAGTTAGTGAATATTTGCAATAACATGAACACTTTTGTTTATTTATTTGAAGAAGTTTTATTTTGAATTTATTTTAAATTTTGAATTTGAACTTGGTTTGGACCAAAGTGAGGTTTAGTAAATTAATAGCGATGACATGGCACCATTAGTGCGTGATTACTGTAGATGAGCTGTCGGGGTGTTACACCAGGATACTTGGAGAGGAGGCCAGAAGACCTACGAGGCGGCCACAAGCCCTAGGGGCGTGCCCCTGGGGGGCGCCCTCCAGGCTTGTGCCCCCCTCCCCCCGTAGACCCTCTAGCCCTAATACTTGCTCCATAAATACCCAAATATCCCACCTATACCATAGGGCACACCAAAAATACTTCTCCGCTGCCGCAAGCTTCTGTTCTCGTGAGATCCCATCTTGGGGCCTTTTCCGGCACGCCGCCGGAGGGGGATTCGATCACGGAGGGTCTCTACATCAACCTTGTTTCCCTTCCGATGAAGCGTGAGTAGTTTACCGCGCACCTAAGGGTCCATAGTTAGTAGCTAGATGGCTTCTTTTCTCTCTTTGATCTTCAATACAATATTCTCCTTAATGTTCTTGGAGATCTATTCGATGTAATCTTCTTTTGCGGTGCGTTTGTTGAGATCCGATGAATTGTGGATTTATGATCGGATTATCTATGAATATTATTTGAGTCTTCTCTGAACTTTTTTATGCATGATTGAGCTAGCTTAGTAATTCTCTTCGATCTATCGATTTGGTTTGGCCAACTAGATTGGTTTTTCTTGCAATGGGAGAAGTGCTTTGTGATGGGTTCAATCTTGCGGTGTCCTCTCCCAGTGACAGAAAGGGCAGCGAGGCACGTATTGTATTATTGCCATTAAGGATAAAAAGATGGGGTTTTATATCATATTGCTTGAGTTTATCCCTCTACATCATGTGATCTTGCTTAAGGTGTTACTCTGTTCTTATGAACTTAATACTCTAGATGCAGGCAGGAGTTGGTCGATGTGTGGAGTAATAGTAGTAGATGCAGAATCGTTTCGGCCTACTTGTCAAGGACGTGATGCCTATATTCATGATCATTGCCTTAGATATCGTCATAACTATGCGCTTTCTATCAATTGCCCAACAATAATTTGTTACCCACCGTATGCTTTATTGAAGAGAGAAGTCTGTAGTGAAATCTATGGCCCCCGGGTCTATTTTCTATTATATATTTTCAGATCTATAAACCAAAAAAAAACCAAAAATACCTTGCTGCAATTTATTCATATTTACTTTAGTTTGCTCTTTTATTTATCGTTTATACCTATCTCTATTAGATCTCACTCTTGTTCATGATTGTGAAGGGATTGACAACCCCTTTTTCGCGTTGTGTGCAAGTGTTTGTTAGTTTGTGCAGGTGCATATATTGGAGACTTGCTTGTGCCTTCTACTGGATTGATACCTTGGTTCTTAACTGAGGGAAATACTTATCTCTACTTTGTTGCATCACCATTTCCTCTTCAAGGAAAAAATCAACGCAAGCTCAAGAAGTAGCAAACCCAAATTTGTCATTAACGGCCATTTTTAGTGACAGCTCAGACTGCCACCTATGATAGACCAATCTGTTACCTAAGATCATTTTTGGTGACGATAATCCGCCACCAGTAATCGATCTGTGGATTTGACTGTTAATGATTCTGATAAATGGGGCCAGCAGTTGCTGACATGACTACTTCCATGCGGGGCCGTCGTAGGTTTTATTGGCGATAGTGCCCACCATTAATAAGTAGGGAACCAATTTTGACCAGTGACCAGTCAACGATACTAACATATGGGCCCAGACGATGTTGACATGGCTACTTACACATGGGACCAATCATCATTTTTTTGTGACGGTGCCCGTCACCAACAGTTATGATGTTGGCATTTGACCGATCAATGATTCTGATATATGGGTCTAATGAGGTGTTGACGTGGATGCTGACAAGATGGTCAATATGTGGGTGATGTGGCTTCTTACATGTGGGTCCATACGCCGGTGACAGCATGCATAACCATCACAGTTTGTAGGCATGATCATTTTGTCTTGTATTGCAATTGGTGGGCATATTTCCTACATGTGGGTCTTGGAAATCGATGGCGTCGGGTGATGGAACCAAAAGTTCGGATGGGATGTTGCAATGGTCTTCGACGGGAGCTGCAACCGCCCAAGATGGAGCTGCAAGCGAGGGCGATGGCGAAGCTGCAACCAATGGTGGAGTTGCAATCATCAACGTCGGAGTTGTTGGTCGGTGAAGGAGTGCAGTGGCATGTTGCAAACACCGTCGCTAGCAGACCTGCGAGAGATGGCGCGTGGAGCTGCAACCGACTATGAGAGAGCTGGACTTGAGGTGTTATAGTTGTCGAGGGCAAGCCCGGGATGGCGTGGAAGGTCCCTCGTCGGCCGGCTGCATGT
>NC_041386.1:474563792-474581345 GCF_002162155.2 Triticum dicoccoides | reverse complement strand
GGAGAGGGAGGACTCACTATTTTGGATGAAGCGGTAAGAGCATCTACAGCCGGATACACCTAATCTGGCCCCTCAGACGTCCGCAGATGCGCTTGGACCGGGCATCCCTTATTTTGCTGCGTCTGCGGTTGTGTACCTCATATACGAACACTCGTATCCATGCAACTCATGCAACGTAAAAAAATAAACCTACATAGATCAACAAACTAGCAACAATCAGACTTAAATCGGGCATACTTCACATCTTAGCGGTCATCGGACAAAGAAAATAACAAGTTTGCATCGTCGAGCGGTACTTAAACATAAGAAAAACTAAATTAAACGGAGCGACGGAGAAGGGCGGAGGAAATCACCATTTCCTTATCGGCCCCTTCCCCCTTCGGTCGTCGGTGGGACTGTACCCCTCCGTGTACGACGGTTGGAGAGGCGTCATCGTCGAAGCTGGAGCCATCGGTGACGTTCGAGTCATCGTTGGAGGAGATCTGGCCGGTGGTCACCTTCTGAAACAGGCGCTCCCGCACCTTGGCATGCCCAATCGCCTTCGCCTTGTTCGTTGCATCACACTCCGACAGCTCGATGGCGAGCTGAAGTGCTTTGGCAATTTTTGTGGTGGAGCCGCCGTGCATCCGTCTCCGCTGACGTGAGGGGGTGGCAGAGGACCGAGGCTTAGAACGCATCAATGGGATCCACCGGCGCGTGCGCACTTGCCCGACGCATGGCCATCACCTCCCCCGTCGCTGTCCTGTATCCTATTCGGACGTCCTGTCCGTGCCAGAGTGGGCACGAGGACCCAATGGTGCCTTCGTACGATGTCCAGAGCAAATTATGCTTTCGGAGGAGCAGATTGAGGTTGCGGGCGTGGTGGGGGCGTACCTGGACGGGCGTGGAGCGACTGGAGCTGCGCGAAGAGCGTGAGGGTTCCGCGGCGTCGGTGGTACTGCGTCGCTGGGTAACGGGAGAGGGCATGAAACCAGAGCTTCCGCTACCACCCTGGTCCAAGATGAACCGATGTAGCGCGATGCAGAGGGCGAGCTCCTGCACGTCGTTGACGGCGCCGGATCCGACGCCACTGGAGGCCGCACTGCTGCCGTCACTCGGCACATATCCGACTGGAATTGGAGTGGACTACGGTGTAGGGTTCATCTGGATTGGGATTATATGTAGGGTACGTACGGGTCACGGTGGGCCGAGCTAACGTGGCAGACCTGTCTGGACACGTCGGGGCCTCGACATATCCATCCTAGATTTGGATTGGATATGAGAGGTGCTACACAACCTAGAAGTTTGGAGCCGGTTTGAGGAGCCTAGCTGGGTCGGGTTTTTTTTTTTTACCAGGGCGTAGGCGGTTTGAGGTACCCGGCAAGGAGGCAAATCGAACGGTTGTATTTGCGTCAATCAGACGGCCGCGCGGCGTCACGCGCCGGTCGATCGGCGGAGAGCACTGGCCTCCACCCAATCGGTCCGGCTGACCCAAAAACCCAATTTTGAGTCGTGGCACCCAAATCATCGGCCCCGAATCGCAACGCGAGCTGACCTGAGGGAGGCGCTACCGAGTGATCCCGGCGCCACGCGCCCCAGCAAAACCACGGCGACCAACTCTGCGCGGGCGCAGATGGTGCCGCCGTCCACCGCACAGCGGCTCTGCTTCCTCTCTCTGCTCCTCCTCCTCCTCCTGGCCGCAGCCGCTTCTGCCACCGCAGATGCTGCGGCGGCGGAGGAGTTCACGGAGGAGCTGCTCCTCCGGCCGCTCCCGGACCGCAAGGCGCTGGCCCATTTCCACTTCCGCTCCTCCGCGCCTCCCGCTTCCGCCGCCGGCCGACACCACCACCTCTTCCCCAAGGCCATCTCCCAGCTGGTACTTACCCCCCATAGATCCCTCTTCTCAACCATAGAGATCTCTTGCTACCTGCGGTCCTATGGTTTCTGTTCGGATAGCTCGTGTAATTAGGGACGCAGAAATTAAGCCATCTGGATCCGTAGGCACTCTACCGAGAGTAACACCAGGTGCAGTGACTGCCTCAAAGCTGGTTGCTGTTGAATGTTGATCTATTTCAGGCTTGCAGCTAGGATTAGATTGGGGTATTTATTCTCCTAGTCAGTTTCCTATTCTATTGTGGAAATGATGCAATTAAAATGTCTGTAAAATCTAGGATACCTTAATTTCCAATCGACTTGGCTGGTGCTTCTGTTTGGGCTTTGCGAGAGAGACATGGATAATCTCTAGAACGTAAACTGCCTTAAGTTTAGATCAAAATTTGTCAAAGTGTTGATGCAAGTCAGGATTATAAAGCACTTGGCAGAGAACAACCTATCTAGTTAACTTTCTAGTTTCCTCATGAAAAGTGCTCTTGCCTATCTATGTTTATTTCTCCCTATTTTAGCACCTCAGCTGCTAAAATCCAGGCATTTCCGAACCTCTTCTATTCTGTATGATAATTACACGGTCATGAACTAGGAGTAAAGGAACCTCCACTGCTCATCTATTTAATAACTTCCTACTGCCTTGTATGAATGTTTTGGAATTGCTGTTAAGATCATTCTGTTCTGTCTGAACCAGGTCCAAAAATTTCATATTAGTGAACTGGAGCTATCTTTCACACAAGGAAGGTGGAATTATGAGCAATGGGGCGGATATGATCCAGTGTCAACAAATAATGCAAAGCCCCCTGGTGTTGAGCTGTGGGCAATTTTCGACCTTCCTTTGGCCGAGATTGATGCCACATGGAAGAACCTGACACACACATTATCGGGACTGTTTTGTGCATCCATCAACTTCTTAGAGTCTTCCACTGCATTTTCTGCTCCTCGTTGGGGATTTAAATTGAATGAAGGCAATCTAAGATATGGGGCATTGCCTCGGGAAGCTGTCTGCACAGAGAATCTAACACCTTGGCTGAAACTTCTACCGTGTCGTGACAAAGCTGGGATAGCTTCTTTGCTGTACAGGCCTTCAGTTTATAAAGGATATTACCATTCACAGAAGCTAAAATTGAAATCATCACAATCTCTTGGTATTATTCTTGATCAAACACTCACAGTTGTGCTGCAACCAAATACAGTTAGTGGTAAACAGCTACATTCTACTGGTGGACAACTTCAGCCCAGCTGGTCCATGGAACATCTGTTCAGTAAGAAGTTATCAGGGAAATGTCTTGTTTCTAAATCCAGCAGAGTTTTTGTAGAGATTGAGAAAGGCATAGTTGACAATGTTCACAAAGCTGGGTCAGATGTTTCATGGAATAATGATTTATTTGTATTGTCAACTGCCCCAGACAGGTCCCTCAAAGAATTAGATAACTTGGAAGTCCAATCCTCTTCACTATATGAGTATGATGTTAACAACTACAACAATGATAAGCCTTTGAATGTGGGCATAACTTGGAAGCTTCCCTTGATATGGTCTTGCACCCGTGCGCCGTATCATGCAAGTAGATTTCTTATGGGTAGCGGAAATGAAAGAGGCTCAATTGCTATGTCATTTCTATCCACTGGTCTAGATAAGCAACTAGTGGACAGCTCAAATGATTGTTCGATAAAGGCTGTAGTTTTCCAGGTTGTTCCATGGTACGTTAAGGTCTACTATCACAGCCTAGAAGTTTTCATCGATGGGAATAGCAAGGCTATATCAGAAGTAGTTGACAAGATACATGTCACTCCATCAGAAGACAAGCTTTTGCCTGGTACAATGGAGATGCTTCTTAAGTTTCCTTGCAGTATGCAATTGGCTACCCTTACTTTGGACTTCGACAAGGTGTGCTCTGCTGCTTAAACTACCGAAATTACGTTCCTTTTGGATTTGAAATACACTTTTTACTCGTATTGTACTTCTGACCTTTAGGCCAAGTCTTCACTTGTTGCTTGACCACCGTTCATTCTGCAGTTAATGATATGCATGCATAACTAAATAATTTCACCGACTTATGACTATGGTATATGGACCTTTTTTCAGGGGTTCCTACACATAGATGAATACCCTCCTGATGCTAATCAAGGATTTGATATTCCATCAGCTTTGGTTAGCTTTCCTGAGTTCAACTCTAGCCGAAGTTACCCTGAAGCTGATCCATTGTTTGTATCGCCTTTGCTAGAGAACTTCAAGGTATATGCTGTAGAGATGTTATGGGTTCATCAGTAGTGTCAGGGAAAGAAAAACGCTTACTATGGCGGAGATGTGAAATATTCTGCTTTAATTTTTCTCACTGCGGTATGTCTTTATCCTGCAGGAAGATGGTGTTGTGAAGTCGTACACAGAAGTGTTGCTTGTTCCATTGACAACTCCTGATTTTAGCATGCCATACAATGTTATCACCTTCACTTGCACTGTCTTAGCTCTTTATTTTGGCTCACTACTTAATGCTTTGAGACGAAGAATTGGCGAGGAAGAGAGGGGATTGAAGAAAGCAGGTATTTTAAGTACTTGGTTCATGTCATACGTTTTTGTTTTTCATGATGCTGTCAGCTCTTGTTAGGGAATTGCAATTTGCACTGCTTCAGTCTCAATCTCAAATGCTGAGGTGGTCGACGATTTATTTTTTCTGTTGGATCTGAAACCTTGACGCAGCGGTAAAGCTGTTGCCTTATGACCATGATGTCACGGGTTCGAGTCCTGGAAACAGCCTCTTGCAGAAATGTAGGGAAAGGCTGCATACTATAGACCCAAAGTGGTCGGACCCTTCCCCGGACCCTGCGCAAGCGGGAGCTACGTGCACCGGGCTGCCCTTTTTTATCTAAGTGCATTTTTCAACCCTGAACTCTTGCCCTAGTCTAATTTACAACCCTGAACTTCAATACCATCTAAATTACAACCCTCAACTCTCAAAACCGGTCAGGATTCAACCCTCCCCTCCTTGTTGACCGGTTTTGACCAGGGGTGACCAGTTTTGACCAACAGGTCCAATCAGCATGCCATGTCGAAAAAAAATTCAAAAATTCAAGAAAAATATAAATAAAAATCTGTAAGATCGAGAAAAAAATCAGGGAAAAAATAAAAAAAAACAAGTTTACGAAAAAAGTTTGTGAAAAAAATTCAGAAACTTTTCTGTAATTTTCGGGGAAAAAAATAAAAAAAATGAACATTTTTGGAAATTACTTTTTTAGAATTTTTTTCTATTTTACAGTTTTAATATAATTTTCTTGGGAATTTGAATTTTCTTTCCCTTGGATTTTTTTATTTTAAGTATTTTTGGTTTTTCATGGAAAAGTTGATAATTTTGTTTTTCGGAAATTCGATTTTATTTATTTTCCCTGATTTTTTCTCCGGAAATTTGAATTTTTTATTTCTTTTCCTGGATTTTTTTATTTTACAGCTTTTTAAAAATAATGCTGATGTGGCATGCTGACTGGACCCGTTGACTGGTCAAAACCGGTCAACAGAGAGGGGAGGGTTGAATCCTAGCCGGTTTTGAGAGTTGGGGGTTGTAATTTAGACTGTATTGGAGTTCGGGGTTGTAAATTAGACCAGGGCAAGAGTTCGGGGTTGAAATATGCACTTCTCTCTATATTTTTCCCCCAAAACTGAAAGCATAGGACTAGTATTGTACTAGGAGAGTTCAAATGCCAAAGCAGTATGAGGTACTCCCCTCTGTCCCCATTTGTAAGACGCCCTATATCTCTTACATGACGTCTTACAAAAAGGAACGGAGAGTTCTTTTGGGTATCAATAAACTGAGGATTGGAACAAGGATTGATATTCATGTAAAGATCAATTTTCTGCCAGCAGTACGGATTCAATTGAAACGTATTGTTTTCCTTCGTTTCATCAACCATACTTAATCTTCTGGATAAACTTTTTTGGGTTTTGCCCTCTCCCCTGCAGAAAGGAATAAATTCTTTTAGGGTTTAGATTATTAGACTCACAGAGCGTATGTTGATATAACATAAAAATGAAAATTTGACGATATTTTTCTTCTGTTTACTCTATCATTCTTTCTGATTGCAGTTGCTGGTCTCAGTCTCAAAAGTTCGTTGCAGTGTTTCCTGTATGTAGCATTGGAACATAAACAATCTTTAAGGTGTTATGATAGCTTCTGTGTCAAATTTGTGGTTACCTCATGGTGTTGAATCATCCATCTAGTTGCTTCATATTGTTACACAAATGATTTTTTGCTGGCAATTGCTTGACTATTTTGATTCCTTGAATTTGACCTCAACACATCTCACTAGCTTTACTGGTAAGGATTGTAGCTTACCACAGCTTAAACATTTGTCTAACCAGTGTCAATTCTGTAACAGATAAGAGACGAGGTCTCATTCCCCTATTGATAGCTAAGCTAAGGGGGCAGAAGGTTGATCCGTCAGAATCAGAATCCACGTCTCCTGCATCTCTGCTGAGGTCAAAGCTACTACTCAAAGTTGTGTTTGTCGCAGTAGTAGCTATTGTGTTCCATTATTTGTCGAACAGTTAGAGAACTAATACTGCTGAGAATTTTGATCAAATCCACGGTGGTAGATCGTATCCTTCTTCTTTTGTAGCATGTATGTATTACCTACATGTACAGGTGCTTGCATCGGGGCCATCTTTTCTGTGACATCCTTGGTTGTTAAGAAGATTCTGCCCCAGTTGCAGCTTGACACCTTGTACATTTTTGTAGCGTGGCGGTTTGTACTCCTTTCTACAGGTTGACCTACACCTCATTCAGACATTCCAGCCCCTTTACTTATTACAGAGTTTAACTGGCGAGAAATGCATCCTTATCCTTGTTTTTTTTCTGAGACATTCTCGCTGGGCTTTATTCAAATTGTCCCAACATTTACAGGAATAAAATTCAAGTCTCCGGGTTGGCCTAACCAAACATGGTGACCAAACCCTAAAGAAAGTGCATGCCTAACGAGATTGTGAGCCTTGAAATTCGAGCTCCTATACTCGTGAACAATGTTACAAGCAGTAAAAGAACGAGAGCGATCTATGATTTTATGTATGATTGCAGCATGCCCGGCGAACGATCCCTGCTTGATATCATCCATCACCTTTTCGCAATCAGAAGCCACTTGTATTTTCTGAACATACAGATCCTCCGCAAGTGAAAGTGACTCACGTACTGCTAAAGCTTCAAGTGTAACAGGGTTATGTATATGTTTGATAGTGATTGCCAATGCACCCAAAAATACTCCATTGCTGTCTCTACAGACCACAGCAACGGCTCCCATATTATCATTTAGTATTGCAGCGTCAGCATTCATCTTCACATGATCTTGTGGTGGTGGTAACCACTGTGATGGTCTGCTCAAAGTGCTCTTGATTGTCTGGTTCGGTATCGCTAGAATTTGAATGTCCCTTAAGAAAGAATTGATGAAGTGATTGATTTGCAACGGACTGTCATATATACCCTCATGAATAGCTCTCCTTCGTGCCCTCCATATCGCCCAAAGTGTCACCACCATGCGCGTGAACTCCTCATGAGGCAGAAATTCATGCATCGTGAACACCCAATTTTTTGCATTCAGACTCAAATTATCACACATTGTTTCAACCAGCTCATTAGATGATAAAAACCACACGCACCTCGAAACGACACAATCAATTAGGGCATGCTTCCAGCTGTCCTCTGCCAAACAGAAGGCACAGACACAGCTCGTTGCCATATGCCTATGCTGTAAAACATCCGTGGTCGGTATCGAGTCGTTACACAATCTCCATATAAAGTTCTTTAATTTTGACGAAACCTTGATATTCCACACGGACGTCCAAGCTTTCTGCTCTCGTACCATAGCTGACGATCCTCCCGTCCCGTCCAAGAGATTTTCCCGCTACCTCTTTAAGTTTGACAACAATTTATAAGCTGAACTTACTGAAAACTTGCCACGACAGTCCTCTCCCCAAGCCCAGAAATCTTCTATCTTTTTTGTACACAGTGGGATTTTTAGTATCTCCTCAACATCAACAGGTACAAATATTCTCCGTAGCTCTTCCTCTCGCCATGACGAAGATGAGGCATCAATGAGTTCTGAGACCAAAATAGGTGGCTGGGTTACCAGTGAGCAGATCGGCCTCATAAGCCCCGCCCTTGGCAACCAGTTTTGATTACATATACTTGTTTTCTCTCCTGTACCAATCCTTCTAATGATGCCTTGAGATATCACGTCCCTTCCATCCAAAATAGCTCTCCATATTTGTGAGGGGTGATTACCCAACTCCGAATCCAAAAAAGAAACAGAAGGATAATATACTGACTTAAGTATTCTTGCGCTCAGCATCATAGGTCCTTCAATCGATCACCAAGCCTGTCTTGCAAGGAGTGACAAATTGAAAAGCTCAATATCCCGAAACCCTAAACCTCCCAAAGACTTTGGTTTAGTGCGTACGTCCCAAGCGACCCAACAAGGCTTCCTCTTGCCTCTCTTACTGCCCCACCAGAATTGTCGAATCATCGATGTAACATTTTCACATATACCTCGTGGCAGTCTGAAGCACGCCATAGAATAAACCGGAATAGCTTGGGCAACCGCCTTTATCAAAACTTCATTTCCCGCATAAGACAAAAGTTTCTCCATCCATCCCTTTATCTTTTCCCAAACTCGGTCTCTCAAATATTTGAAAGTTCCGCTCCTCGAGTGACCCACATCAGTTGGCATGCCCAAATACCTCTCACTGAGTTGTTCATTGTGCACATCAAGAGAGTTTTTATGCCTTCACGAACGGACTGTGGGCAACCCTTGCTGAAGAAGATAGAGGATTTCTCATTATTCACCCTCTGACCAGAAGCATTACAATAGGCAGTCAACAGGTTTGATACCTCAGTCGCCCCCTCATTACTCGCCTTAAAAAGCAACAGGCTATCATCAGCAAAGAGAAGGTGGTTAACAACCGGAGCTGTCGGGGCCACCTGTACTTCCGCAAAAAGCGATGATTGAGTTCCATATTTCAAGAGGCACGAGAGGCCCTCTGCTGCAATCAAGAAAAGATAAGGGGAGATTGGATCTCCCTGTCGGATACCCTTGGTGGGTTTAAAATGTTCTATTTTTCACCATTGAACAACACTGAAAAAGAGACCGACTTAATCATACCCATGACAACATCAATCCAAGCTCGTGCAAAACCAAGCTTGCTCATAATAGCCTCTAGATAAGACCATTCCAGTCTATCATATGCTTTCATCATGTCCAGCTTCAAAGCACAATGACTATTTGATTTTGCCTTGCTCCGCTTCATGAAATGCAGACATTCATAGGCACATATTATGTTATCAGTTATCAATCTTCCATGAACAAAGGCAGACTGTTCTTCAGAAATAATATCTGGCAATATCTGCTTTAATCTATTCGCCACCACCTTCAATGCAATTTTATACAGAACATTGCATAAACTTATGGGTCTGAACTGAGTGAGAAGAGTTGGGTTCATTACCTTTGGTATTAAAACCAAGAAAGTATCATTAATACACCCCGCACTTTCTTCTCCCTTGACAATGCGCAACACCGCCCTTGTGACCTCTTCCCCACAAACATCCCAGTGCCGCTGATAAAAATGAGCAGGGAAGCTGTCCGGCCCTGGAGACTTTGTAGGGAACATTTGAAATAAAGCTGCTTTCACCTCATCTCCAGAATAAAGAGCACAAAGAATGTCATTCATATTTGATGTGACTTTGCGTGGCACATGCTGTAAAACAACCTCCATGTTTGTGACTCCCTCGGTCATATATAAATCTTTATAAAAATTCGATACCATCTTCTTAAGCTCTGCGGGATCATCCACCATAATTCCCAAAGCACCCGAGAGCGCCTTGATCATATTTTTCTTCCTTCTCATACTTGCCCTCATATGAAATAATTTTGTGTTCTTGTCCCCCGTAGTAAGCCACTCGATTCTCGACCGTTGTCGCCACAGTATCTCCTCCCTATGGTACAATTCAACAAGCCTTTCATTCATCTTTGTTCCAGATGGCTAGGACCAGTACGCATTGGGTCAGCCCGAAGTCTACCCAATTCCTTTTTTAGATTTTTGATTTCTGATTGAACTGATCCGAAAGTGTCCATGTCCCAACGCTTTAGCCTGTTTGCCAGCCGAGCCAACTTCTCTTTTACATCATCCACTTGCACCCCTGGCTGACTTGACGACCACGATTCTCTGATTGTATCCTTCAAACTATTATGGGTTTCCCATGCCACTTCATACCTGAAGATCTTGGGCGCTGTCCTTGGTGTTGTTTGCTCCCGATTCAGCTCGAGATGGATAGGACAATGATCCGAAGTGGCTGCCTCTAGGTGGGTCAAGCTTGCATTAGGAAAAAGAGCACACCATTCTGCCGACCCGAGAGCGCGGTCTAATCTGACCCTAGTATAAGATCCACCCGCGACTTTCTTTTCAAATGTCCAAAATCTTCCCTTGAACCCTATATCCATCAACATGCAGCCGTCCACAACATCACGGAAAGCTTGGATCTGGGCATTACTCCGCTGTCTGATTCCCTCATGTTCATCCGGACGAAGAACTTCGTTGAAGTCACCTATGCAAAGCCACGGTAGATCACTAGAATTGCTTATATTTTTGATAGTGTCCCATGTTTGATGACGAAGGTGGGTCTGGGCCTCCCCATAAATCACTGTCATTCTCCATGGATCTAACCCTGGTTCACGAATTGCAACATCCACATGGTAAACCGAGTACCCAAGAACATCCACATGGTAAACCGAGCATCCTTATCCTTGTGTCTGCACTAAACCTGATCATGGGCAGCCCGGCCCTGGCCCACAAACCTGGGCCAGGCTGGGTTGGGCTTGTCACTTGAGCCGGGTTTGGGCTTTGTTTTACAGCCTGAGGGGATATCTGGGCTGGGCCCAGGCTTCCATTTTTCAACATTTTGGGCTGGGCTTAGATGCGTGGAACTAAAAAAACAACACTTGTGTTAGGCTTTTGGGCTTTGGTCTTGCATTTGGGCTGGGCTTGGGCTTGAGAACATGCATATTTTTGGGCTTCAGGCCAGGCTTGGGCTTGGGCTTGGAGTATGAGGTTGGGGCTTTTTGAAGCCTGGCCTGGTGTATGATCAGGTTTAGTTTGCACCTTGTACATTTTTTAGCAACTTTAGCAACCATCAGAATGTGCATGGAGTGCGGTCCATGAATTTTTTGAGGCTGCCGAGGCAACGCACAAACTCAGAGTTTGTCATAATGTGGTTTTCTTTTTATTTTTCTTTAACTTTTGGTTTCATCAACTCGGTACTCATACACTTAGTTGGAGGGATTCAACACTTAAATTGACATGACATTGCAATACAATGGTCTTATATAGGATACATAATTAACAGACGAGTAGTTCAAAAAATGTCACTTTTACACATATATATATGTAGCAGCTATAGCCTGCATTTTCATGAGCCCGAGTCGATAGTGAATGCTATGAACGGGACATGCATATGCGAGGAGTTGGCTCGCCGACTAGGTAGGGCATTGTGACGGTCCGATGCGGTTCTCGTCGGAGTGAGACTTGTAGGGGACGTGAGCAACATGGTAAACGCGGCCACGATCCTTGGTGTGCGCTCCCTTTCCGTGTCCATTTCCTTGTTGCTGGTTGTGCCACCTCGAACTCACGCCAAATGGCATGCTCCTCTCCAGTGTCTCCACCGCCAGTGACTGCACGATGACGGTCTCCTTAAGACTTCACCGAGGCGGACGACCTAAGGCATATGAGGCGTATCGGACATCATATGCCTCCTTAACAATGAGGCGGCCATCTGTGCGTCATTGCGCAGACTTTCAGGCTGGCAGGAGGTGGCCTGCGACGCACTACAGCCCGTAATGCACTCCAACCCATCTTGGTGATCCCACTCCTTAGGGACGAGGGAAACATTCTCCTGCACGACCTCAAGCGCGTCCCGGTGATCCCACTTCTCTCCTTAGTGATGAGGGCGTCCTCCTTGTCCAGGATCCGTTCCTCCTCCGTGAGCAGCGCCCAATCCAACCATAGGGAAAGCATCATAGTGAAGATGAGGGGAGTGGAGCCAGAGAGGGAAGTGGAGAGGGAAATGGAGTTGTGGGCAGCGAGGAGATGAACCGGGGACGGGGAGCGCCGGCCTATTATAGCTGTGGGGCGGTGGACGGCGAAAAAATGTGGCGGACAAATGGCATGGACAGTTGGCCACACGGCAGCGGCCGTCAGTTTGGCCTGTTTTTGTGTGCAGAAGCCTTCTTTGAATGGTGTGATTTGAAGGAAATATGCCCTAGAGGCAATAATAAAGTTATTATTTATTTCCTTATTTCATGATAAATGTTTATTATTCATGCTAGAATTGTATTAATCGGAAACATAATACATGTGTGAATACATAGACAAACAGAATGTCACTAGTATGCCTCTACTTGACTAGCTTGTTAATCAAAGATGGTTATGTTTCCTAACCATAGGCAAAGAGTTGTTATTTGATTAACGGGATCACATCATTAGGAGAATGATGTGATTGACTTGACCCATTCCGTTAGCTTAGCACTCGATCGTTTAGTATGTTGTTATTGCTTTCTTCATGACTTATACATGTTCCTATGACTATGAGATTATGCAACTCCCGTTTATCGAAGGAACACTTTGTGTGCTACCAAACGTCACAACGTAATAGGGTGATTATAAAGGAGCTCTACAGGTGTCTCCAAAGGTACATGTTGGGTTGGCGTATTTCGAGATTAGGATTTGTCACTCCGATTGTCGGAGAGGTATCTTTGGGCCCTCTCGGTAATGCACATCACATAAGCCTTGCAAGCATTGCAACTAATGAGTTAGTTGCGAGATGATGTATTACGAAACGAGTAAAGAGACTTGCCGGTAACGAGATTGAACTAGGTATTGAGATACCGATGATTGAATCTCGGGCAAGTAACATACCGATGACAAAGGGAACAACGTATGTTGTTATGCGGTCTGACCGATAAAGATCTTCGTAGACTATGTGAGAGCCAATATGAGCATCCAGGTTCCGCTATTGGTTATTGACCGGAGACGTGTCTCGGTCATGTCTACATTGTTCTCGAACCCGTAGGGTCCGCACGCTTAAGGTTTCGATGACAGTTATATTATGAGTTTATGAGTTTTGATGTACCGAAGTTAGTTCGGAGTCCCGGATGTGATCATGGACATGACGAGGAGTCTTGAAATGGTCGAGACATAAAGATTGATATATTGGAAGCCTATGTTTGGACATCGGAAGTGTTCCGAGTGAAATCGGCATTTTACCGGAGTACCGAGAGGTTACCAGAACCCCCCGGTAACCTAATGGGCCTTAATGGGCCTAGTGGAGAAAGAGGAGAGGAGGCCTAGGGGCTGCCGCATGCCCCTCCCCCCCCAAGTCCAAATTGGACAAGAAGGGGGGGGGGCGGCGCCCCCCCCCCCTTTCCTTTCTTCCCTCTCCTCCTTCCCCCTCAAGTCCTAATCCAACTAGGGAAAGGGAGGGGAGTCCTACTCCCGGTAGGAGTAGGACTCCTCCTGTGCGCCTCCTCCTAGGGCACAGGTGACGATGTGTGTTGGAAGTAGTAACTCGAAATGGGAGTTGCAGAATAAACAGAAACTAGTAAAAGTCGAGGTGACGATGTGTGTTGGAAGTAGTTCCAAGATTGATATGATCATCATCGCACTCTCCCTATACTTTCAGGATTAATGTTGAAACTAAATAAGTGTTATTTCGTGTTTTCATTGAGCATGAATATTATTTGATCATGTTTATTGCAATACGGTTATTCATTTAAGTTAGAGAACAATTGTTGTTCTGTTTACATGAATAAAACCTTCTATGGTCATACACACCAACGAAAATGGTTTGTTGGATCTCGATCGTAGTGATACACATATTCATAATATTGAAGCCAAAAGATGCAAAGTTAATAATGATAGTGCAACTTATTTGTGGCACTGCCGTTTAAGTCATATTGGTGTAAAGCGCATGAAGAAACTCCATGCTGATGGGATTTTGGAATCACTTGATTATGAATCACTTGATGCTTGCGAACCATGTCTCTTGGGCAAGATGACTAAGACTCCGTTCTCCGAAACAATGGAGCGAGCAACAAACTTATTGGAAATAATACATACTGATGTATGCGGTCCGATGAGTATTAAGGCTCACGGCAAGTATCGTTATTTTCTGAACTTCATAGATGATTTGAGCAGATATGGGTATACCTACTTGATGAAACATAAGTCTGAAACATTTGAAAAGTTCAAAGAATTTCAGAGTGAAGTGGAAAATCATCGTAACAAGAAAATGAAGTTTCTACGATCTAATCGTGGAAGAGAATATTTGAGTTACGAGTTTGGCCTTCAGTTAAAACAATGTGAAATAGTTTCACCACTCACGCCACCTGGAACACCACACTGTAATGGTGTGTCCGAACGTCGTAACCGTACTTTATTAGATATGGTGTGATCTATGATGTTTCTTACTGATTTACCACTATCGTTTTTGGGGTCATGCATTAAAGACAGTTGCATTCATGTTAAAAAGGGGAACCATCTAAGTCCGTTGAGACGACACAATATGAACTGTGGTTTGGTAAGAAACCAAAGTTGTCATTTCTTAAAGTTTGGGGTTGCGATGCTTATGTGAAAAAGTTTCATCCTGATAAGCTCAAATCCAAATTGGAGAAATGTGTCTTCATAGGATACCCAAAGGAGAAAGTTGGGTACACCTTCTATCACAGATCCGAAGGCAAGACATTCATTGCTAAGAATGGATCCTTTCTAGAGAAGGAGTTTTCTCTCGAAAGAAGTGAGTGGGAGGAAAGTAGAACTTGATAAGGTAATTGTACCTTCTCCCTTATTGGAAAGTAGTTCATCACAGAAATCTGTTCCTGTGACTAATACACCAATTAGTGAGGAAGCTAATGATGATGATCATATAACTTCAGATCAAGTTACTACCGAATCTCGTAGGTAAACCAGAGTGAGATCCGCACCAGAGTGGTACGGTAATCCTGTTCTGAAAGTCATGTTACTAGACCATAACGAACTTGCGAACTATGAGGAAGCGATGATGAGCCCAGATTCCGCGAAATGGTTTGAGGCCATGAAATCTGAGATAGGATCCATGTATGAGAACAAAGTATGGACTTTGGTTGACTTGCCCAATGATCGGGAAGCCATAGAAAATAAATGGATTTTCAAGAGGAAGACGGACGCTGATAGTAGTGTTACTATCTACAAAGCTAGACTTGTCGAAAAAGGTTTTTGACAAAGTTCAAAGGTATTGACTACGATGAGATTTTCTCACTCGTATCGATGCTTAAAGTCTGTCCGAATCATGTTAGCAATTGCCACATTTTATGAAATCTGGCAAATGGATAACAAAACTGCAATCCTTAATGGATTTCTTAAAGAAGAGTTGTATATGATGCAACCAAAAGGTTTTGTCAATCCTAAAGGTGTTAACAAAATGTGCAAACTCCAGCGATCCATCTATGGACTGGTGCAAGCATCTCGGAGTTGGAATATACGCTTTGATAAGTTGATCAAAGCATATAATTCTATACAGACTTGTGGTGAAGCCTGTATTTACAAGAAAGTGAGTGGGAGCACTACAACATTTCTGAAAAGTATATGTGAATGACATATTGTTGATCGGAAATAATGTAGAATTATTCTGCAAAGCATAAAGGAGTGTTTGAAAGGAGTTTTTCAAAGAAAGACCTCGGTGAAGCTGCTTACATATTGAGCATCAAGATCTATAGAGATAGATCAAGACGCTTGATAAGTTTTTTCAATGAGTACATACCTTGACAAGATTTTGAAGTAGTTCAAAATGGAACAGTCAAAGGAAAAGTTCTTGCCTGTGTTACAAGGTGTGAATTTGAGTAAGACTCAAAACCCGACCACAGCAGAAAATAGAAAGAGAATGGAAGTCATTCCCTATGCCTCAACCATAGGTTCTATAAAGTATGTCATGCTGTGTACCAGATCTATTGTATACCCTACCACTGAGTTTGGCAAGGGAGTACAATAGTGATCTAGGAGTAGATCACTGGACAACGGTCAAAATTATCCTTAGTGGAATAAGGATATGTTTCTCGATTATGGAGGTGACAAAAGGTTCGTCGTAAAGGGTTACGTCGATGCAAACTTTGACACTGATTCAGATGATTCTAAATCTCAATCTAGATGCATATTGAAAGTGGGAGAAATTAGCTAGAGTAGCTCCGTGCAGAGCATTGTTGACATAGAAATTTGCAAAATACACACGGATCTGAATATGGCAGACCCGTTGACTAAACTTCTCTCACAGGCAAAACATGATCACACCTTAGTACTCTTTGGGTGCACATAGCAATGTGAACTAGATTATTGACTCTAGTAAACCCTTTGAGTGTTGGTCACATAATGATGTGAACTATTGGTGTTAAATCACATGGAAATGTGAACTAGATTATTGACTCTAGTGCAAGTGGGAGATTGAAGGAAATATGCCCTAGAGGCAATAATAAAGTTATTATTTATTTCCTTATTTCATGATAAATGTTTATTATTCATGCTAGAATTGTATTAACCGGAAACATAATACATGTGTGAATACATAGACAAACAAAATGTCACTAGTATGCCTCTACTTGACTAGCTCGTTAATCAAAGATGGTTATGTTTCCTAACCATAGACAAAGAGTTGTTATTTGATTAACGGGATCACATCATTAGGAGAATGATGTGATTGACTTGACTCATTCCGTTAGCTTAGCAGTCGATCATTTAGTATGTTGCTATTGCTTTCTTCATGACTTATACATGTTCCTATGACTATGAGATTATGCAACTCCCGTTTACCGGAGGAACACTTTGTGTGCTACCAAACGTCACAACGTAACTGGGTGATTATAAAGGAGCTCTACAGGTGTCTCCAAAGGTACATGTTGGGTTGACGTATTTCGAGATTAGGATTTGTCACTCCGATTGTCGGAGAGGTATCTCCGGGTCCTCTCGGTAATGCACATCACATAAGCCTTGCAAGCATTGCAACTAATGAGTTAGTTGCGAGATGATGTATTACGAAATGAGTAAAGAGACTTGCCGGTAACGAGATTGAACTAGGTATTGAGATACCGACGATCGAATCTCGGGCAAGTAACATACCGATGACAAAGGGAACAACGTGTGTTGTTATGCGGTCTGACCGATAAAGATCTTCGTAGAATATGTGGGAGCCAATATGAGCATCCAGGTTTCACTATTGGTTATTGACCGGAGACGTGTCTCGGTCATGTCTACATTGTTCTCGAACCCGTAGAGTCCGCACGCTTAAGGTTTCGATGACAGTTATATTATGAGTTTATGAGTTTTGATGTACCGAAGTTAGTTCGGAGTCCCGGATGTGATCACGGACATTACGAGGAGTCTCGAAATGGTCGAGACATAAAGATTGATATATTGGAAGCCTATATTTGGACATCGGAAGTGTTCCGGGTGAAATCGACATTTTATCGGAGTACCGAGAGGTTACCAGAACCCCCCGGTAACCTAATGGGCCTTAATGGGCCTAGTGGAGAAAGAGGAGAGGAGGCCTAGGGGCTACCGCGCGCCCCTCCCTCCCAAGTCCGAATTGGACAAGGTGGGGGGGGGGCGGCGCCCCCCCCCCTTTCCTTTCTTCCCTCTCC
>NC_041386.1:474556107-474563545 GCF_002162155.2 Triticum dicoccoides | reverse complement strand
AGGGGAGTCCTACTCCCAGTAGGAGTAGGACTCCTCCTGCGCGCCTCCTCCTAGGGCCGGCCGCACCCCCCCCCCTTGGCTCCTTTATATACGGGGGCAGGGGGCACCCCTAGACACACAAGTTGATCTCTAGGATCGTTCTCTTAGCCATGTGCGGTGCCCCCTTCCACCATAGTCCTCGATAATATTGTAGTGGTGCTTAGGCGAAGCCCTGCGACAGTAGAACATCAAGATCGTCACCACGTTGTCGTGCTGACGGAACTCTTCCCCGAAACTTTGCTGGATCGGAGTCCGGGGATCGTCATCGAGCTGAACGTGTGCTAGAACTCGGAGGTGCCGTAGTTTCGGTGCTTGATCGGTCGGGCCGTGAAGACGTACGACTACATCAACCGCGTTGTGCTAACGCTTCCGCTTCCGGTCTACGAGGGTACGTAGATAACACTCTCCCCTCTCGTTGCTATGCATCACCATGATTTTGAGTGTGCATAGGAAATTTTTGAAATTACTACGTTCCCCAACATGATTGTGAAGAGCCTTTCCTTGCCTTGACATACCTTTCTGGAGTTAAATCTATGGACTCATTCGAATGGTGTGGTTGTGATGAGCTGTTCTTCTCCCCCTTGTGCCGCTGAAAAAAAACTAAGGCGGTACTCCCTCCATTCATAAATATAAGATGCTCTAACTTTTATCTGAATCAGATGTACGTAGACATGTATGTTTCAGTGTGTTTGTTTACTCATTTCACTCGGTATATAGTCCATATCGAAATATGCAATGTTAAACATCATGCCGCGTTGGTTATGTTCCATATGTGCCATGTTTATCTTAGGTAGTTAGAGGTAGAGTTTGTTTTAATTCTCTCTTATCTTTCTATCTCTTCTCCCTATTGTATCTCTCGATCGTTAGCTTACGATCGCACCCTGTAACACCACGAGACGGCTCTCGACACATATCAATATATAACATGCGGCTCTCCCTGTATGGAGAGTAGGAACGCTTCCACAACTTTCCACATGGTAATCAGAGTGATCTTCTTCCACCTCGTCTAGCTATCCTCCTTCCTCCAAAGCTCGACTATGTCGACCTCCACCGCCGTAGCTTCCTCCGGCCTCAACAACAATGTCTCAGAACCTCTCACCAGATCGAACTATGTTCTTTGGCGTGCTCAAGCCCGATCCCAGATCATGGGGGCCGGTCTCTTTGGATACCTTGACAAAACCACCGCCGAACCAGAAAAAACCCTAGTCAGCAAAACCTCCGAGGGCAAAGATCAGGTCGTTCCTAACCCTGCTTATGCTTCTTGGTTGATCCAGGATCAACAATTCATCGCCTACCTACTCCGCAATCTCTCCAAGGAGGTGCTAGTTCAGGTTGCTTCCCTAGATACATCTCATGCAATCTGGACAGCCCTTGCCAATATGTTTTCTGCCCAGTCCCGCTCCAAAGCAAACCACGTTCGCATCTCCCTCACCACCTTCCAGAAAGGAACCCAATCTGCCGCCACATACTTTGGTCACATGCGAGGTCTTGCCGATGAGTTAGCTGCAGCCGGCAAACCTATCACAGAAATGAGCTTGTCTCTCACATCATCTCTGGCCTAGACATGGATTACCAACAAATCATCTCTGCCCTTGATGTTTGCCCTGATGATGTTTCTGTAGATGAGCTCTTTGGCATGGTTGCTACCTTCGATCAGAGGGTGGAGATGTTCCAGGGCACGGGCGCCGGCGCCTTCAAGTCGTCGGCCAACGCCGCATCACGCGGCCGTGGAGGTGGCCCGCCCAAAGGCTACCGCGGCAACGGCGACGGCGGCTCCCATCGTGATGGACATGGCGGCGACGGCTACTACCCCAACGGTGGCGGCGGAGGCCACTACGGCGACAAAGGCAACCACTACGGGGGTGGTGGTGGCGGCCACTACTCCAACAACAGCGGCGGCGGCGGCTCCAACTACAACAACCATCACCAGGGAGGAGGCCGACCCTTCTACAACAACAATAGGGGCGGCCAAAACAACTACAACAACAACTTTCGTGGGTATGATGAGTATGAGGGCAAGTGTCAAATTTGTAAGAAAACTAATCACATAGCAAAAGAATGCAGGTGGCGATATGCTAAAGATAACTCACGCAAGAAGAAAATTGCTGCTGCGGCAAACACAAGCTATGGTGCAGATTCAAATTGGTATGTTGATTCTGGAGCCACCGACCACATCACCCATGAACTAGAGAAGGTCACCATGCATGAAAGATACAACGGGCATGATCAAGTCCATAATGCTGATGGTTCAGGTATGGAGATAAGCAATATTGGTCATTCAATTATTCATTCCCCGCATAGAGATATACATCTTAACAATATTCATCATTGTCCTAGTTCATCGAAACACCTTCTCTCTGTACATCGTATTGCTCTTGACAATCATGTTTTTCTAGAGTTTCACCCATTCTTTTTCTTGATCAAGGATCAGGTCACGAAGCAAATCCTTTACCGAGGTAGATGCGTTGATGGACTGTACCCTTTGATTCCCAAAGTTAGCAGATTCAATAAACAAGTGTGTAGTGCCATTAGACTCTCTATAGAGAGATGGCATGCCCGTTTGGGCCATCCTTCCTTTTCTATTGTCAAGCAAATTCTTAGCAAAAATAATCTCTCAGTTGTTGGAGAGCATAATTCTGAAACAATGTGTGATTCTTGCTAAAGAGCTAAAAGTCATCAGTTGCCATATCCTGTCTCAACTAGTGTGTCTACTAAACCTTTACAACTCATATTCTCTGATGTATGGGGTCCTGCTCCTCTTTCTGTTGGTAGACATGCTTATTATGTTAGCTTTATCGATGACTTTAGCAAATATACGTGGATATACCTTCTTAAGAAAAGATGTGATGTGTTCCAAGTCTTCCAAAACTTTCAAGCACTTGTTGAAAGACAATTTAATAGCAAAATCCTTGCCGTCCAATCTGACTGGGGTGGTGAGTACGAAAAACTCAATTCCTTTTTTCAAAGGTTGGGAATATCTCACCATGTCTCCTGCCCCCACGCTCACCAGCAAAATGGCTCGGCAGAGCGCAAACACAGACACATTGTTGAGGTAGGCCTTGCTTTGCTTGCCGCTACGTCCATGCCATTAAAGTTTTGGGATGAAGCCTTTCTCACAGCTGTGCATCTCATTAATATTCTACCCAGCCGTGTCATCAAAAATGAAACTCCCACCGAGCGTCTTTTGAATGTCAAACCAGATTATGCTCCACTACGTGTCTTTGGGTGTGCATGTTGGCCCAATCTCCGTCCATACAACAACCGTAAACTCATGTTTCGTTCGAAACAGTGTGTTTTTCTTGGCTATAGTACACAACATAAAGGAGTTAAGTGCTTAGATATCTCTATCGGTCGAGTGTATATCTCCCGGGATGTTGTCTTTGACGAAACCCAGTTTCCCTTTGCCACACTCCATCCCAATGCCGGTGCCCTTCTTCGCAAAGAAATTCTCCTTTTGCCCTCTAGTCTATACAATGGTGCAAATGGGGAAGAAAATAATTGTGATGATCAATATTTGCCTAACCCTCCTAACTTTATACCTGAGCTTTGTGTTTCAGCAATAAACAGTGAAAGAAATAGTGCAAATGGTGTTGAAAATGGTGTTCAAAATGGCACTACAGTGCAGCATTTTATGTGCACGGAATCCCCTGGAGGATCCTCATCGGGATTACCCCCCTCTGCCATGCAATCCGCCTCGGGATCCACCCAGGCGCCTACTGTCGACGTCCCGCCTGTAGCGCCCCGATCCGCTTCGAGATCGGCGCCACCAGCTGGGCCATCGCCTGGCTCTCCCGCCTCTCCACGCGCGTGCCGGCCTAGCCAACCTGAGGGCTCCGCGTGCCGCCCCCCTGCGCCCTCCACTCCCGCGGTCTCCCCCGACCGTGAGACAACCGTGCCTGACCGCGACGTGGGCCTGGTCGCCTCACCTCGTCCCGAGGCGTCTTCGGGATCGGGCGCTGTCAGCGCACCAGGATCTCCCTCGGGATCTGCTGCGGCTGATCCTCCTCAAGTGCCCGGATCTTCTGTGGCTCCTTTTTCTGCAGTCCGTTCTACACGAACCAGGCTGCAACAGGGAGTTATTAACAGAATTAATTACAAAAATATTTCCAAGTATGGCCTCACGTGTTTGACAGGGGAATCCAGTGAACCAAAGTCGCTCGCTGCTGCTCTTGGAGACACTAGATGGAAACAAGCAATGCAGGAAGAAATATCTGTGTTGCAACGTAACAAGACATGGCATTTAGTCCCTCATCGCCAAGGTATAAACCTTATTGATTGCAAATGGGTCTATCGAGTTAAAAGAAAATCTGATGGCACTATTGACCGCTACAAAACCCGCTTAGTTGCAAAGGGTTTCAAGCAACGGTATGGTATTGACTATGAGGACACGTTTAGTCCAGTCATCAAAACAGCAACTATTTGTCTTGTGCTCTCTATTGTTGTTTTCAGGGGATGGAGTCTTCGCCAGCTAGACGTACAGAACGCGTTTCTTCATGGTGTTCTGGAAGAAGAGGTGTATATGAAATAACCTCCTGGGTTTGCAGATCCAAATGCACCTTTCCATGTTTGTAAGCTTGACAAGGCTCTGTATGGACTCAAGCAAGCCCCCAGAGCTTGGTATTCTCGGTTGAGTATGAAGTTGCAAGCACTTGGGTTTATTCCATCAAAGTCTGACACTTCTCTGTTTATTTACAACAAGTTTCAAATTGCCATCTTTGTTCTCATTTATGTTGATGATATAATCGTGACTAGCTCGTCCAATGAAGCAATTACAGCATTACTCAGTGATCTTCGGTCAGAATTTGCTCTCAAAGATTTGGGAGACTTACATTATTTTCTAGGCATTGAAGTTAAGAAAACTGATCATGGCATTCATCTTTCTCAAGGAAAATATGTCACTGACTTGTTGAGCAGAGTTGGCATGCAGGATTGTAAACCATCACCGACCCCTCTGTCAAGTTCAGAAACACTGTCCCTCACAGAGGGAACACTTGAATCAGGATGACAGCACCAGTTATAGAAGTATAGTTGGTGCGCTTCAATACTTAACACTTACTCGTCCTGACATCTCATTTGCAGTCAACGAGGTTTGCCAGTTCTTGCATGCACCTACCACAGCTCACCGGACAGCAGCAAAACGCATCTTACGGTATGTCAAGAACACTGTTAGTATGGGCCTTTCCATCAACCGATCATCCTCCATGGGCATTAGTGCCTTCTCTGATGCGGATTGGGCTGGCTGCTTGGATGATAGAAGGTCCACCGGGGGATTTGCAATTTTTCATGGCCCAAACTTAGTCTCTTGGTGTGCAAAGAAACAAGCCATTGTTTCTAGGTCTAGCACTGAAGCAGAATACAAAGCCCTGGCAAACGCTACAGCTGAAGTCATTTGGATCCAAGCAATACTGAAAGAGTTGGGAATATTAAGAACTCCAACACCTTGTCTTTGGTGTGATAATCTTGGTGCAACTTATTTGTCTGCTAATCCAGTTTTCCATGCCAGGACCAAATACATCGAGATAGATTTTCATTTTGTCAGGAACGAGTTGCCAACAAAGAATTAGAGATCAGGTTCATTTCATCCAAGGATCAAATTGCAGATGGGTTTACAAAGGCGCTACCAACTAGAAGCTTTGAAGATTTTCAGCGTAATCTCAACCTGGTTCGGTTTTGATTATGGGGAAGTGTTAAACATCATGTCACGTTGGTTATGTTCCATATGTGCCATGTTTATCTTAGGTAGTTAGAGATAGAGTTTGTTTTAATTCTCTCTTATCTTTCTATCTCTTCTCCCTATTGTATCTCTCGATCGTTAGCTTACGATCGCACCCTGTAACGCCACGAGACGGCTCTCGACACATATCAATATATAACATGCGGCTCTCCCTGTATGGAGAGTAGAAACGCTTCCACAACTTTCCACATGCAAAACATATATTGTGAACAGAGGGAGTAATATAGTACTACCTCTGTACACTAATGTAAGATGTTACTGCAAAAATATCTTGTACTCCCTCTGTAAACTAATATAAGAATGTTTAGTGTTCTAAACGCTCTTATATTAGTTTAAGGAGGGAGTATTAGTGTACAGAGGTACTCCCTCCGTTCCAAAATAGATGACTCAACTTTGTACTATCTTTAGTATAAAGTTGGGTCATTTATTTTGGAACGGAGGGAGTAGTAAGTTGCATAAACCAACAGACATATCCAGGGAATCTGAAACCTTGCAGTACTTCATTATTGACCGAACGGCGAGCCAAACTACTTCCAAATGGGAAACATTACCTTTTCTTTTTCAAGGTGATGTACTACTGGATAAATAAATGAACTTCAGTCTAGTTCTTTACATCATCCAAGCACACAAATCTGGCTCGAATCTGAATGCAAAGGAAGCAAAAGAACAGCGGTGGCAGCAGCGGCAGTAATCTCTCGATGTGGATCCTTCAGAACTTCAGAACAGCAGTCGTACGCTACTCAGACTCAACGTGCAACAAGGACCAAGAAGCTCCCCAGCACACTTCCATCACAAGAACTGAAAGTACTCGATGCATCTCGACTGGCCGATCGGCAGCAGTGTCCTCGACAGAGCATGGCCGCTAGCAGCGCCAGACGAAGCGCCTGTTCCGGCGAGACTGTCGGTCTCCATCTTGACTGGGGCATCGCCTGCCGACGGTGATGTGTCTGTCCACTGAAACTGGTGATCGTAAGCGCCTCTGTCGTTCTGTTGGTTGGTTGTGCTCGCTGGTGACTGCAGTGTGCCCGGCGACGTTAGGAATGTCGGCTGCTCGCCGGTGGCATGCGACCCGAAGCAGATGGACACCGCCCTCCTCGAGGACGACTGCTCAGTGGTGTCTGGGGCGCTGCCGATGGGCCTCGAGGTGGTGTTGCAGCTGTGATGGTTGAAGTAAGTGACCGTGAACAATGGTGGGTCGCTCATGTCCTTCTGCTGGACTTGTTTTGTCGCAGGGCACTTCAGGTCAGTCTTGTAGGTACATCTGTAGTAGAACCTGCAAATTGTACAACGCAGATTTGAGTTTCCAAGCCCGAAGGAAACAGAAGAAATCTTTGACAAAATATAGGCAGACAATAGTTGCATTCAAGAGCAAATGCATTTCCAGGACTAGTTAGGGAAGTATAGACATACAATAGGTGCATTCGAGAGCGCATACATTTGGCATGGCTTCTGTGGTGTAGTGTCCCATCTAATGACAGTGCAAGTAATTTTCTTTTTGAGGAAAGTACAAGTAAATTTTGACACCTTTCCTCTGCCAACTTGCCTTATTCTTCTTCACATTAGAGTACTTTAAGTAAGCAACTAAGCATACATGCACAGAGTAACATTACTTACAACATTCCTATAAAGAAGCACAATTGTTAAATCGTGTGCTTATTTTCAACC
>NC_041386.1:474554171-474555837 GCF_002162155.2 Triticum dicoccoides | reverse complement strand
AATCAACATTCAATCTATTAAAATTAGGCCAAAATGTTCCATAGTACCACACGCTTTTAGGGACCTTTTATCTACTGTTTTCTAAAAGAAGAAACGTTAACATCTATGACCAGTCTCTTGACGGACTAACAGGATCGATGTTGGGTCGCATCACGGGCCAACCAGTCTCCAGTCTCCAAGGAAGTAAAAGAAGTATTAGCTGAGACCGTCGGCATGATGCTAAAGGTTGCAGACTCGAATCAGGACAAGTGGGCAAAACAAATGAGGAAACTTCTAGCCTGCTAGTGATATATATTAGATTTCAAACGACTTGCAAATGACAGGCAACAAAGGAGGTCCAGTTGCGATTTTTTTTATCCGTATGGCGAGCCAGCACTTTTTGGATTTTTATTTGTCTTGCTGGGTTGTCAATTACGTAAGAGATAGCCGCTGTGAAGGTCCCTACGCCGATTACATAAACAGTTTTTAGTTGACGTCTTGACGAGCATGCCTTTACTTTCCACTTGATTAAGGGCTATGCCGACACTTGTCGCATTCTAGTTCCGCCAAGAAGTAACTAGTGGAAAGCCACGCAATATGTTATGTCCACAACAGAGTTTGCTGCAAAGAATCAAATACATTGACCAGACCGCCTGCTAATACACAAACTCTGGGTGCGGTAAGCGGTGATGTGATTTGTGGTACTGATGAAGTTTTATTATTCCAAAAAAGTAAGTTTAATTGTTTTGATTTTGATATCTGGCCCATTCACAACCTGCATACAAAGAAATGTTTCTATTTGTATGTATAATGTTATAGAAACTAAAGATTACTAGTTAATAAACATGTATTATATCTGAGAGACATGTTCTCCACCTATAGTAGACTAAAAAGATGATCTTGCATGCATATATATTGGCTAATTTTCTTGATATTGCGAGCTAGGAATTCTTCCTGTTAGAAAAAGGAGTAGAAGGTCCAGGCCCCCCCAAATGCTCCAGATCAACCCACGCCCTCGGTAAATTCGCCCAATTTCAGTCCCTGCTAATTCACCAGCAGATCTACCAACACCTAGAAACCAACCGTTCTACTTGAAATTACTTGACCACTCACAGGCAACACATGCATGAACGGGAATAGGAAAAACATGGAGCTTGGGGGAATGGAGCGAATCGGCCAAGAAGCAGACCTCGGGAAGTTGGAGTTGGAGAGCTTCTTCTCGCCGTACTTCCTCCACTGGTGCCCGTCGTCGTACGGCGCGTAGGTGTCCGCCGTCCACGTCCGCTCCTCCTTCCTGGCGTCACCACGCAGAGCGACGGCAAGAGCAGAGAAGGGAAATCAAGAAACTGAAGCGCAAAGCGTCGACCTTCTGCCGCGAGAAATTAGCAGGGCAAACCGCGGGAGCGTACCGGATTCTTTGCTGGGTCCTGGTCGCCCTGCCGCTGGATCCCAGGTCGCTGGGGTAGGAAGGGACGGAGTCCAGGGCCATGGAGGTGGGTCGGTCGGAGAAGGAGAAGGGAAGCGAGGAGAGAGGACGGAGGGAGAGGCCTTGGGATTTTGTGGGCCGGCGGTGGAGAAGAGGCGACGTTTCTGCTGGGGCCTTCCTCGGTCTCTCTGACTAGCTTTATTTATAGCATTAAACAACGACGGCGCGGGGAGGAGCATTCTTCAACGTTAACACGCGTCG
>NC_041386.1:474517093-474553867 GCF_002162155.2 Triticum dicoccoides | reverse complement strand
TTTCTTCCAAGAGTGTACTACTTTTGTTTAAAAAATTCAATTTAAAAGTATTTAAAAATATGTTGATAATCCGGTCTCTATATTTATGACCGTTTCCTAAATTTATGAAAACGTTCATAATATGGTGTTTCGGGGCGGTGCAGTCCGCGCCGGTGGTTGTGACGGTAACCAAACTTTCGGTGCGGCGCAACCCGCGCCAATGGTTTATGACGATAAGTGGTATTTTAGTGTGGCGCAGCCCGAGCCAATGGTTTGTGACGCTAACGGGTCTTTCGGTGCGGCGCAACCTACACCAATGGTTGCGACATCAATCGGTCTTTCGGCGTCGCGCAACCTACACCAATGGTTCTGATGTCAACTGGTCTTTCGGTGCGGCGCAGCCCGTGCCAATGGTTGCGACATCAATCGGTCTTTCGGCGTCGTGCAGCCCGCGCCAATACGTCAACTAGTCTTTTGGTGTGACGCAGCCCGCGTCAATGGTTGCGAAAACAATCGGTCTTTCGGTCCCGCATAACCCACACTAATAGATCAACTAGTCTTTCGGTGTGGCGCAACCCTCGTCAACGGTTGTGACATCAATTGGTCTTTCGGCCTCGTGCAGCCCATGCCAATAGGTCAAGTTTTTCGGTGCGGCGCAGCCCGCGCCTATGGCTGCGACATCAATCGGTCTTTCGGCGCGTCACAACCATGGGTTGTGACGACAAATGATCTTCGGTATTATTCCTTTTTCTATGTACAACCAAATATTACTTAAGTCATGCAGGATTTTCAAAGCATGACATGATGAATCTATGTTACTTCTATACTTATGCATTACGAAGATCTTACAAATCAAAGAGGCTTTGAGTTTTACAATAGAAGAGTAAATCTGTTTTGAAATTAAATCTAACCCAAATTGTCCCAATGCCACAAATATGTGGTTCAATGGATACATAAACTATAATAAATGATAACCGTGTGCGTCTTACTCCATGAAAGAAAATAGAAAGTTGTTCCTCATTGCCAATCAATCTTTTTTCTAGAAATAATTTCTCTTGCTTTGAACCTTTTCTTCTAGGAGTATTATTTTTTACTAAAGAATTTTTTATTCAGAAGTATTACAATATTTTTGAAGGATTTTGCACATTTGTTAAATATCCATATGTGAAGTTTGATTTGTTGTTTAGTAAGGATTCCTCCAGTTGACATTACAACATTGTTTGGAACGTGGTTAACTGGGGTTGAACATACTACGGCGGCCCGTATTCGGATCGGAATATGTGCGCTTTTGTGGGCTATATGGAATTGCAGGAATGATTTGATATTTAACAGGCAAAATAATTTATCTTTCTTGCAGTCATCTTCAGAGCTGCTTAGATCCGTACGTGATCCTTACTCACTCCTATGGAATCCAGGGAGCCATTGGTTACTGGGTGCATCCACTGGGAGATGGTAGCACATGCTTTATTCAACCGGTTCGGATGGCGGTCGCATAACAGGATAGGAGTCTAGGGAGCTTATCCTTTTTTTTGCCATTCCGGTTATGTTTGTCGGCATGAACTTTGTTTCGGTTTTCTTTTCGCTCCACTTGCGAGCTGTAATACTTTGACAACTTTGTGTTACTTTGCGAACTTTTAATAAGATGGCTGCATGCATCCTTATGATGCAGAGGCCGGGGTATACCTTCATTTCCACAAAAAAAAGATAACCATGTGCATCTTACTCCACAGAAAAACCAGAAGGATGTTCCTCTCCATTACCAATATTTCCTTTGTATCTACAACGAAAACAGGGAGCGGCAACGGCAATCAGCTAACGGCATGAGTCGTCATGACAGCCCGGCACATGGATCCTGAATTCTGAGAAAAACTATATGCAAATGTCAATGCAGCCCCATGTGCAGGGGGGACAGCTCATGCCCCGCGATACATATTTTCCTTTCCATCTCATGCAGTTTGGTCTTATGTTAGTTGTTAATTAAGTAGAAGAAAGGTTTAGCTTTGTGAGCACAAAATCTTGGGTTTGGTGGATCAATCCTACCGACACAGGCTAGCACTGGAATCAATCAACAAATTTTAATACCGTCTTATGTACCCTAATCTCTCAGTAATAGTCTTTTTAAAGCAGTTACGTGGAAAGGATATGATATATAAAAAGAAAGGTGAAGGGTTGGAAGAACAAGTCTAGTTAATGACTCCTAGTTTAATTTAGTGGTATTCCTACTGGTTTACAGTGGCCACTTCTTTTTGAAAAAAATATTAATATCGCGAAGATACTAATTACATCCATCTATGCACTAATAAGACGTCTCAAAGACATTTAAGATGCACATAGCCTGAAAAAAACAAATACCTCGCCACAATGATCAACTTCTCTAAGCAGCAGCACACAAGCCACCACTCGGAAAACACAAAAGATCTCCAAAAGCGACGTCTTCAAGAAGGAAACAGTGCACAAACGCCCTCGTCGTCTGATCCAAGATCTTAGGTTTTCACTCTGAAGAAAGTCCCAACTCTCAAAACAATACCTTCAGCAAGGCAATTATCAATGAATGTCGGACCTTAGGTTTTCATCCTGAAAGTCACGACTCGACACCTCAAGAGCAGTATCAAAAATGAAATCCTTCAGGATTGCCGCCCCCACTTGTCTCCGATGCTTCTGAAAGTTATCAAACATCTGACTGACTCTATCACCTCCAAGGCCCCCTTGGCCTTACAGTGGCCACTAATGACAACTTGGTTGCAAAAATATATGCCCTTGTAATAAGTATCATAAACCTTATGAAATGGCATAATTCATCGCACTTCACTAATGCAAATGAACATTAGAAAAAGGAACAAAAGGTAAATGTAAAAGAAAATCCATGATCGCTTGCAGCATGGAAAGCGAGCTAACGTTTGAATTGTTGGCAGAATTATTAGCTGTTTTTTCTTCTACAGTTGTACCAGAGATCATGGCCATCAGCTTTCTAAAAAAACTCGTCATGGAATCAAGTGACTAATCAACTAAACCATTTCACTTTCAAGGACCAGTGGACCACAGAAATCAAGAGAAGCCATCTGGCCATCTCAGAATTGCATGAGAAATATTTTAGCTATTTGAGATTGTGGCTCTAGTTGTAGCCGCATCACCTCAATGCATTTTTATTGTTTTCTTGCGGACGATAGAGTAGTCGTCAAGAACTTCTGGTGATACACTCAAACAGTGCCAGGATTAGATTATTTGGATTGCTGGGACCAGATCGATTGCTTCTTGCATTTTTCTTCCTTCCAAAATTTGTTAATTTTCATGACAAACTTAGCACAATGACAAGCAACCAATAATTATTTTTTAGGAACAGTTTGGTTCCGTGGGAAACTAAAACTGAACCTAAAAACATTTAACTCGTGCTCTAGAAAGAGCCTTGAGGATATATTTTTGTAAGATAGCACACTTATCATATTGATTTTTTTTGCTTATGACTTATCGTATTGATTTTCTTGCCCTGTATAAAAAGTGCACACAACCAAAGAAAACCACCTTGTCACCGTGTCATTTCCATGAGATTGGAGTACTAATAAATGTCTCCAAACAATAACCAAAAAAAGCTTGGTTACGACTGTGCCCACTGAGGAACCATAATTTTGATTGAGTTTATTAATTTCTTCATACATATTGAGAAAATAATACCAGTGTTGTAATATTTTCTTAATGTAGTTAAAAAAATCATAGAAGTGTTTGTTTACGTTTTAGTTGAGCGAAAAAAACATACTTCTCGACCGACTTCAGGAGCTATGTAGGGCGCCCCTATACCTGTATCGATGGTGTTTCTAAACGAGATGGGCTCGCTAGGGGCCTTAATGGTGGCCGCAACACCCTTACTACCATCGTTGGAGCACAACCAACCACTATGTCTTGAAGGTTTGGATGCTACTGTCACTAACTCATCAGTGACCATTGGGCAGGTGGTGTCTGTGGATGGCGACATTGTTGAGGCGGGTGCATTGACAGCTAATTGAGAAATAGCTTTACGACTTGATCGCCGACCTGGAGGCGGCTAACTCTAAATCTGGCAAGTCGATTGCTTGCCTCCTGGCGAGGAAGGCGACCAGGGGCAAATTCAAGAAGGGGGACGTGCCCTCCATGACCGCCTAATGGATGACCCTGGTCTCTTGGACTATCCTTGTGGTTTGGCTTATCACTATGGATTTGGTAATGTTCGTTGTCTTCAGTCGAGGTGTTCTTGTTGGAAGGTTCCTTTACGATGTAGAGCTGTGAGGCTTTGTTAATTGGTGCGCATTGGGAATATTTGTCAGGTCAATCGTGCATTCATGCTTTGTGAGTTGTCTACACATGCTCTGTTTGTATTGGTTTTTAGTTAATTAAGTGGACAAATCTTTTGCTTCCGTTTAAGAATTTTTTTTGAGATAGATAGTTCTCAGCATCAGCCGAAAAGTAAAATTGTAAAAATCCATTCAGTTGAGATTTAGCAAAACCTAAAACAAACTCTCTGAACAAAATTATACTAGCACAGATGCTATGGATTTGTGTGACTTAATTAATCAAAGATCAAATCTTCTGCCTCTGTTGAAGGAAAAAATAATGTGAGACCGATAGTTCTCAGCATCGACAGCGAAGTAAAAGAGTTAAAAAAATTCCATTCAATTGAGATTTAGCAAAACCAAAAAGGAACTCTCTAAACATAATTATACTAGCCCAGATGCTCTGGATTTGTGTGACTTAATTAAACTCAATCATGGGGCTAATAATGGGAGAAAACAAAGACGAATGCTGGTGGATCCGGTATCTGCATGCATGTGTAGCTGCGTTGTTCCAAGTGTGCAAATTGATCACTCTTTATCGATCCAGGAGAAGAACGATCTGTCCATCATTAATCTTGATTGTCCTGTCTGTGCCGGTGGCGGTGGGATGGTTCCTTGAAGATCACTTCAGAGTCTTAGTCACCTGACTTGTTTTGGTACCACTTTTGCTTTCTTAATCTGATGCAGCACTTGATATACCATAATAATTTAATATGGCACAACAAACAGAAAGCTGTATTATAAAAATTGGAAGTAACATGGCAGAACCAAGCAAGCAAATCCCCTACAGATGTTACTAATGTGTTTATGGCAAGAGGTTGCGTTATTCGTTCGGTTCCTGGATGCTAAAGCTCTTGGCAAAATTCCAGAAATAATGAAAAAGGAAATATGTAAAAATGGCACATTCAGACCATGTTCGTTAGCTCTCCAGCTCCGTGTAATACGGGAGCGGACGGAGCGCCAGTTTTGCAACTTCAGAAAAATGCACTGCATGCCGCTCCGCTCCGGCCACTCGAGAAGCAAAGCCGCTGAGCGGAGGGCTGCCGAACAGGCCTCAAAGTAAGTTGTCTCAAACAAATAATTAGGTGAAGTCGAACCCAGCAGGGATGATAAGCTATACTATCGCACGCGAGATTGAAATAAAGTCACTTATAAAAAACAACTAGTTGGATAATGATCCCTAGAACAAGAGTAGGATAAATTACCTTTTTTCTCGATGAAGGATGTTTTATTGATTCACAATGAAGCATCAAGCGGATACAAACACAATGAGCGAACATCCGCCCTCTGCATAGTTAGGATGAACTATACCTGGCCATCTGCCGGGCCGGGCCTACCGAAGCCCGTGACAGAAAACCTAGGCCCGAGCCCGGCCTTCGGGCCTGATTTTTGAGCCCAAGCCCGGCCTCGGGCTCAAAATCTAGGCCCGAGCCCGGCCCGGGTGCAGCGTCGGGCCAGGCCGGGTCGGGCTTTTTTGTGTCGGGCCGGGTCGGGCCGACCGGGCCGGGCTGCCCATGGCCAGGTCTAGGATGCACACAGCCAACACTAACACACTCAAAAAAATACCGATAAAAAACGAAATCATATAAGACCGAAGCTATGCCTTGGCGAAGAAAGAAAAAGAAAGAAAAAGGAAAAGACGATCAAACGACAACGACCATCGGCACTAACTATTTCTTGACAACAGAAGACTACAAGAAGGATTCTTCAAAAGCAATGCCTTCAAAAAGGAAATGACATGCCAGCGCCGCCATTGCCTGATCCAAGCTCCGAAGGCCAGATCGTGGGTTTTCATCCTGAAGTTCATGTTCGAGCAAATTCCAAGCAATACCATCAGCAAGGTAACGGCATAAAAATGCCGTCATTGCTAGGTATAACCAAGGATGGTCAAACCTAGGGCTTTCATCTTGGAGCTCGAGACCGGGTGCTCGAGAAGCACCACTTTGTCAAAGTCATCATGTTGTCACCTCCACTTGCCTCGATCCCGACAGCAGCATCGCTAGCCCATCTTCGCACACACACGACGAAATAAGATGATGTAGGATTTCCACTGGCACGCCAAAATCTCGAATTTGGGACGCTTCGGCGGTGCCGCGCCATCCTCACAAGTGGCAGCTGATGGGTGATCTGTATTAGACGACACCACTACACACGGCCACTAGCCTATCATCTTCTTCTTCAATGACGGCAACACATACTGATACCGTAGCCACGGAGGCTGTGCCAACCAGCCACAACCGTGATTGACACCACCTAGCAGATGGCTGCCGAAGAGTACTTGCCGCAGTCGCCCGCAGCCCAGCAGAACACATGAATATAGGACTGCATGTAGCCTTTTCACACCCGTGGCTTTCCCGCTGGCTGCAAGGGCGATAGCCGCTGCATCTGACGGATGACCACCACTGCATGTGTAGCAGACTCGCTATATTGGGGTCATGCCGACAGTTGCTCCTTTCCTTCCTCCGCTTGGTGCGGCCGCAGCATGGCGACGCCGACGTGATCAGAGGAGGGGGAGCCGCACTCTCGGTGCTCAGAGGCCGCCGCGCCGTTGCTTCAACGCGTCCACTGCCTCACGTAGTTGCCATCAGAACGCCACGCCACCCGATCAGAACAAGCGGAGCCCCGCCGCCGCCGTTGGCTGTGCGGGCAAGCCCGGCGGCGCCAGCCGGCAGCGGCGAGGGGGCGGCGCACGGAGCGAGGGCTTCCGGGAATATTGGATCGAGACGCCGCCCGAGTCGCCCACTTGGACGATGCGGGGGCCGAGGAAAAAGTCCCGCAGAGCCAGGATAAATTACTTGTATTTTTTCCTCGCAAATTTTTCTTTACTTGTATTTTATTTCTTTTTCTTCCTTTCTTCCCACCATGTAAATATCCCATATTTAATGAAAATATACCGCAGAACTATTCTACGGTCAGTGGCTCAAAAATAAAAAACAATGAAGATGATTGTACTTTTTTATGGGTGTTTTACGACAATGCATCAAGGTTGTCAACATTTCCCTCGCATGGAGAAAAAGGCAAGATCTTACTTCATGACCTCTGAACATTTCGACCCAGAATTCATAGATGGTCACTTGAGAGTAACAATTCCTGGGACCAATATAATACTCCCTCCGTTCCTAAATATAAGTTTTTGAAGAGATTTCATTATAAACCACATACGGATGTATGTAGCATTTTAGATTATAGATTCACTCATTTTGCTCCGTATGTAGTTTATAATGAAATCTCTATAAAAACTTATATTTAAGAACGAAGGGAGTAGTTAATACCCCCTCTGTCTGACATGTTTTGAGACCGTGAGCGTATAATTCAAAACATTTTCATAACACCGACCGGTACAGATGGATCTCGTGGTAATGCCAGTAGCATAGCCACCCATGTGCAGGGATGAAGGTGGCTGTGAGGAGATTCATTGTTAATAGTTTAGCCTTTGAGGTCAAATTTTTTGTAGCTTAATTACGCAGCCAGTAGCAGCCACCTAGAAAATCCAGAGGAAGCAGCCTAGCTAGCTAGAGAAACGGCAGTGTTGACAGACTTTTTTATTCTATAATTCTGCGGATGTTGCTGCAGTCCAGCTAGTAACTATACTTAATATCCACACTTGTGGTTGCAATGGGGTACCGATAATGACAATTAACTTTGGCTGCTCTATGGCTTCATCCAAGGTCATGTTGATCAGAGAGTTTTCTTATTCTTTTTGCAAAAACAACCCTGCAGTATCTCTAATCCGCATTATACGTGAGGGACAAAATTGTCTGTTTTGTTACAACCCTGGAGAAACAGAGTATTACAGACACATCCAAAAGGGAGGCGCTGACAACCCGCCGATGAAGGCGGCGCCATATATCCTCTGCTCGCTTTTGGCTTGCATCGTGTTCAACAATAGCTACCACGTGTCGCCTATGCTAACTAGGGTTTGACGCCATAGACACCTCGACACACGACTGCCTCGTGTGAGGCAATGTTGTCGAGCTCTTGCTCACCTCACAAATGTCTTGTGGTCGTCGATGCGCCAAAAACTTGGGAAGCAAGATGCTCTTAATGAAGGATTTGTCAACTTGTTGCTCCAAGCAACTAAGCAGCGAGAACAAACCCTTGACTAGGCAAGAACTTCCTACTAACACCTAGAGAAACGATAGCCTTTCTTAGGTGTAAGAGAAGCATGAGGAGCACATCACTCATGTTGACTGAATGTCTTCGTAGGAGATGTTTGAGCACTTAGCTCAGAAGTAACTTCGACACCACATTCGTCTCCTTGAGCTAAGTTCACTTAGAACTCACATAATCACTCGTGATGGATCTTGAGGTGATCTGAACCATGGCAAATTTTACTTGAGGAAAAGCAACATATGGGAAATCTCAACTATGCAACCGACTAGGAGGTACCAAATCTTCAAGAGTAAAAAATGAAGATTACTAGGCACAAAGGTCAAATCCAAAAGAAAAAAATACAGATGGGTCAAATCGTGCTAGACGTTGCAATAAAGGTCAAAACAATGATTTCATTCTTGAAAAGAAGTGTGCAACACGCGCACCCCCCTCCCCCCCCCAAACCATTCAGTCCTTCTCCATGTGTCAGCCTTTTCCAAATTCACGAGCATTTTTAAAATTTGTGATTTTTTTGAATTCATGAAATTTTAAAATCCACAAACAATTTTAAAATTCATGACCTTTTTTGAGTTCGTGATTTTTTTAATTTGCAAACCTTCTACCAAATTCACTAATATTTTTAAAATTCATCAAAAAAAATAAATTAACAAAAAAATCAAATCCATGATTTTTTATATTTGTGAATATTTCAAAATTTTCGTAATTTTTTCCAAATTTTGTTAAAACATGAATACATGAACATTTTTAAAATTGTGATTTTTTAATACAAAATCTGCAAATATACTTTTGATTTCACAAACATTTTCAAATCTAGAACAAAATAGCCAGGCCTTTTTCCAGAGCCAGCCATAGCATAGGAGCGAGCACAAAAAATTGCTAAGCAAAGGAAGGAGCAACGAACGAATCAAAAAATGAAAGAAACCGGAGAGCAACCAGCTAGGAAAAATATATTCTATTTTGGCTGTGAACCGCGGAAGCACCACGAGTGTTGTTGCGCTAACCGACTTAGAGCAACTCTAACTGATCCCTTAAAAAGGTTTAGAGAACTAAAATTTCACTTTTCTCTTGTAATCGATCCTTTATAACGGTTAGAGGAGGAAATCTTTTACTCCACGGCCGTCTCGAGGAGTAAAATACTCATTCACCCACCTATGGAGCAAAACATTTTTGCCTCCCTTCTCGCCCACCGATCTGTCCAGCTCGGCTGCATCCACTCCGATGCCGCCCTCCTTATGTCCATCAGCCACCGCCAACCTCCCGCCGCCGAATTCCGGTGGGGTTTCAGTGATATTTTTTCTCCTTTTGTCCTTTCCATCATCTCGGGCAACGTAGGCGCTCCTCCTCCTTGTCCCTAGCCCAGTTGCACTCCTCCCATTGTCAGAGCCGGTGAGGCCACGATGAAGGAGGCCATGATGAAGGAGACGCCCATCGGCTCTTGAGCCGCACGAAGGCGGCCACATTATCGATGCATAGGCCAGAAAGTATTCCTGAAACCTCTTAAAACACTGTTTGTGGTTGCCGCATTATTCATGAGCAATTGTCAAAAAATAGCTACAAAAGCAGAGAAAAGTTGGTTAAGTAAACAAAAAACGATAGAGCTGCTTTAAAATCTACATAACTAAATATGTGACTGTTTTCGCATAAAGAACATAAACGATAAAAATCCCGCGTCAAATTTTTAGCGCTAAAAATCCGATTACCATATTTAATAGATAAAATTGCCATGCGAAAACAGAAAAATGTTTATACATGTTTGACAGGAAAATTGCAATGTAACGTAAAAATCAACAGAAAAATAGCCATGCTGCATCGATTAATTGCTATGCATTCGATCAAGATCTTGATGTACGTGATTGCGTTGGATTTTTAACCCTGAATATTGGATGTCAGACTTATATTGAAGTCCAAAAAATTGACTGCATAATTTCCTACCAGTAGATTAGCTAGCAGGGCCAGATTTTTTGAGTGGGTCACATGCCGGATAACATCTTGCTCTTAGCAATGTAGGCTTCCATCCTGGGTTTGCATAGTAAACCATCACTTTAAAGAGCGAAAATCATTGATTAAGGGGTACACTTTGAAAAGGTCACTCTCACCTTCTTAACCTGGGAGGACTGCATGTGGAGGCACTGCATATGTGTCACTTGTCACAATTGGAAGTTTTCTCATTTTCGTAGATTCGTTTATTCAAAGTGTTTTATCTCTAAGATCGCGAGTTTAAATCACGAATCGTTTTCATTGTTGGATTCCTTGTGTCGAGATCTTAAAAACTAGATACCATGTTAATAGATTTCAACAAAAAAATTCACGAAAAAACCAGAAGCACGATCATTTTTTCCACTTTTTTCTCTTTCCAAGAGGCACAGATGTGCCTTTTGCGGAAACAAATATGTGCCTCCATGCAAAGCAATGTGCCTCTCGCGGATGAAAAATCATATTTTTTTTTCTTTTTGTAAGGCACAGTTGTGCGTCTTATGGAAGCAAACTTGGGCCTTCATGAGAAGTAAAATTATGCCTCTCGCGGAAGAAAACAATATGCGTTTTTTGCGCTTTCCGAGAGGCACAACTATGCCTCTCACGAAAGCAAACCTGTGTCTCAACAAGAAGCAAATCCGTCCCTCTCGCAAAAGAAAAAAACATAAAGATTGATATCAAAAAATCTAGGAAAAGCCCGGCAAAAACCTAAAGGCCGAAAACCCATCTAAAACCCAAAATCGTGTACATAAAAAAAATATCTAAGGCAGCGCCCGGCTCACGACATGTGGCGACGGCTAAGACCACGACAGTGGCGCACTCTCAGCCCACCAAAAATGACCCTTGAGGGGCTCCCTTTAGGGGTAGCTCTCAGTTAGTTGATGTCCCTAGAAAGAGGCCATATACAGGCGCGAGAGCTATATCTCGCTTATATCGTCTCCCTGAAGGTTTTTTCTCCTTTTCTGGGCCATCTTGCTTTTTTGCTCGCCCTTCCTTTTCGCTCGATTGGCGTCGTTCTTTGGTTCTCGTCTAGTTTTCATCTATTTTATTTCTTTTCCAGGATACTTTGTTTCACAAGGATTTCTATGATTTTTTTGTTTTCCATTGGCTTTCTCTGTATTTTTTCATTTTTATTTTCTTTCCTTTTTCCCATGATTTCTTAGTTCATTTTTCCCTTCTCAGGTTTCACATGTTTTTTTCTTTTCATTCCTTTTTAATGGTTTTGCTTTTTCCTATTTTGGTTTCATTTTGTTTATTTTTCTATTTTTCATTCCTTTTGCACTTGTTTATTAGGTTTTCTTTTTTGTTCTAGTCACCTTGATTTCTTTTTTTTCTTCTTTTTCTTTTCATTGTTTTTATGTTTTCCTTTTTTCTTTTTGTTTTCAATCTACATTTTTCATATACGTTAAGAATATTTTTTAATTAGATGTTTAACATTTTTCAAATACAAGTTTAACATTTTCTTAATATATGGTAAATATTTTTTCTATACAAAATTTTAATATTTTTCAAAGGCTTGACTAACATTTTTTGTATACATGCTCAAGATTTTTTCTATTCACATTTTAACCTGTTCAAATGTGTGATTAACATTTTTCAAATACAGTATTAACATTCTTTTCATACATGGTCAGTATTTTTTCTATACACATTTAACATTTTTCAAATACTTGATTACCATTTTTCAAAAACTTGTTTAACATTTTTTTCAAATGTTTGATTAATATTTTTAAAATACATGATCAACTTTATTCACACACGTTATATAATTTTTTTTGTATACACTTTTTCGTAGGCATGAGAAATTTTTTCTTTATGCACATTTAAAAAAATTCAAATGCTTGGTTAACATTTTTGTACATGGTCCACATTTTTTCTATGCATATTTTAAACATTTTTCAAATGCTTGATTAAGACTTTTCAAATACAAGATTAATATTTTTTTGAAAGATTGTGAACATGTTTTCTATACACATTTTAACATTTTCAAATGTTTGGTTAATATTTTCAAATTGAAGATTTACACTTGTTGAATAAATGGTCAATATTTTTTCTATACACATTTAACATTTTTCAAATGCTTGATTGACATTTTTCAAATATTTATTTTTTTCAATGCTTGATTAGCATTTTTTAAATACATGTTCACTTTTTTCACACAGATTGTTCATTTTTTGTATACATTTTTCCTTATACTGGAGAAATATTTTTCTTTATACACATTTCACATTTTTTAAATGCTTTGTTGACATTTTTATCAAATGTTATAGTTTAAATAGTTTTTTGTAATATATACATATATATATATATATATATATAGAATATTTGGAAGTATAAAAAAAAGAAAAACATAAAAAAGAAACGAAAACCATGGCCTCCTGCGCGCATGGGCTAGTTCATTTAGGGAGAAGTCTGACATGAGAGCACGCTAGGTCTCGCTATAAGCGTTACATAGCACTCGCCTATACGGGAGAGCTCCTAATAGGTGTATCTTGGTCGGCTAGGAGTTTCGGCGCCCACTAGCCAACAGCCATGGGCTGGCCCACGCTGTGGTAGCTTTCGCAAAGGTGCATTTGGGTGGTCAGAAAACGGTCAGCCGACTGATAGTTGACCGGTCAGCCATAGATTTTTGTAAAAATGATAGGAAAATGGATTTGTTTAAACAAAAAAAAAAGAACTCACGAGTTTGAGAAAGTTCGCATAATTAAAAACTCATATTTTTTAAATAAAATTCATGATTTTGAAAAAATCCTGAATTTATAAAAAGATAGTCGATACTGAAAAGAAGTTCATACATTTTGGAGAAAAAAACTTCATAGATTTGAAAAAGTTTTCAATTTTTAAATAATGTTAAAAGATTTAAAAAAACTCGGGTCTTGGAAGGTTTGTAATTTGAAAAAAATAACAGAAATGAAAAAGTACACGAATTTGAAAAACAAGTTCATAAAGATTTGATAAAAACTTAGTAATATGAGGATAGTTCACGAAAGTTGGAAATATTTTCGTGATTTTGAGAAAAGTTCAGGGATTTGAAAAAGGTTCACTGAAATTTGGAAAAAGAAAAGCAAATTTGGAAAAGGTTGATGGATTTCAAAAAAAGTTCATAATTTGATAAAAAGAAAAAACGAAACATGAACCGAAAAAAGAAATAAAAAGGAAATAGAAATGAAAAAAAACGACCAAAGAAAACCATGAACTTGCAAAAACGATGCCGAAAAAATTGTCAAAAAAATATCTATGTAACCCGGCCCATTTACAATATAGTGCAGTGGAGGGTGTTCTTAGGTTTGTAATTTGTACTAGGACGCGTCTAAGGGGTGGCCGGTGGTCTGGTAGCGCTCTCGAGCGTTTGGCAAAAAAGAGAACTTTCTGTCCCCCTTCCGCGTTCCGAGGAAGGAAAGTTTCCTTCCAATCCCCAATCACTGCGTGCAAACCAACAAATAGGGATCCCCAGTGCTATCACATGAATTGATCCAACCACTCCCCCTTGAAGGCCCCACGCCCCCTCGCCCCACTTCATCCCCATGCCGCACTTTGATACGTCTTTGACGTATCTATTCTGTCTTCCCGAGAAAAAAAATAAAAAAAGAAGTTTCATCTCATTTTACGATACAGTCACCATGACCTCTCGTTCTTCATCAGGAGGGCTGTTCTGAAGTCCGTTCGGGGCTCTGGAGAGGGGGATTCCTCGCCGTCGTCATCATCAACCCTTCTTCATCGACAATTCCATGATGCTCAACACTGTGCATCCAAATCCCGGGATATGATACACTCTATCACACATAAGCCTCCTTATATCTTCCTCAAAACAGCCACCGTACCTACCTATTATGGCATTTTCATAGCCATTCCGAGATATATTACCATGTAACTTCCACCATTCCATTATTATGACATACACCATCATTGTCATATTGCTTTGCATGATCATATAGTTAACATAGTATTTGTGGCTCGGCCACTATTCATCATTTTTATACATGTTACACTAGATCATTGCACATCCTAGTACACTACCAGAGGAATTCATATAGAGTCATATTTGTTTTAGTATCGAGTTGTAATATTGACTTGTAAGTAAATAGAAGTGTGATGATCATCATTATTAGAGCATTGTCCCAGTGAGGAAATAATAATAAAAGGCCAAAAAGAACCCAACAAAAAAGAGAGAAAAAGAGAGAAGGGGCAATGTCAGTATCCTTTTCCACACTTGTGTTTTAAAGTAGCACCATGTTCTTCATATACAGAGTCTCCTATGTTGTCACTTTCATATACTAGTGGGATTTTTTCATTATAGAATTTGGCTTGTATATTTCGATGATGGGCTTACTCAAATGCCCGAGGTCTTCATGAGCAAGCAAGTTGGATGCACATCCACTTAGTTTGAGGTTCGAGGTTTCATACACTTATACCTCTTAGTGCATCCGTTGCATGTCAATCCCTACTCCTCGCATTAACATCAATTGATGGGCGTCTCCATAGCCTGTTGATTAGCCGCGTCGATGTGAGACTATCTTCCTTTTTGACTTCCTCTTATTAATCTCTACCATCACATTCTATTTCCACCCATAGTGCTATATCCATGACTTGCGCTCATGTATTGCGTGGGGGTTGAAAAAACTGAAGCGCGTTAAAAAGTGTGAAGCAATTGCTCGGCTTGTCATCGGGGTTGTGCATGATAAATACTTTGTGTTAAGAAGATGGAGCATGGCAAGGCTATATCATTTCGTAGGGATAATGTTCTTTAACATTTTTATTTTGAAACACATGATTGTTTGTTAGTATTCCTGAGTATTGATGTCTTTATATCAAATTATAGACTATTGTTTTGAATATTTCAAATCTTAATATTCATACCATAAAAGAAAGATTACATGATGAACATGTTAGGTAGCATCCTACGTCAAAAATTCTATTTTTATCATTTACCTACTCGAGAACGAGCAGGAATTAAGATTGGGGGTGCTTGATACATCTCCAACTTATCTATATATTTTTAGAGAGAAGTATGTTTTTAGTCCCTCAAGTGCTCAAAAAGTATAGACTTGGTCCCTTAAGATTTTCTGGTATACATTTGGTGCTTCAAGTCTCAAAACCGGATAAGTTTGGTCCTAAACCAGATTTTGAGCACATTGACCGGGTTTGACCGCCACAAAACCACCCGATGAACAGTAAATTTGAAAAAAAAACTTCAAAAAATCTAAACTTTTTTAGATCTAGTATGCTTACTTGCGCAAGGTGCAACAAACTTTTCGTGCTCTTTCGACACTCGAGGAGCTAAAAAAATTCACATTTTTTTATTTTTTTATTTTTTCGAATTTACTATTCATCAGGTAAATATTTTTGTTTTTTTGCCATGAGCTCCTCGAGTGCCAAAAGGGCACTAAATTTTCTTCGCATCTTGCGCATGTAAGCATATTCGACCCCAAAAATTTCAGATTGTTTCGAAGGTTTTTTTTATTTTTTTCAAATTTACTGTTCATCAGGCGGTTTTGTGGCGGTTAAAACCGGTCAACGTGCTCAAAATCTGGTTTAAGACCAAACTTATCCGGTTTTAAAACTTGAGGGACCAAATGTATACCAAAAAAACCTTGAGGGACCATGTCTATACTTTGTGGGAACTTAAGGGACCAAAAACATACTTTTCTCTATTTTTATTGTTCTATGTTATTATATTATCAATCTTGGATGTTTTACATGCAATTATATACTATTTTTGGGACTAACCTATTAACCTAGTGCCAGTGCAAATTGATGTTTTTGCTTGTTTTTGGCTTTTCAGGAAATTAGTACCAAACGGAGTCCAGACGCTATGAAACTTTTTGGCGATTTTTTTATGGACAAGAGAGACCCTAGAAGGTCCAGGAGAAGACAAGAAGAGCCACGAGGGAGCGAAAAGCTCGTTAGGCGCACCCCCGGGTTTCTCGGCTGCTCGTGGCATCTCTTGGCCTAATTTTGCCTATATAAATTCTCAAATATTCCCACTATACCAGAGAGCCACCCAAAACACTTTTTTCGCCGCCGCGAGCTTTTGTTCTTCCGCGATCCCATCTGGAGACCTTTTTTGGTACTCCGCCAGAGGAGGAATCGATCATGGAGGGCTTATACATCAACCTTGCTGCTCTTCTGATGATGCATGAGTAGTTTACCACATACATACGGGTCCATAGTTAGTAGTTAGATGGCTTCTTCTCTCTCTTTGATCTTCAATACCATGTTCTCCTCGATCTTTTTGGAGTTCTATCTGGTGTAATCTTCTTTTGCGGCGTGTTTGTTAGGATCCGATGAGTTGTGGGTTTATGAACTGAATATTCATGAGAAATATTTGAGTCTTCTCTGAACTTATTGATGCATGACTGTTATAGCTTTGTATTTCTATCCGATCTATCCGTTTGGTTTGGCCAACTAGATTGATTTATCTTAGAATGGAGGAGGTGCTTTGTGATGAGTTCAATCTTGCGGTGCTCGATCCAACTGACAAAAAGGGAACAAACACATATTATTATTGTTGCCATTAAGGATAAAACAATGGGGTTTATTCATATTACTTGGATTTACTTTGTCTACATCACGTCATTTTGCTTAAGGTGTCACTCCGTTTTTATTAACTTAACATCCTAGATGCATGTTGGATAGCAGCCGATGGGTGGAGCAATAGTAGTAGATGGAGGCAATAGTCGGTCTACTTGTCTTGACGGCGGTCTTGCCATGTACGAGCGACGCTTCCACCGTTCATTTCGCCGCCAGCTTCAGCGACACCGCATCCTTCCCGTGCGTCCGGCTTGCCGCAGCCAGCCCACGGGATGACCCGGCCCCAGCATCGGCCGCCTTCTTCAACCGTCTTGGGGGTCGATGCTGCCGTCTCCTCCCCCGGTCGGCACTGCACCACCAACGTGCGTCAAGACCTCCTTGTCGTCATCTGGCCAGTCTCGCAAGAGCTCTGGATGCGGAGACTTACCCGCACAGAGTGTCGCGTCGGTTTCTCTGCCTGCCGGCTACTCGTCGGTCGTCTCCAAGTTCTCGACGAAGGACTCCGCTGCCTCAGAGCCAGCTTACTGGACGGCCAGTACCTGCGCCCTCGTTCCGTCACACATTTGTTCGACGATGTTCAGAAGCACCTCCTTCGTCGCATTAGGACGGAGAAGAAGTTGAGACATTGCAAAAAACGGAGACCAAGGACTCATCGCTGGCGCTGGGTTCGTCTGGTTGTAGGGAGAATTCCCGAAGCGCCAGTCAGCAACCATCCCAGCCTTCGAGATGCTGTTGACACAGTCGACGACTTGCTCCAGCGCCAACCTGGTGGACGACATCCGGGTGGGGTACCGCCGGTCCCCCATCTGGCCAATGATATGTGCCCGGCGCTTGGCAGCACCCGGCATGCGATGAAGGCAGCAATAAGATCCGTCCCCGTGAGTCTCTCGCGCTCCGCCATCTCCACAACCTGGTTGCTCAAGTTCCGCACCTCCCGCGTCGGCTTCTTCAGGCCGTAGCTGAAGGAAATATGCCCTAGAGGCAATAATAAAGTTGTTATTTATATTTCCTTATATCATGATAAATGTATATTATTCATGCTAGAATTGTATTAACCGGAAACTTAGTACATGTGTGAATACATACACAAATAGAGTGTCACTAGTATGCCTCTACTTGACTAGCTCGTTGAATCAATGATGGCTATGTTTCCTAACCATAGACATGAGTTGTCATTTGATTAAAGGTATCACATCATTAGAGAATGATGTGATTGACTTGACCCATCCGTTAGCTTAGCACGATGATCGTTTAGTTTGTTGCTATTGCTTTCTCCATAACTTATACATGTTCCTATGACTATGAGATCATGCAACTCCCGAATACCGGAAGAACACTTAGTGTGCTGTCAAATGTCACAACATAACTGGGTGACTATAAATATGCTCTACAGGTGTCTCCGATGGTGTTTGTTGAGTTGGCATAGATCGATATTAGGATTTGTCACTCTGAGTATCGGAGAGGTATCTCTGGGCCCTCTCAGTAATGCACATCACTATAAGCCTGGCAATCAATGTAACTAATGAGTTAGTTACGGGATCTAGCATTACGGAACGAGATTGAACTAGGTATTGAGATACCGACGATCCAATCTCGGGCAAGTAACATACCGATGACAAAGGGAACAACGTATATCGTTATGCGGTTTGACTGATAAAGATCTTCGTAGAATATGTGGGAGACAATATGAACATCCAGGTGTTGGGGAACATAGTAATTTCAAAAAAATTCCTACGCACACGCAAGATCATGGTGATGCATATCAACGAGAGGGGAGAGTGTGATCTACGTACCCTTGTAGATCGACAACGGAAGCGTTAGCACAATGTGGTTGATGTAGTCGTACATCTTCACGGTCCGACCGGTCCAAGCACCGTTACTCCGGCACCTCCGAGTTCTTGGCACACGTTCAGCTCGATGACGACCCCCGGGCTCCGATCCAACAAAGCTTCGGGGATGAGTTCCTTCAGCACGACGGCGTGGTGACGATCTTGATGTTCAACCGTCGCAGGGCTTCGCCTAAGCACTGCTACAATATGACCGAGGTGTAATATCATGGAGGGGGGCACCGCACACGGCTAAGGAACGATCACGAAGATCAACTTGTGTGTTCTAGGGTGCCCCCCTGCCCCCGTATATAAAGGAGCCAAGGGGAGGGGGCGGCCGGCCAAGGAGGGCGCGCCAAGGGGGGAGTCCTACTCCCACTGGGAGTAGGACTCACTTCTTTCCTAGTTGGATAAGGAGAAGGGGAAAGAGGAGGAAGAGGGAAAGGAAAGGGGGGGGGGTGCCGCCCCCCTTCCCTTGTCCTATTCAGACTAGGAAGGGGAGGGGCGTGCGGCCACCTCTTGCCTCCTTTCCTCTTCTCCCTTAAGGCCCATGTAGGCCCAATAACCCCCCGGGGGGTTCCGGTAAACCCCCGGTACTTCGGTAAAATCCCAATTTCACCCGGAACGATTCCGATATCCAAATATAGGCTTCCAATATATCGATCTTTATGTCTCGACCATTTCGAGACTCCTCGTCATGTCCATGATCACATTCGGGACTCCGAACAACCTTCGGTACATCAAAATACATAAACTCATAATGAAACTGTCATCGTAACGTTAAGCGTGCAGACCCTACGGTTCGAGAACAATGTAGACATGACCGAGACACGTCTCCGGTCAATAACCAACAGCGGAACCTGGATGCTCATATTGGTTCCTACATATTCTACGAAGATCTTTATCGGTCAGACAGCATAACAACATACGTTGTTCCCTTTGTCATCGGTATGTTACTTGCCCGAGATTCGATCGTCGGTATCTCAATACCTAGTTCAATCTCGTTACTGGCAAGTCTCTTTACTCGTTCCGTAATACATCATTTCGCAACTAACTCATTAGTTGCAATGCTTGCAAGGCTTATGTGATGTGCATTACCGAGAGGGCCCAGAGATACCTCTCCGACAATCGGAGTGACAAATCCTAATCTCGAAATACGCCAACCCAACATGTACCTTTGGAGACACCTGTAGAGCACCTTTATAATCACCCAGTTACGTTGTGACGTTTGGTAGCACACAAAGTGTTCCTCTGGCAAACGGGAGTTGCATAATCTCATAGTCATAGGAACATGTATAAGTCATGAAGAAAGCAATAGCAACATACTAAACGATCAGGTGCTAAGCTAATGGAATGGGTCATGTCAATCAGATCATCATCTAATGATGTGATCCCGTTAATCAAATAACAACTCTTTGTCCATGGTTAGGAAACATAACCATCTTTGATTAACGAGCTAGTCTAGTAGAGGCATACTAGTGACACTCTGTTTGTCTATGTATTCACACATGTATTATGTTTCCGGTTAATACAATTCTAGCATGAATAATAAACATTTATCATGATATATAAGGAAATAAATAATAACTTTATTATTGCCTCTAGGGCATATTTCCTTCAGTCTCCCACTTGCACTAGAGTCAATAATCTAGTTTACACAGTAATTATTCTAACACCCATGGAGCCTTGGTGCTGATCATGTTTTGCTCGTGGAAGAGGCTTAGTCAACGGGTCTGCTACATTCCGATCCATATGTATCTTGCAAATCTCTATGTCTCCCACCTGGACTAGATCCCGGATGGAATTGAAGCGTCTCTTGATGTGCTTGGTTCTCTTGTGAAATCTGGATTCCTTTGCCAAGGCAATTGCACCAGCATTGTCACAAAAGATTTTCATTGGACCCGATGCACTAGGTATGACACCTAGATCGGATATGAACTCCTTCATCCAGACTCCTTCATTTGCTGCTTCCGAAGCAGCTATGTACTCCGCTTCACATGTAGATCCCGAGGTCTTTCATTGAAAAACTCTTATTCAAGTATCCCTTTATGCTATCCAGAAATTCTATATCACTTCCAATTAGTAATATGTCATCCACATATAATATCAGAAATGCTACAGAGCTCCCACTCACTTTCTTGTAAATACAGGCTTCTCCAAAAGTCTGTATAAAACCAAATGCTTTGATCACACTATCAAAGCGTTTATTCCAACTCCAAGAGGCTTGCACTAGTCCATAAATGGATCGCTGGAGCTTGCACACTTTGTTAGCTCCCTTTGGATCGACAAAACCTTCTGGTTGCATCATATACAACTCTTCTTCCAGAAATCCATTCAGGAATGCAGTTTTGACATCCATCTACCAAATTTCATAATCATAAAATGTGGCAATTGCTAACATGATTCGGACAGACTTAAGCATCGCTACGGGTGAGAAGGTCTCATCGTAGTCAATCCCTTGAACTTGCCGAAAACCTTTTGCGACAAGTCGAGCTTTGTAGACAGTAATATTACCGTCAGCGTCAGTCTTCTTCTTGAAGATCCATTTATTCTCAATTGCTTGCCGATCATCGGGCAAGTCAACCAAAGTCCATACTTTGTTCTCATACATGGATCCTATCTCAGATTTCATGGCTTCAAGCCATTTTGCGGAATCTGGGCTCACCATCGCTTCTTCATAGTTCGTAGGTTCATCATGATCTAGTAGCATGACTTCCAGAACAGGATTACCGTACCACTCTGGCGCGGATCTCACTCTGGTTGATCTACGAGGTTCAGTAGTATCTTGTTCTGAAGTTTCATGATCATCATCATTAGCTTCCTCACTAACTGGTGTAGGTGTCACAGAAATAGGTTTTTGTGATGTACTACTTTCTAATAAGGGAGTAGGTACAGTTACCTCGTCAAGTTCTACTTTCCTCCCACTCACTTCTTTCGAGAGAAACTCCTTCTATATAAAGTTTCCGAATTTAGCAACAAAAGTCTTGCCTTCGGATCTGTGATAGAAGGTGTATCCAATAGGTTCCTTTGGATATCCTATGAAGACACATTTCTCCAATTTGGGTTCGAGCTTATCAGGTTGAAGCTTTTTCACATAAGCATCGTAGCCCCAAACTTTCAGAAATGACAACTTTGGTTTCTTGCCAAACCACAGTTCATAAGGCGTCGTCTCAACGGATTTTGATGGTGCCCTATTTAACGTGAATGCGTCCGTCTCTAGAGCGTATCCCCAAAACGATAGCGGTAAATCAGTAAGAGACATCATAGATCGCACCATATCTAGTAAAGTACGATTATGACGTTCGGACACACCATTACGTTGTGGTGTTCCGGGTGGCGTGAGTTGCGAAACTATTCCACAATTTTTCAAATGTACACCAAACTCGTAACTCAAATATCCTCCTCCACGATCAGATCGTAGGAATTTTATTTTCTTGTTACGATGATTTTCAACTTCACTCTGAAATTCTTTGAACTTTTCAAATGTTTCAGACTTGTGTTTCATTAAGTAGATATACCCATATCTGCTTAAGTCATCTGTGAAGGTGAGAAAATAACGATATCCGCCACGAGCCTCAACGTTCATCGGACCACATACATCTGTATGTATGATTTCCAACAAATCTGTTGCTCTCTCCATAGTACCGGAGAACGGTGTTTTTGTCATCTTACCCATAAGGCACGGTTCGCAAGTACCAAGTGATTCATAATCAAGTGGTTCCAAAAGCCCATCAGTATGGAGTTTCTTCATGCGCTTTATACCGATATGACCCAAACGGCAGTGCCACAAATAAGCTGCACTATCATTATCAACTCTGCATCTTTTGGCTTCAACACTATGAATATGTGTGTCACTACTATCGAGATTCAATAAAAATAGACCACTCTTTAAGGGTGCATGACCATAAAAGATATTACTCATATAAATAGAACAACCATTATTCTCAGATTTAAATGAATAACCGTCTCGCATCAAACAAGATCCAGATATAATGTTCATGCTTAACGCTGGCACCAAATAACAATTATTTAGGTCTAATAATAATCCCGAAGGTAGATGTAGAGGTAGCGTGCCGACTGCGATCACATCGACTTTGGAACCGTTTCCCACGCGCATCGTCACCTCGTCCTTAGCCAATCTTCGCTTAATCCGTAGTCCCTGTTTCGAGTTGCAAATATTAGCAACAGAACCAATATCAAATACCCAAGTGCTAATGCGAGCATTAGTAAGGTACACATCAATAACATGTATATCACATATACCTTTGTTCACCTTGCCATCCTTCTTATCCGCCAAATACTTGGGGCAGTTCCGCTTCTAGTGACCAGTCTGCTTGCAGTAGAAGCACTCAGTTTCAGGCTTAGGTCCAGGTTTGGGTTTCTTCTCTTGAGTAGCAACTTGCTTGCTGTTCTTTTTGAAGTTCCCCTTCTTCTTCCCTTTGCCCTTTTTCTTGAAACTAGTGGTCTTGTTGACCATCAACACTTGATGCTCCTTCTTGATTTCTACCTCCGCAGCTTTCAGCATTGCGAAGAGCTCGGGAATAGTCTTATTCATCCCTTGCATATTATAGTTCATCACGAAGCTCTTGTAGCTTGGTGGCAATGATTGGAGTCTGTCAATGACGCAATCATCTGGAAGATTAACTCCCAATTGAATCAAGTGATTATTATACCCAGACATTTTGAGTATATGCTCACTGACAGAACTGTTCTCCTCCATCTTGCAGCTATAGAACTTATTGGAGACTTCATATCTCTCAATCCGGGCATTTGCTTGAAATATTAACTTCAACTCCTGGAACATCTCATATGCTCCATGACGTTCAAAACGTCGTTGAAGTCCTGATTCTAAGCCGTAAAGCATGGCACACTGAACTATCGAGTAGTCATCAGCTTTGCTCTGCCAGACGTTCATAACATCTGGTGTTGCTCCAGCAGCACGCCTGGCACCCAGCGGTGCTTCCAGGACGTAATTCTTCTGTGCAGCAATGAGGATAATCCTCAAGTTACGGACCCAGTCCATGTAATTGCTACCATCATCTTTCAACTTTGCTTTCTCAAGGAACGCATTAAAATTCAACGGAACAACAACACGAGCCATCTATCTACAATCAAGCATAAACAAGCAAGATACTATCAGGTACTAAGTTCATGATAAATTTAGGTTCAATTAATCATATTACTTAAAGAACTCCCACTTAGATAGACATCCCTCTAATCCTCTAAGTGATTACGTGATCCAAATCAACTAAACCATGTCCGATCATCACGTGAGATGGAGTAGTTTCATTGGTGAACATCACTATGTTGATCATATCTACTATATGATTCACGCTCGACCTTTCGGTCTCCGTGTTCCAAGGCCATATCTGTATATGCTTGGCTCGTCAAATATAACCTGAGTATTCCGCGTGTGCAACTATTTTGCACCCGTTGTATTTGAACGTAGAGCCTATCACACCCGATCATCACGTGGTGTCTCAGCACAAAGAACTTTCGCAACGGTGCATACTCAGGGAGAACACTTCTTGATAATTAGTGAGAGATCATCTTATAATGCTACCATCAATCAAAGCAAGATAAGATGCATAAAAGATAAACATCACATGCAATCAATATAAGTGATATGATATGGCCATCATCATCTTGTGCTTGTGATCTCCATCTTCGAAGCACCATCGTGGTCACCATCGTCACTGGCGCGACACCTTGATCTCCATCGTAGCATCGTTGTCGTCTTGCCAATCTTATGCTTCCACGACTATCGCTACCGCTTAGTGATAAAGTAAAGCATTACAGTGCGATTGCATTGCATACAATAAAGCGACAACCATATGGCTCCTGCCAGTTGCCGATAACTCGGTTACAAAACGTGATCATCTCATACAATAAAATTTAGCATCATGTCTTGACCATATCACATCACAACATGCCCTGCAAAAACAAGTTAGACGTCCTCTACTTTGTTGTTGCAAGTTTTACGTGGCTGCTACGGGCTTAAGTAAGAACCAATCTTACCTACGCATCAAAACCACAGCGATAGTTTGTCAAGTTGGTTCTGTTTTAACCTTCACAAGGACCGGGCGTAGCCACACTCGGTTCAACTAAAGTTGGAGAAACTGTCACCCGCAAGCCACCTATGTGCAAAGCACGTCGGGAGAACCGGTCTCGCGTAAGCATACGCGTAATGTCGGTCCGGGCCGCTTCGTCCAACAATACCGCCGAACCAAAGTATGACATGCTGGTAAGCAGTATGACTTATATCGCCCACAACTCACTTGTGTTCTACTCGTGCATATAACATCAACATATAAAACCTAGGCTCGGATGCCACTGTTGGGGAACGTAGTAATTTCAAAAAATTTCCTACGCACATGCAAGATCATGGTGATGCATAGCAACGAGAGGGGAGAGTGTGATCTACGTACCCTTGTAGATCGACAACGGAAGCGTTAGCACAACGTGGTTGATGTAGTCGTACGTCTTCACGGTCCGACCGATCCAAGCACCGTTACTCTGGCACCTCCGAGTTCTTGGCACACGTTCAACTCGATGACGATCCCCGGGCTCCGATCCAGCAAAGCTTCAGGGATGAGTTCCGCCAGCACGACGGCGTGGTGACGATCTTGATGTTCAACCGTCGCAGGGCTTCGCCTAAGCACTGCTACAATATGACCGAGGTGTAATATTGTGGAGGGGGGGCACCGCACATGGCTAAGGAACGATCACGAAGATCAACTTGTGCGTTCTAGGGTGCCCCCCTGCCCCCGTATATAAAGGAGCCAAGGGGAGGGGGCGGCCGGCCAAGGAGGGCGCGCCAAGGGGGGAGTCCTACTCCCACTGGGAGTAGGACTCCCTTCTTTCCTAGTTGGATAAGGAGAAGGGGAAAGAGGAGGAAGAGGGAAAGGAAAGGGGGGGGGGGCGCCGCCCCCCTTCCCTTGTCCTATTCGGACTAGGAAGGGGAGGGGCGCGCGGCCACCTCTTGCCTCCTTTCCTCTTCTCCCTTAAGGCCCATGTAGGCCCAATAACCCCCCGGGGGGTTCTGGTAACCCCCCCGGTACTTCGGTAAAATCCCGATTTCACCCGGAACGATTCCGATATCCAAATATAGGCTTCAAATATATCGATCTTTATGTCTCGACCATTTCGAGACTCCCCGTCATGTCCATGATCACATCCGGGACTCCGAACAACCTTCGGTACATCAAAATACATAAACTCATAATGAAACTGTCATCGTAACCTTAAGCGTGCGGACCCTATGGTTCGAGAACAATGTAGACATGACCGAGACACATCTCCGGTCAATAACCAATAGCGGAACCTGGATGCTCATATTGGTTCCTACATATTCTACGAAGATTTTTATCGGTCAGACCACATAACAACATACGTTGTTCCCTTTGTCATCGGTATGTTACTTGCCCGAGATTCGATCGTCGGTATCTCAATACCTAGTTCAATCTCGTTACCGGCAAGTCTCTTTACTCGTTCCGTAATACATCATTTCGCAACTAACTCATTAGTTGCAATGCTTGCAAGGCTTATGTGATGTGCATTACCGAGAGGGCCCAGAGATACCTCTCCGACAATCGGAGTGACAAATCCTAATCTCGAAATACGCCAACCCAACATGTACCTTTGGAGACACCTGTAGAGCACCTTTATAATCACCCAGTTACATTGTGACGTTTGGTAGCACACAAAGTGTTCCTCTGGCAAACGGGAGTTGCATAATCTCATAGTCATAGGAACATGTATAAGTCATGAAGAAAGCAATAGCAACATACTAAACGATCAGGTGCTAAGCTAATGGAATGGGTCATGTCAATCAGATCATTCATCTAACGATCAGTATTATGAATCTATGTGTTTTGATGTACCGAAGATAGTTCAGAGTCCCGGATGTGATCATGGACATGACGAGGAGTCTCAAAATGGTCGAGACATAATGATTGATATATTGGATGACTATATTCGGACATCGGATGAGTTCCGGGGGTCACCGGATAATTATCGGAGTGCCAGGCCGGGGGATCTAATTAGCCAACATGGGCCTTAGTGGAGAGAGAGGGCCGTCTAAGGCAGGGCCGCGCGCCCCTACCCCTCTAGTCGGAATTGGACTATGGAAGGGGGGGGGGCGCCCCCTTTCCTTCTCTTCTCTCCCTCTCCTTCCTCCCCCCTTCCCCCTCCTAGTAGGACTAGGAAAGGGGAGTCCTACTCCTACTAGGAGGAGGACTCCTCTCCTAGCGTGCCCCAAGGTCTGGCCGGCCTCCCCCTTGCTCCTTTATATACGGGGGCAGGGGGGCACCCTACAACACACAAGTAGATCATTGATCCCTTAGCCGTGTGCGGTGCCCCCTCCACCATAATCCACCTCGGTCATATCGTCATAGTGCTTAGGCGAAGCCCTGCGCAGGTAGCTTCATCATCACCATCATCACACTGTCGTGCTGACGAAGCTCTCCCTCGACACTCAGCTAGATCGAGAGTTCATGGGACGTCACCGAGCCAAACATGTGCAGATCGCGGAGGTGATGTACTTTCGGTACTAGGATCGGTCGGATCGTGAAGACGTACGACTACATCCACCGCGTTGTAATAATGCTTCCGCTTACGGTCTACGAGGGTACATGGACAACACTCTTCTCCTCTCGTTGCTATGCATCACCATGATAGATCTTGCGTATGCGTAGGATTTTTTTCTTGAAATTTCCACGTTCCCCAACAGTGGCATCCGAGTCAGGTCTATGCGTAGATGTTATATGCACGAGTAGAACACAAAGGATTTGTGGGCATGGGTATATACATATTGCTTGCCGTCACTAGTTGATTCTTGATTCAGCGGTATTGTTGGATGAAGCGGCTCAGACCGACATTACACATACGCTTATGCGAGACTGGTTTTACCGACGTGCTTCACACACAGGTGGCTGGTGGTGTAAGTTTCTCCAACTTTAGTTGAATCAGATTCAATGAACAGGGTTCTTTCTGAAGATCAAAAAGCAATCACTATACCGCGTTGTGGTTTTTGATGCGTAGGTAAGAACGGTTCTTGCTCAGCCCGTAGCAGCCACATAAAACTTGCAACAACAAAGTAGAGGATGTCTAACTTGTTTTTGCAGGGAATGTTGTGATGTGATATGGTCAATACATGATGCTAAATTTTATTGTATGAGATGATCATGTTTTGTAACACAGTTATCGGCAACTGGCAGGAGCCATATGGTTGTTGCTTTATTGTATGAAATGCAATCGCGCTGTAATGCTTTACTTTATCACTAAGCGGTAGCGATAGTCGTGGAAGCATAAGATTGGCGAGACGACAACGATGCTTCGATGGAGATCAAGGTGTCAAGCCGGTGACGATGGTGATCATGACGGTGCTTTGGAGATGGAGATCAAAGGCACAAGATGATGATGGCCATATCATATCGCTTATATTGATTGCATGCGATGTTTATCCTTTATGCATCTTATTTTGCTTAGTTCGGCGGTAGCATTATAAGATGATCTCTCACTAAATTTTAAGGTATAAGTGTTCTCCCTGAGTATGCACCATTGCTACAGTTCGTCGTGCCGAGACACCACGTGATGATCGGGTGTGATAAGCTCTACGTTCACATACAACGGGTGCAAGCCAGTTTTGCACACGCAGAATACTCGGGTTAAACTTGACGAGCCTAGCATATGCAGATATGGCCTCGGAACACCGAGACCGAAAGGTCGAGCATGAATCATATAATAGATATGATCAACATAGTGATGTTCACCATTGAAAACTACTCCATCTCACGTGATGATCAGACATGGTTTAGTTGATATGGATCACGTGATCACTTAGATGATTAGAGAGATGTCTATCTAAGTGGGAGTTCTTAAGTAATTTGATTAATTGAACTTTAATTTCTCATGAACTTAGTACCTGATAATATTTTGCATGTCTACGTTGTTGTAGATAGATGGCCCGTGCTGTTAGTCCGTTGAATTTTAATGCGTTCCTAGAGAAAGCTAAGTTGAAAGATGATGGTAGCAACTACACGGACTGGGTCCATAACTTGAGGATTATCCTCATTGATGCACAGAAGAATTGCGTCCTGGAAGCACCGCTAGGTGACAAACCCGCTGCAGGAGCAACGCCAGATGTTATGAACACCTGGCAGAGCAAAGCTGATGACTACTCGATAGTTCAGTGTGCCATGCTTTACGGCTTAGAACCGGGACTTCAACAACTGATGGCCCACAAGTATAGAGGATCTATTATAGCCTTTTCGATAAGTAAGAGTGTCAAACCCAACGAGGAGCAGAAGGAAATGATAAGCAGTTTTCAGTAAGGTATTCTCTGCAAGCACTAAAATTATCGGTAACAGATAGTTTTGTGATAAGGTAATTTGTAACGAGTAGCAAGTAATAAAAGTAAATAAGGTGCAGCAAGATGTCCCAATCCTTTTTGTAGCAAAGGACAAGCCTGGACAAACTCTTATATGAAGGAAAGCGCTCCCGAGGACACATGGGAATTATCGTCAAGCTAGTTTTCATCACGCTCATATGATTCGCGTTCGGTACTTTGATAATTTGATACGCGGGTGGACCGGTGCTTGGATACTGTCCTTACTTGGACAAGCATCCCACTTATGATTAACCCCCATTGCAAGCATCCGCAACTACAATAGAAGTATTAAGGTAAACCTAACCATAGCATGAAACATATGGATCCAAATCAGCCCGTTACGAAGCAACGCATAAACTAGGGTTTAAGCTTCTGTCACTCTAGCAACCCATCATCTACTTATTACTTCCCAATGCCTCCCTCTAGGCCCAAACAATGGTGAAGTGTCATGTAGTCGACGTTCACATGACACCACTAGAGGGATGACAACATACATCTCATCAAAATATCAAACGGATACCAAATTCACATGACTACTAATAGCAAGACTTCTCCCATGTCCTCAGGAACAAACGTAACTACTCACAAAGAATATTCATGTTCATAATCAGAGGGGTATTAATATGCATAATGGATCTGAACATATGATCTTCCACCAAATAAACCAAGTAGCATCAACTACAAGGAGTAATCAACACTACTAGCAACCCACAGGTACCAATCTAAGGTTTTGGATACAAAGATTGGATACAAGAGATGAACTAGGGTTTGAGATGAGATGGTGCTGGTGAAGACGTTGATGGATATTGACCCCCTCCCGATGAGAGGATCGTTGGTGATGACGATGGTGATGATTTCCTCCTCCCAGAGGGAAGTTTCCCCGACAGAACAGCTCCGCCAGAGCCCTAGATTTGTTCCGCCAAGGTTCCGCCTCGTGCCGGCGGAGTCTCATCCCGAAAGCTTGCTTATGATTTTTTCCTCGACGAAAGACTCCATATAGCAGAAGATGGGCATCGAAGGGCCACCAGGGGCCCACGAGGCAGGGGGCGCGCCCAGGGGGGTAGGGCGTGCCCCCACCCTCGTGGCCAGGGTGTGGCCCCCCTCTGGAACTTCTTGTGCTTAGTATTTTATATATATTCTGGAAATAGCTTCCGTGAAGTTTTAGGACTTTTGGAACTGTGCAAAATAGGTCTCTAATATTTGCTCCTTTTCCAGCCCAAAATCCCAGCTGCCGACATTCTCCCTCTTCATGTAAACCTTGTAAAATAAGAGAGAATAGGCATAAGTATTGTGACATAATGTGTAATAACATCCCATAATGCAATAAATATCGATATTAAATCATGATGCAAAATGGATGTATCAACTCCCCCAAGCTTAGACGTCGCTTGTCCTCAAGCGAAAGCCGAGATCGCAAAATATGTCCACATGTTTGGAGATAGAGGTGTCGATAAAAATAAAATACGGACATGAGGGCATCATGATCATTCTTAGAGCAGCAACATATATATATATATATATATATATATATATTGTCATATGATCTCTTATGCTAAAGTAACAATTCAATCACAATTTCAAGTATGAATCATAAACTTCATTGAGAACCAACAAACTCTAATCTCAGTCATTGAGGCAATTGCAATTTATCATAACATAGGAAAGAGTCAATATAAGAGCTTTTCAGCAAGTCCACATACTCAACCATCTTTTAGTCTTTCACAATTGCTAACACTCACGCAATATTTATGGGTATGAAGTTTTAATCTGACACAGAGAAAGTTAGGGGCTTATAGTTTTGCCTCCCAATGTTTTACCTCAAGGGTAATGTCAACAATAATAGTTTATGGAGACTCACATGAAATTAGCTATATATATCATGATCTTTCCAACACATTGTGCTTGCCAACTTATAAAATATAAAAAGGAAAGGTGAAGATCACCATGACTCTTATGTAAGGTAGAAAATAAAAGTAAAAGATAGGCCCTTCGCAGAGGGAAGCAGAGGTTGTCATGCGCTTTTATGGTTGGATGCACACAATCTTAATGCAAAAGAACGTCACTTTATATTGCCACTTGTGATATGGACCTTTATTATGAAGTCCATCGCTTTTATTTCTTCCATATCACAAGATCATATAAAGCTTATTTTCTCTGCACTAATAAGTCATACATATTTAGAGAGCAATTTTTATTGCTTGCACCGATGACAACTTACTTGAAGGATCTTACTCAATCCATAGCTAGATATGGTGTACTCTCATGGCAAAACTGGGTTTAGGGATATTTGGAAGCACAAGTAGTATCTCTACTTGGTGCAAAGGAATTGGCTAGCAATAGAGGGAAAGGCAAGCTCAACATGTTGGATGATCCATGACAATATAATTTATTTCAGATGTAAGAAAACATAACCCATTACGTTGTATTCCTTGTCCAATGTCAACTCTTAGCATGTCATACTTTAATGAGTGCTCACAATCATAAAATATGTCCAAGATAGTGTATTTATATGTGAACCTCTCTTTCTTTATTACTTCCTATTGCAAGATGACCAAAACTATGTTTGTCAACTCTCAACAACTTTTATTCATCATACTCTTTATATGTGAGCTCATTACTCTCCATAAGATCCATATGATATCTTTACTTCTTTTTGTTCTTTCTCTTTTTATTTTATTCCCTCAAGATCATAGCAAAATAATCAAGCCCTTGACTCAACACTAATCTTTATTATATATAGCTCACAAACTCGATTACATAGAAGGATCATAAAGCAAAACTCACAACTAGATCATACTAAAACTTTATTCTACTAGATCAAGATATTATCAAAAGGATCGAACTAAGAAAAACGGTAAAGATAAAAGTGATGGTGATACGATATAGGGGCACTCCCCCAAGCTTGGCAGTTGCCAAGGGGAGTGCCCGTACCCATGTGATTATGTTTATTTCTTTGTTGGTGAAGAAGGTAGAATTGTTGATGATGGATAGTCGCACATCGAGCGTAAGAGGTCCTCCAACTTGCGGATAATGCCCTTGAGTGTGATGATATGCTCCTTCAACAAAATATTTTCACGTGTGAGATACTTGTTTTGTATACGAGCTAACTCAATCATCTTGAAAGCTTCAATCTCAGTTGGGGTAAGAAGATTGTGATCAAGTTGAAGGATGTCTTCTGCTGCCGGAACTTGGTCCTCCGTGGCCTTCTTGATCCATTCGTCCTTGTTGATCTCCATGGGTTCTTCCCTCTTCAGTTCTATCTTCATAGCCAAGCATCATTGTCACCATTGTTGGAGGAGGGGGACGACATGGTGCCTGGCCTTGACAACCTTGACAGAAGACAACTCAAAACAAAGAAAAGAGATATTTACGTGATACAGAGGTCAAAACCTTCGGGAGATTATATAATGAATTTTTACCGACCAAAAGAGGTATCGTGTAAGAAAACAGAGTCCGGAGAGCGCACGAGGTGCCCACGAGGCAGGGGGCGCGCCCAGGGGGGTAGGGCGCGCCTCCCACCCTTGTGGAAGCCTCGTGTCCTTTCCGGTCTGCTTCTTATTTTCCTATTTTCTTAAATATTCCAAAACGAAGAAATATTGCCATTAGAACTGTTTTGGAGTCGGTTTACTTATCGTACCACGTACCTATTCCTTTTCGGAGTCTGAAACGTTCCGAAAGTGTCCCCTATGTATTCCTCCGGGGTTACAGTTTCAATAGCATTAGTTTCAACATTTATGGGATTACCTGAGATATAATGTTTGATTCTTTGACCGTTCACCACCTTTGGATTTGTGCCTTCGAAGTTGTTGATTTTTATGGCACCGGAACGATAGACCTCCTCGATAACGTAAGGACCTTCCCATTTAGAGAGAAGTTTTCCTGCAAAAAATCTTGAACGGGAGTTGTATAACAATACATAATCACCTACATTAAACTCACACTTTTGTATCCTTTTATCATGCCATCTTTTAACTTTTTCTTTAAACAGCTTGGCATTCTCATAGGCTTGGGTTCTCCGTTCATCAAGTGAGCTAATGTCAAAACGCCTCTTCTCACCAGCAAGTTTGAAGTCATAGTTGAGCTCTTTAATAGCCCAATATGCCTTATGTTCTAATTCAAGAGGTAAGTGACATGCTTTACCATAAACCATTCTATAAGGAGACATACCCATAGGATTTTTCTATGCAGTTCTATAGGCTCATAATGCATCATCAAGTTTCTTGGACCAATTCTTTCTAGATCTATTAACAGTATTTTGCAAATTTAATTTGAGCTCTCTGTTACTGTAAGTGCATCTAGTGCCCCTTAGTGATTTTGGTGTATTGAAGACTTATAGGTTAAGGGACTAATGCGTGTGTGAGTGTACACAGGTCTATAAGTCTATGAGGAGTTTGATATTTACAGGAAAAGTCGACCCCTAAAAATGAATATCTTCGACTGAAGATTTTGGTATTTCTGAAGACTTTCATGAAGACTTTGAAAGTGAAGAAATTGGTGTGTCCGTGAAGACTTGATACTCATGCGAGGAATAGGAAGCTTGAAGACTTTCGTTTTCATAGTTTTGTTTTTCTCTTTCTTTAGTCATAGGAAACACCGTACTGTTAAAGGGGGTCGAGGAAATACTAAGGAAAAATTTCCATGTGATGCTCAACTCAAAATCCTACACCTACCAATCCCTTCGAGTGAAGCCATTGGAAATCTCATACAGTTCAGTCAATTTCTTTAGTGACAGAGATGAAGTTCTTCTGGTCTCTAAGGAATTTGTCCTGACTGAGGAGTTAGGAATTCGCCAGTGCGGATTGCCTACACAGTGAGGAACATGATAGCCGTGAGGATTTTGCTACTCAAAATTCCGACCGTTGCTGTGCTATGCGCCAGCTGTTCCAAAATATCTATCCACCTAACGGTCATATCATTGAAGGGCATTTATGTATTATCATGTCGGGCTGCTCCCTAGGCTATAAATAGCCACCCCCCCTACAACCACTAGCTGGTTGGCTGCTCCGAGAGAAATCGACACTTGTCATTTGAGAGCAACCCATCCTCCGAGGACTTTGAGCGAAAATCATCAAGTGAGGAAAACCCAAAACCCAAACACCTACAAACCCCAAGTGATTGAGCATCACTGAAGAGATTGATCCTGAGTGGATCTGACACTTGTTACCTTTGAAGACTGTGCTTCTTCCAGACGGTTAGGCGTCATGGTCTAGAGCATCCAAGAGGAATTGTGGATCGCCGGGTGACCAAGTTTGTGAAGGTTTGGAAGTCGCCTGAAGACTTACCACGAGTGATTGGATGAGGTCTGTGTTGTAGCGACCTGACCCGAATGGATCACGTCTACTGTGCTACGGTGTCATCCCTGGATCAGTAATGCTGACACCACACAGTACATCGAGGTTTTATAGCAGAGTTGCAATCACACACTTATTACATCGATGGCTCAAAAAGAACTTATTACAATAAATATGGCTTAAGGCCATCTAATAACGATAACAGCGGAAAGCTTGGAAGATAAGTGAGTCCATCAACTCCATCGGCATCACTGAGTATAGAACCACGACCTAAACGCACCTCAATCGTCGTCTGAAAAGTCTGCAACATTAACGTTGCAGCCCGAAAACGGGTCAGCACATGGAATATGCTGGCAATGTAACACATAGAGAGTAATGAAACAATAAGCCTATACTACATGCATTATGGCTGGTGGTAAGGCTCTATGGTTACAGTTTTGCGAAAAAGCCAATTTTTCCCTACATCAAAGGAATAATTTTGTTTAACTATCATGGTGGTTGTTAAACATTGAGAATGGTTGACAGCATCCTCAATCCCAATTTAAAAGTACTCATTAAAACCCAATAGCTTTTATTAGAGGTAACATGTTGAGATTCACAAAGATATTCAAGTACTAGATACTCAAAATGTCCATAACCGGGGACACGGCTAATCATGATTAGTTTGTTACTCTGCAGAGGTTTGCGCACTTTTCCCCACATGACTCGATCGCCTCCGTTTGTTTTCTCGCACTACATGGTGTTTGAGAAACGGATGACCGAGACATAGTCTTTCAGAAGCACTAGCACCTTACATGTGGGGTAGACCGGTACACCTACATCCCCTACATCTGCTAGTCCACCCCGTAAGAGTTCGCACAACTTAGTCAACTATGCTAGAGCCCATAGTAGCATGTGGCTGCACACGGAAGTTTCTAGCATGAAAGATCTTATGATCCCTTTGAGCCTGGGTGGCGGTCAAAAAAAAACAGGCAAGTCCTGATAGACATCAGGTGCCTCAATCCACCCAGATGTGTGTTTAGGTTGCCACCTTAGATAAGCCATTAATTAACAATCTCACATCTGTCATGGATATTCACTCACCCAATCCACGTCTACTAGCATAGCATAGCATAATAAGCAAACGTAGAAGTAACTCCCAAGGTTTCATAAGTAACAGGTAATAGGTACTACCTCATCTACTTCCCATCCCACAATTTAATTAGATCCTAACAATGCAAGTGTTTGAGGGTTTGATCTAATGCAATAAAACTGGGTAGTAGGAAAAATATGATCAAGTGTTACTTGCCTTGCTGATGATCCGCGAGTCCTAGGGTTTCGAAGTAACAAGCGGCGCAATCCGGGTAATCTATCGCAGACAAACAACAAGCATACAATAAGTACTCATCTAATGCACAGGGAAATCTCGAATAAAAGATCTAACCAGAGAGTTCAACTTAAGAACCCTGGTTGCAAAAGAATCGAATCAAATAAAGCATCGAAAGTCAAACGACGAAAGAAAACAACTCGGTTCTAGCAAGTTGAAACTAGGTCAAAATTTTACAGTAACAAAACTTAGTTTAAGTTGGTTAGTCGGAACGGCGGTTTCGAGGCGAAACTCCAGGCATTTGAATCACCTGATTCCGATAAACGAGCAAGAAGATAGACTAGAAAGAAGATCGGATCTGAAATCACGATCGGAAGAATCGCGGAATAAATCCGACGAGAAAAGAGAACGACGAACGGTTAAACGAACGGACGTTCATTAACCTAGAAGAATCCGGTGATCACGTTCGTTAGGACGAACGGTCCGGCGAACGGTAAAAGGCAACTAAATCGGAGAAGAAAACGAATCCGATCTAGGGTTTCGGAGAAGAAATCCGAACGAAAAACTGATCTAGAAAACCGGAATGGTTTAGAGAAGAAAAGAATCGGAACGATTAGAAGAAAACGATCCGAGAAAAGAAAAGGTGACGCGGCGCGGGGCTAGTACCTCGAAGACCGAGGGGCTCCGGCGGCGGCGTAAGGCGGCGGCGGCGTTGGGTGTGGGGTGGCGCGGTGGTGAGGCGGCGGCGGCGTTGGGTGGCGCGGTGGTGAGGCGGCGCGGCGTTGGGTGGCGCGGTGGTGAGGCGGCGCGGCGTTGGGTGGCGCGGTGGTGAGGCGGAGGAGAGGAGAGGTGTTGGTTTGATGGTTTAGAGGGGGGGTGCTTGGGTATTTATATTGGGGAGGGGAGGGTTTTTGCTTGGGGTAGGGGGCAAGAAATAGATTAGGATTAGGAATAGATCTAGGATTAGATACGGAATAAACGAAGTAGGAAAAGAGTCCTACTAGGACAAGGAAAAAGGAGTGGCTCCCTGGCCCCCTTGGTGCGTGCGCGCGCGGTGGCCTTG
>NC_041386.1:474490995-474517083 GCF_002162155.2 Triticum dicoccoides | reverse complement strand
GGGGAGGGTTTTTGCTTGGGGTAGGGGGCAAGAAATAGATTAGGATTAGGAATAGATCTAGGATTAGATACGGAATAAACGAAGTAGAAAAAGAGTCCTACTAGGACAAGGAAAAAGGAGTGGCTCCCTGGCCCCCTTGGTGCGTGCGCGCGGTGGCCTTGGCCTTGGCCGGCCGGCGGCTAGCAGCTTGGGCCTTTGGCCCAAGGCGCTGCAGTTTTTTTTTTTTTTAAAACGGTCTCGCGCGCAGAGCGACAAAATAAAAAAAAATCTAAACGAACTCCAAAATTAATACAGTAAACTTTCCCCGACTCCTAAAAATGAGTCGAACAAAATGAACTTTACTCGGGGCCTAAATGCAATTTTTTTTTTAAAAAAAAACACGCATTTTTCCCTAAGGCAAATAAAACGCAAATAAAACTCCGGCAAAACCAAAATGGGTTTATTTATTAAATCTTCATTATTCCTAAATTTGGGAAAGTCATATTATTCCCTCTCTCAAAATTTTTATAGGAAAACTTTATGAAGATAATTAAATAAATCCAAATGATCCTATTTTCAAAATTTGAGAAATCCCAAATATGAAAATAATGAAACTTCCAACTCTCTCCGAGGGTCCTTGAGTTGCGTGAAATTTTCTAGGATCGGAAAATGCGAGAAAAACATGATATGCATGATGACCTAATGTATAACATTCCAAATTGAAAATTTGGGATGTTACAAACCTACCCCCTTAAGATGAATCTCGCCCTCGAGATTCGGGTTGGCTAGAAAATAGGTGAGGGTGGTCCTTGAGCAAAACTTCCTCTCTTTCCCAGGTGGCTTCATCCTCAGTGTGGTGGCTCCACTGAACTTTACAAAACTTGATAACTTTGCTGCGGGTAACTCTGCTGGCATAATCGAGAATCTTAACAGGTTTTTCCTCATATGTCAAGTCATCCTTCAACTGAATTACTTCCAGTGGCACTGTGTCTCTTAACGGTACCTCTGCTATCTCTGGGTGGCATTTCTTCAACTGAGAAACATGGAATACATCATGAACTCCTGACAGTCCTTCTGGCAATTCCAACTTATAAGCAACTTCTCCCATACGTTGCAAAATCTTATACGGTCCAACGAAACGGGGTGCTAACTTTCCTTTAACTCCAAAACGCTTAACTCCTCGAAGCGGGGATACTCTGAGATATACTCTGTCTCCAACTTCATACTCAATCGTTTTGCGCTTTGAATCGGCATAGCTCTTCTGTCTGGACTGGGCTACCTTGAGCCTGTCTCGAATCAACTTAACCTTCTGTTCAGACTCCTTAATCAAATCTGGTCCAAAGAATTGACGGTCTCCAACTTCGTTCCATGATAACGGTGTCCTGCACCTCCTTCCGTATAAAGCTTCGAAAGGGGCCATCTTCAAACTGGTTTGGTAACTATTGTTATAAGAAAACTCCGCATACGGTAAATTATCATCCCAGCTAGATCCATAATCTAGTGCACAAGCTCTCAGCATATCTTCCAAAATCTGATTGACTCTCTCAGTCTGTCCATCGGTCTGTGGGTGGAAAGCTGTACTGAATTCCAATCTAGTTCCCAATGTCTCGTGCAACTGGTTCCAAAATTTCGAGGTAAACTGGGTTCCTCTATCTGATACGATGCTCCTCGGAACTCCGTGTAAACACACAATTCTGGTCATGTATATCTTTGCCAACTTAGCACTGCTATAGGTAGTCTTGACTGGAATGAAATGAGCTACCTTTGTTAAACGGTCGACTATAACCCAAATCGAGTCATATCCTGAACGGGTCTTTGGCAAACCTGTGATGAAATCCATGCCTACTTTATCCCACTTCCATTCGGGTATCGGCAACGGTTGTAACAATCCTGCTGGCTTCTGATGTTCTGCCTTTACTCTCTGACATACATCGCAAATAGCTACATATTCCGCAATATCCTTCTTCATTCCGGTCCACCAGAAAGTGTTCTTCAAATCCAAATACATCTTGGTATTTCCTGGGTGAATCGAATAGGGTGAATCATGGGCTTCTTGTAAAATCAACTTCCTGATTTCTGGGTTATTGGGCACATAAACACAGTCTTCAAACCATAGGGTATCGTGTTCATCCTCACGAAATCCTTTAGCCTTTCCTTTGCCCATTTTCTCCTTTATAGAGGCAACTTCCTTATCTGCCTTTTGGGCTTCTCTGATTTTGTCCATCAGTGTCGACTGAATCTCCAATGTTGCTACGTAGCCTCTCGGAACTATTTCCAAACATAGCTCTCGAAGGTCCTCGGCTAACTCATTGGGTATTCCTCCCATCATTAGGGTATTGACGTGGCTCTTACGGCTCAATGCGTCTGCTACGACATTAGCCTTTCCGGGGTGGTAATGCAATCTCATATCATAATCCTTGATAAGTTCTAACCATCTCCTTTGTCTGAGATTCAATTCCTTCTGTGTGAAAATGTACTTCAAACTCTTGTGATCCGTATATACTTCACAATGATTTCCAATGAGGAAATGTCTCTACGTTTTCAACGCATGCACTACGGCTGCTAATTCCAAATCATGCGTGGCATAATTCAACTCATGAGGCTTCAGTTGTCGTGATGCATACGAAACAACTCTCCCTTCCTGCATAAGCACTGCTCCAAGTCCTCGACGTGAAGCGTCGCAATACACCTCATAATCCTTAGTCTGATCTGGCAATATCAAAACTGGTGAGGTAACCAATCTTTTCTTCAACTCCTGAAAACTTGCCTCACAGTCCTCAGTCCATATGAATTTGTTATCCTTTTTCAACAATTCAGTCATAGGCTTAGCAATCCTTGAGAAATTCTCAATGAATCTTCGGTAGTATCCTGCGAGTCCAAGAAAACTCCGAATCTCTCCAACTGTCGTTGGTGCTTCCCAATTAGTTACGGTCTCAACCATTGTGGGGTCAACTGCTATTCCTTCTCCGGATATAACATGTCCGAGAAATCCAACTTCCTTTAGCCAAAACTCACATTTGCTGAATTTGGCATATAACTGATGTTCCCTTAATTTCTCCAAAACCAAACGCAAATGTTCCTTATGCTCCTCTTCATTCTTTGAATAAACTAGGATGTCATCAATGAACACTACGACAAACTTATCCAAAAACTCCATAAACACTTTGTTCATCAGGTTCATAAAATAGGCAGGTGCGTTAGTCAATCCAAATGACGTAACGGTATACTCGTACAGTCCATATCTCGTGGTAAATGCAGTCTTGGGTATGTCTTGCTCCCGAATCTTCAACTGATGGTACCCTGATCGCAAGTCGATCTTGGAAAACACTTTGGCTCCTTGCAAACGATCAAACAGATCATTTATCATTGGTAGTGGGTACTTGTTCTTGATTGTTACCGCATTCAATTCACGATAATCAACAACCATTCTCAAAGATCCATCCTTCTTCTCTACTAACAAAACGGGTGATCCCCAAGGTGAAGAGCTTGGGCGTATATAACCTTTATCCAATAGCTCCTTAATCTGCTTCTTGATTTCTGCCAAATCTTGTGCTGGCATCCTGTATGGTCGTTTCGATATCGGGCCTGTTCCTGGCAATAGTTCAATCAAAAACTCAATGTCTCTATCCGGTGGCATGCCTGGCAACTCTTCCGGAAATACATCAGGAAAATCCTTCACCACTGGTACTTCTTCCTGCACCACTCCTGATAAGCAATTCACTTGTGTCCTGTTTGGCACATGCCGGGATACATACTTGATCCTTCTTCCTTCTGGTGTGGTAAGCAAAATTGTCTTACTGGCGCAATCGATGTTTCCTCCATACATCGACAGCCAATCCATACCAAGAATCACATCCAGACCTTGGGATTCCAGAATAATTAAATCCGTTGGGAATACATGCCTTCCTATACTCAATGGTACTTGAAAACATCCTTGTCTGGCCATGTATTCTGCTCCTGGCGAGCTTACTAGCATAGGTGTTTTAAGAATCCTAGTGGGCAGGCTATGCTTTTCCACAAATCCCCTTGATATGTATGAAGGCGATGCACCAGTATCAAAAAGAACGAGTGCAGTAAATGACTTAACCAAAACTTACCGATTACTGCATCGGGCTGATCTTCAATCTCCTCAACATTAACGTGGTTCACCTGTCCCCTATTGAAAGGGTTCGGCTTCTTCCCAGAGCTTCCATTGCCATTTCCATTCTGGCCTTCAGGACATTCATTGGCATAATGTCCGGTCTTCGAACACTTGAAACAGGTGACTTGACTCAGGTCTCTCTTGGTTGGGGTTGATGGGGTTGTTCGGTTCTGGCCGTTGCTTCCTCCATTCCCATTACCATTCTTGTGGCCATTATGGTTGTGCGAGCTACCTCCTCCATGGGTGTGCTGAAACTTAAATCCCGGTTTAGGGGTAAAACGGGGCTTCTGCTGGGCTCCAGAGTTATACTTCCCCTGTCCATACTTCCTCTTACGGTTCTCAATCTGCTGTTGCTTCCCTTCAATCATGATGGCACGATCTACTAACTCCTGGTAGTTATTGAAACTTGCTACCATCAACGGCATGCTGAACTCATCATTCAGTCCTTCTAGAAACTTCTCCTGCTTAGCTACATCCGTAGCAACGTCATCTGGGGCATAACGGGCTAGCTTACTAAACTCTTCCACATACTGGCCAACAGTCCTTCCTCCTTGGCGTAAGTTGCGAAACTCACGCTTCTTTATGGCCATAGCTCCTGCTGAAACATGGGCAGTGCGGAAAGCTTGCTGAAATTGATCCCATGTGACAGTGTCAACTGGGTAAGTGGCTGTGAAATTCTCCCACCATGCTGCCGCGGGTCCGTCTAGCTGGTGAGCGGCAAACTTCACTTTCTCACCATCCGTGCATCCTGCCGTGGTCAACTCCCTTCCTATCTTGCGGAGCCAATCGTCTGCTACTATCGGCTCGGTGCTACTGGAAAACACTGGCGGATTCAGCCTAAGGAAACAGGCTAAGTGGTCAACAGGTGGTGGTGGTGGTGGTGGGTTGTTGTTGTTGTTCTGCTGATTCTGAACTAACATCTGCATCAATTGATTCTGCTGCTGGATCAACTGAGTGAGCTCCGGTGGAAATCCATTGTCACGTCTCGGAGGCATCTGATGGGTTTAGAAAAGAAGAGAATTTTAGAATAGAATGAGGTCTAAGGGGAATCACTACCCAAATGCACATGAGCAAAAGCACACAAAATCACTCCATTCAATCAAACAAGGCTTACAACAATCTATCTATCGCAAGTGCGTGTACTATAATGTTTACATGGGGGAAATACTACTAATATGTGGGGGACTTCTAGAAATTTGAACCGGTGGAAGATTCCATGATGTCTGCTCCAGCTTCGTCTTCAAAATCGGGTTCACTTGGATCCGAATCGGTGTCGTCGAGGATGATGTAGTCGTCTGGACATGCGACGTACTTGTCTTCATTCTTGAGCTCCAATTTCTTCTTGAGTTCTTCAATCTCATACTTAAGATCGTTATTGTGCCTTACGACAACTACGATCTCGTCCATGTAGTCCTTGCGTAGATTCTTCATCTCTCCTTCTAGCTCGATGATCCTTGCCTTCGCATTCTTCAACTCTACCATATCATTGCACATCTGGTTCTCATGGCGTCGAATGTGCTGGTTTAACTCCTGAATAAAAGCTGCAATGGATCTATCCTTCTTGGGGCTGACTATGTCCCATTTGTCGTCTCGGCGTCCGCAAATCTGGTAGATGGTGTCCTTGAGGTCTTCTTGATAAACTTCTCCAATGCGTCCCATGGTGATGTGAGCTGCCATGCTATTTCCCAGACTCCAAGTTGGTGCACTGAAAATACTATCTATGGGCTTCGTGATTGGCGCGAATGTTCTTCCCGGAACATGAGCGTGAATCTTCCAGCGCTCCTCTTCAGGCAGAGTGGCGTTGAAAGTCCCGGTGAAACTTGGTAGTCCAATGTTCAGGTACTTGGTAACTTCCTTCAAGTGAAATCCAAATGGTGTGCCTTCATTCGGTTGGGTGTACTTGATCTTCGCGTCCTTCATCCTAAAGAGTAGAATAGATGAGGAGTTAGGAAATGAGAGGAGAGTAGTGATCTATGGCCTTAACTTAGTGGTCGTGTCCTACAGTCAGCGTGTGCTCTGATACCATCTCTGTAGCGACCTGACCCGAATGGATCACGTCTACTGTGCTACGGTGTCATCCCTGGATCAGTAATGCTGACACCACACAGTACATCGAGGTTTTATAGCAGAGTTGCAATCACACACTTATTACATCGATGGCTCAAAAAGAACTTATTACAATAAATATGGCTTAAGGCCATCTAATAACGATAACAGCGGAAAGCTTGGAAGATAAGTGAGTCCATCAACTCCATCGGCATCACTGAGTATAGAACCACGACCTAAACGCACCTCAATCGTCGTCTGAAAAGTCTGCAACATTAACGTTGCAGCCCGAAAACGGGTCAGCACATGGAATATGCTGGCAATGTAACACATAGAGAGTAATGAAACAGTAAGCCTATACTACAAGCATTATGGCTGGTGGTAAGGCTCTATGGTTACAGTTTTGCGAAAAGCCAATTTTTCCCTACATCAAAGGAATAATTTTGTTTAACTATCATGGTGGTTGTTAAACATTGAGAATGGTTGACAGCATCCTCAATCCCAATTTAAAAGTACTCATTAAAACCCAATAGCTTTTATTAGAGGTAACATGTTGAGATTCACAAAGATATTCAAGTACTAGATACTCAAAATGTCCATAACCGGGGACACGGCTAATCATGATTAGTTTGTTACTCTGCAGAGGTTTGCGCACTTTTCCCCACATGACTCGATCGCCTCCGTTTGTTTTCTCGCACTACATGGTGTTTGAGAAACGGATGACCGAGACATAGTCTTTCAGAAGCACTAGCACCTTACATGTGGGGTAGACCGGTACACCTACATCCCCTACATCTGCTAGTCCACCCCGTAAGAGTTCGCACAACTTAGTCAACTATGCTAGAGCCCATAGTAGCATGTGGCTGCACAGGGAAGTTTCTAGCATGAAAGATCTTATGATCCCTTTGAGCCTGGGTGGCGGTCCAAAAAAAACAGGCAAGTCCTGATAGACATCAGGTGCCTCAATCCACCCAGATGTGTGTTTAGGTTGCCACCTTAGATAAGCCATTAATTAACAATCTCACATCTGTCATGGATATTCACTCACCCAATCCACGTCTACTAGCATAGCATAGCATAATAAGCAAACGTAGAAGTAACTCCCAAGGTTTCATAAGTAACAGGTAATAGGTACTACCTCAATTCTACTTCCCAACCCACAATTTAATTAGATCCTAACAATGCAAGTGTTTGAGGGTTTGATCTAATGCAATAAAACTGGGTAGTAGGAAAGATATGATCAAGTGTTACTTGCCTTGCTGATGATCCGCGAGTCCTAGGGTTTCGAAGTAACAAGCGGCGCAATCCGGGTAATCTATCGCAGACAAACAACAAGCATACAATAAGTACTCATCTAATGCATAGGGAAATCTCGAATAAAAGATCTAACCAGAGAGTTCAACTTAAGAACCCTGGTTGCAAAAGAATCGAATCAAATAAAGCATCGAAAGTCAAACGATGAAAGAAAACAACTCGGTTCTAGCAAGTTGAAACTAGGTCAAAATTTTACAGTAACAAAACTTAGTTTAAGTTGGTTAGTCGGAACGGCGGTTTCGAGGCGAAACTCCAGGCATTTGAATCACCTGATTCCGATAAACGAGCAAGAAGATAGACTAGAAAGAAGATCGGATCTGAAATCACGATCGGAAGAATCGCGGAATAAATCCGACGAGAAAAGAGAACGACGAATGGTTAAACGAACGGACGTTCATTAACCTAGAAGAATCCGGTGATCACGTTCGTTAGGACGAACGGTCCGGCGAACGGTAAAAAAGGCAACTAAATCGGAGAAGAAAACGAATCCGATCTAGGGTTTCGGAGAAGAAATCCGAACGAAAAACTGATCTAGAAAACCGGAACGGTTTAGAGAAGAAAAGAATCGGAACGATTAGAAGAAAACGATCCGAGAAAAGAAAAGGTGACGCGGCGCGGGGCTAGTACCTCGAAGAGCGAGGGGCTCCGGCGGCGGCGTAAGGCGGCGGCGGCGTTGGGTGTGGGGTGGCGCGGTGGTGAGGCGGCGGCGGCGTTGGGTGGCGCGGTGGTGAGGCGGAGGAGAGGAGAGGTGTTGGTTTGATGGTTTAGAGGGGGGGGTGCTTGGGTATTTATATTGGGGAGGGGAGGGTTTTTGCTTGGGGTAGGGGGCAAGAAATAGATTAGGATTAGGAATAGATCTAGGATTAGATACGGAATAAACGAAGTAGGAAAAGAGTCCTACTAGGACAAGGAAAAAGGAGTGGCTCCCTGGCCCCCTTGGTGCGTGCGCGCGCGGTGGCCTTGGCCTTGGCCGGCCGGCGGCTAGCAGCTTGGGCCTTTGGCCCAAGGCGCTGCAGTTTTTTTTTTTTTTTAAAAAACGGTCTCGCGCGCAGAGCGACAAAATAAAAATAAATCTAAACGAACTCCAAAATTAATACAGTAAACTTTCCCCGACTCCTAAAAATGAGTCGAACAAAAATGAACTTTACTCGGGGCCTAAATGCAAATTTTTTTTTTTAAAACACGCATTTTTCCCTAAGGCAAATAAAACGCAAATAAAACTCCGGCAAAACCAAAATGGGTTTATTTATTAAATCATCATTATTCCTAAATTTGGGAAAGTCATATTATTCCCTCTCTCAAAATTTTTATAGGAAAACTTTATGAAGATAATTAAATAAATCCAAATGATCCTATTTTCAAAATTTGAGAAATCCCAAATATGAAAATAATGAAACTTCCAACTCTCTCCGAGGGTCCTTGAGTTGCGTGAAATTTTCTAGGATCGGAAAATGCGAGAAAAACATGATATGCATGATGACCTAATGTATAACATTCCAAATTGAAAATTTGGGATGTTACATGTGTGACCTTAGTTCAAGGAGAATACGGTGAGGACTAGGTGTCTTGGACTAAGTGTCCTTGACTGGGTGTCCGGGACTGTGTGTCCTCGAGTTTAAATACTCAGCCGCTCCAACCAGACGTACAACTGAGACAACAATTGGAATTGGTCTGCCAAATCATTGTCTTCACCAAGCTTACTAGTTCTATTTCCTCAACTCTTTCATTTCCTCATAACTGTGCTGTATGTTTGTTCATATCTGTGTTTGAAGACTTTGACTGAAGACTTTTTCAATTTACTCAGTTCAATTTCTTCAGTCTGTTTGTCTTCATCCTGTGTTATCCTGTGATTACGCTTCCTGTACTCTGTGCCTGTCTTCATTTCATCATGATGACTATGCTCGTATTCTGTTATGTTTACCTTTGAGTACTTATTCTGCTGCTAGTAGTTCTTCGCTAAGGAATTTCCTCGCCGGCAAATTCCTCAGTGAAGAATTTCATAAAAATCGCCTATTCACCCCCCTCTAGTCGATATAACGCACTTTCAGTTACTCAATTCTACTCGACCACTGGACCGTGGGTGATAAGGAGATGCAATTCTATGATTGACATCATACTTAGCAAGCATTTTACGAAAGGCACCATGAATAAAGTGTGAACCACCATCAGTCATTAAATATCTAGGGACTCCAAACCTTGGAAAAATAACTTCTTTAAGCATCTTAATAGAGGTGTTATGATCAGCACTACTAGTTGGAATAGATTCTACCCACTTAGTAACATAGTCAACAACAACTAAAGTATGTGTATACCCATTAGAGGAAGGAAAAGGTCCCATATAATCAAAACCCCAAACATCAAATGGTTCAATAACAAGTGAATAATTCATAGGAATTTCTTGACATCTACTAATATTACCAATTCTTTGACATTCATCACAAGACAAGACAAACTTACGGGCATCCTTGAAGAGAGTAGGCCAATAAAAACCGGATTGCAATACCTTGTGTGTAGTTATATCTCCAGCATGGTGTCCTCCATAAGCCTCGGAGTGACACTTGCGTAGGATCTGTTCCCGTTCATCCTCAGGTACACAACTTCTAATAATACCATCTACTCCTTCTTTATAAAGATGTGGGTCATCCCAAAAGTAATGTCTTAAATCATAAAATAACTTTTTCTTTTGTTGGTATGTGAAACTAGGTGGTATAAATTTAGCAACAATATAATTAGCATAATCAGCATACCATGGAGCAGTACGAGAAGCATTTATGACATTTAATTGTTCATCAGGAAAGCTATCATCAATAGGTAGTGGGTCATCAAGAACATTTTCTAACCTAGACAAGTTGTCTGCAACGGGGTTCTCAGCTCCCTTTCTATAAATAATATGCAAATCAAATTCTTGTAGCAGGAGAACCCATCTAATAAGTCTAGGTTTAGCATCTTTCTTTTCCATAAGGTATTTAATAGCAGCATGATCAGTGTGAATAGTTACTTTAGAATCAACAATATAAGGTTTGAACTTATCACAAGCAAAAACAACCGCAAAAAATTCTTTTTCAGTGGTAGCATAATTTCTCCGGGCATTGTCTAGAGTTTTACTAGCATATTGAATAACATTTAATTTCTTATCAACTCTTTGCCCTAGAACAACACCTACAACATAATCACTAGCATCACACATAATTTCAAAGGGTAAATTCCAATCAGGTGGCTGAACAATAGGTGCAGAAATCAATAATTTCTTAAGTATTTCAAATGCTTCTACACAATCATCATCAAAGACAAAAGGAATATCTTTTTCTAATAGATTAGTCAGAGGCCGAGAAATTTTTGAGAAGTCCTTAATGAACCTCCTATAAAAACCGGCATGACCTAGGAAACTTCTTATACCTTTGATGTCCTTGGGACACGACATCTTTTCAATAGCATCAAGTTTAGCTTTGTCAACTTCAAGACCTCTTTCAGAAATTTTATGCCCCAAGACAATATCTTCATTAACCATAAAGTGGCACTTCTCCCAATTCAAAACGAGATTAGTTTCTTCACATCTCTGCAAAACTCGATCAAGGTTGCTCAAGCAATCATGAAAAGAGGATCCATAAATGGAGAAATCATCCATGAACACCTCACAAATCTTTTCACAAAAGTCAGAGAATATAGCCATCATGCATCTTTGAAAGGTAGCAGGTGCATTACATAAACCAAAAGGCATACATCTATAAGCAAAAGTACCGAAAGGGCAAGTAAAAGTGCTCTTTGATTGATCATTAGCTGATACATGTATTTGAGAGAAGCCAGAGTAACCATCTAGAAAGCAAAAATGTGTATGTTTGGATAATCTTTCTACCATTTGATCAATAAAAGGCAAAGAGTAATGATCTTTTTTAGTAGCCTTATTTAATTTGCGGAAATCAATTACCATCCTATAACCTATAATAATTCTTTGCGGGATCAATTCATCTTTATCATTAGGAACAACAGTAATACCTCCCTTCTTAGGGACACAATGGACAAGACTTACCCACTGACTATCAGCAGCGGGATAAATTATACCTGCCTCAAGGATCTTTAATATTTCCTTTCTTACCACTTCTTTCATCTTAGGATTCAGCCATCGTTGGTGATCAATAACTGGTTTGGCGTCTTCCTCCAAATTTATTTTGTGTTGACATAGAGTGGGACTAATGCCCTTAAGTTCATCAAGAGTATATCCAATAGCTGCACGGTGCTTCTTCAGAGTTTTCAATAATTTCTCTTCCTCCTTCGCTCAAAGGTTAGCACTAATAATAACAGGATATATTTTCTTTTCATCAAGATAAGCATATTTAAGAGTATAAGGTAATGGTTTAAGCTCAAACACGGGATCACCCTTGGGTGGAGGAGGATCCCCTAGGATTTCAACAGGCAAGTTGTGTTTCAGAATAGGTCCCTGTTTAAAGAATACTTCATCTATTTCCCTTCTTTCATTCATGAACATATCATTTTCATGGTCTAGCAAATATTGTTCTAAGGGATCAGTAGGAGGCACGTCAATAGAAGCAAGACCAATAATTTCATGTTTACTAGGAAATTCTTTATCATGGGGTCGTCTACGAAATTTAGCAAAATTAAACTCATGAGACATATCCCCTAAACCAACAGAAACAATATCCTTATTGCAGTCTATCTTAGCATTGACAGTATTCAAGAAGGGTCTACCAAATATAATGGGACAAAAGCTATCTTGTGGGGAACCAAGAACAAGAAAATCAGCAGGATATTTAACCTTCTCACACAAGACTTCAACATCTCTAACAATCCCAACTGGTGAAATAATATCTCTATTGGCAAGCTTAATGGTAACATCGATATCTTCTATCTCAGCTGGTGCAACATCATGCATAATTTCTTTGTATAAGGAAATAGGTATTGCAGTAGCACTAGCACCCATATCACATAAGCCATGATAACAATGATCTCCTATTTTAACAGAAATAACAGGCATGCCTACAACAGGTCTGTGTTTATTTTTAGCATCAGGTTTATCAATTCTAGCAGCTTCATCACAGAAGTAAATAACATGCCCATCAATATTATCGGCCAAGAGATCTTTAACATAGCAATTTTAGGTTCAACTTTAATTTGCTCAGGGGGTTTAGGTGTCTTAATATTACTTTTGTTAACTACAGTTGAAACTTTAGCATGATCCTTTATTCTAACAGGGAAAGGTGGTTTCTCAACATAAGCAGTAGGAACAACAGGATCATTATAAGTGATAGTCTTTTCTTCAACTTTAATAGGTGCGACTACTTTTGTTTCAATGGGAGGATTATATTTAAACCACTTCTCCTTAGGGAGATCACCATGAGTAGCAAAGGATTCACAGAAAGAAGCTACTATCTCAGAGTCAAGTCCATATTTAGTGCTAAATTTACGGAAAACATCGGTATCCAAAAAAGATTTAACACAATCAAACTTAGGTGTTATACCTGACTCCTTACCTTTGTCGAGATCCCAATCTTCAGAGTTGCGTTTAATTCTTTCCAACAAATCCCATTTGAATTCAATAGTCTTCATCATAAAAGAACCAGTACAAGAAGTATCGAGCATGGAGCGATTACTAAGAGAAAGCTGAGCTTAAATAATCCACAAACTTCATACACATAGATTAAGTGTAAGTCGGGATGCAATGTTCCATCTCCTGCAAAAGGATTAGCTAGCAGTTTCTCTATCATACCCGAAGGAATTTCGAAGTAAACATTTTCATTTTCAGTAGGTCCAATAGGTTGAGGAGCAACCATTTGCTCTACCGGTCGGGGTTAAGATACCCCGAACAAGCCCCTCAAAGGATTACTTTCCATAGTAACAAGTGACAGTAAATTTCAGCACACTATATAAATTTTCCCTTACCAAATTCCACCTACCAAAGGCGCTTCACTCCCCGGCAACGGCGCCAGAAAAGAGTCTTGATGACCCACAAGTATAGGGGATCTAACGTAGCCTTTTCGATAAGTAAGAGTGTCGAACCTAACGAGGAGCAGAAGGAAATGATAAGCAGTTTTCAGTAAGGTATTCTCTGCAAGCACTGAAATTATCGGTAACAGATAGTTTTGTGATAAGGTAACTTGTAACGAGTAGCAAGTAATAAAAGTAAATAAGGCGCAGAAAGATGGCCCAATCCTTTTTGTAGCAAAGGACAAGCCTGGACAAACTCTTATACGAAGGAAAACGCTCCCGAGGACACATTGGAATTATCGTCAAGCTAGTTTTCATCACGCTCATATGATTCGCGTTCGGTACTTTGATAATATGATATGTGGGTGGACCGGTGCTTGGGTACTGTCCTTACTTGGAAAAGCATCCCACTTATGATTAACCCCCATTGCAAGCATCCGCAACTACAATAGAAGTATTAAGGTAAACCTAACCATAGCATGAAACATATGGATCCAAATCAGCCCCTTACGAAGCAACACATAAACTAGGGTTTAAGCTTCTGTCACTCTAGCAACCCATCATCTACTTATTACTTCCCAATGCCTCCCTCTAGGCCCAAACAATGGTGAAATGTCATCTAGTCGACGTTCACATGACACCACTAGAGGGATGACAACATACATCTCATCAAAATATCGAACGGATACCAAATTCACATGACTACTAATAGCAAGACTTCTCCCATGTCCTCAGGAACAAACATAACTACTCACAAAGCATATTCATGTTCATAATTAGAGGGGTATTAATATGCATAATGGATCTGAACATATGATCTTACCAAATAAACCAACTAGCATCAACTACAAGGAGTAATCAACACTACTAGCAACCCACAGGTACCAATCTAAGGTTTTGGATACAAAGATTGGATACAAGAGATGAACTAGGGTTTGAGATGAGATGGTGCTGGTGAAGATGTTGATGGAGATTGACCCCCTCCCGATGAGAGGATCGTTGGTGATGACGATGGTGATGATTTCCCCCTCCCGGAGAGAAGTTTCCCCGGCAGAACAGCTCCGCCGGAGCTCTAGATTGGTTCCGCCAAGGTTCTGCCTCGTGGCGGCGGAGTCTCGTCCCGAAAGCTTGCTTATGATTTTTTCCTCGACGAAAGACTCCATATAGCAGAAGATGGGCATCGGAGGGCCACCAGGGGGCCCACGAGGTAGGGGGCGCGCCCAGGGGGGTAGGGCGCGCCCCCACCGTCGTGGACAGGGTGTGGCCCCCCTGTGGAACTTCTTGCGCTCAGTATTTTTTATATATATTCTGGAAATAGCTTTCGTGAAGTTTCAAGACTTTTGGAGCTGTGCAGAATAGGTCTGTAATATTTGCTCCTTTTCCAGCCCAGAATCCTAGTTGCCGGCATTCTCCCTCTTCATGTAAACCTTGTAAAATAAGAGAGAATAGGCATAAGTATTGTGACATAATGTGTAATAGCATCCCATAATGCAATAAATATCGATATAAAAGCATGATGCAAAATGGACGTATGAACGACATTTTGAACATCATGGAGCATATGAGATGTTCCAGGAGTTGAAGTTAATATTTCAAGCAAATGCCCGGATTGAGAGATATGAAGTCTCCAATAAGTTCTACAGCTCCAAAATGGAGGAGAATAGTTCTGTCAGTGAACGTATACTTTGAATGTCTGGGTACCACAACCACTTGACTCAACTGGGAGTTAATCTTCCTGATGATAGTGTCATTGACAGAGTTCTTCAATCACTGCCACCAAGCTACAAGAGCTTCGTGATGAACTATAATATGCAAGGGATGGATAAGACTATTCCCGTGCTCTTCGCAATGCTAAAAGATGCGGATGTAGAAATCAAGAAGGAGCATCAAGTGTTGATGGTCAACAAGACCACTAGTTTCAAGAAAAAGGGTAAAGAGAAGAAGGGGAACTTAAAGAAGAACAACAAGCCAGTTGCTGCTCAAGTGAAGAAACCCAAGTCTGGACCTAAGCCTGAAACTGAGTGCTTCTACTGCAAAGGGACTGGTCACTGGAAGCGGAACTGCCCCAAGTATTTGGCGGAGAAGAAGGAAGGCAAAGTGAAAGGTATATTTGATATACATGTTATTGATGTGTACCTTACTAATGCTCGCAGTAGCGCCTGGGTATTTGATACTGGTTCTGTTGCTAATATTTGCAACTCGAAACAGGGGCTACCGATTAAGCGAAGATTGGCTAAGGACGAGGTGATGATGCGTGTGTGAAATGGTTCCAAAGTCGATGTGATCGCCATTGGCACGCTACCTCTACATCTACCTTCAGGATTAGTTTTAGACCTAAATAATTGTTATTTGGTGCTAGCGTTGAGCATGAACATTATATCTGGATCTTGTTTGATGCGAGACGGTTATTCATTTAAATAAGAGAATAATGGTTGTTCTATTTATATGTGTAATATCTTTTACGGTCATGCACCCTTGAGTGGTCTATTTTTACTAAATCTTGATAGTAGTGATACACATGTTCATAGTATTGAAGCCAAAAGATGCAGAGTTGATAATTATAGTGCAACTTATTTGTGGCACTGCTGTTTGGGTCATATTGGTGTAAATCGCATGAAGGAACTCCATTCTGATGGACTTCTAGAATCACTTGATTATTAATCATTTGGTACTTGCGAACCATGCCTCATGGGCAAGATGACTAAAACTCCGTTCTCCAGAACAATGGAGCGAGCAACAGAGTTATTGGAAATCATACATACTGATGTATGTGGTCCAATGAACATTGAGGCTCGCGGCGGATATCGTTATTTTCTCACCTTCATAGATGATTTGAGCAGATATGGGTATATCTACTTAATGAAACATAACTCTGAACATTTGAAAAGTTCAAAGAATTTCAAAGTGAAGTGGAAAATCATCGTAGCAATAAAATAAAGTTTCTACGATCTGATCGTGGAGGAGAATATTTGAGTTACGAGATTGGTCTTCATTTGAAACAATGCGGAATAGTTTCACAACTCACGCCACCCGGAACACCATAGTGTAATGGTGTGTCTGAACATCGTAATCGTACTTTACTAGATATGGTGCGATCTATGATGTCTCTTACTGATTTACCTCTATCGTTTTGGTGTTATGCTTTAGAGACGGCTGCATTCACGTTAAATAGGGCACCATCTAAATCCGTTGAGATGACACCTTATGAAGTGTGGTTTGGCAAGAAACCCAAGTTGTCGTTTCTTAAAGTTTGGAGCTGTGATGCTTATGTGAAGAAACTTCAACCTGATAAGCTCGAACCCAAATCGGAGAAATGTGTCTTCATGGGATACCCAAAGGAGACTATTGGGTACACCTTCTATCATAGATCCGAAGGCAAGATATTCGTTGCTAAGAATGGATCCTTTCTAGAGAAGGAGTTTCTCTCGAAAGAAGTGAGTGGGAGGAAAGTAGAACTTGATGAGGTAATTATACCTGCTCCCTTATTGGAAAGTAGTTCATCACTGAAATCAGTTCCAGTGATTCCTACACCAGTAAGTGAGGAAGCTAATAATGATGATCATGAAACTTCTAATCAAGTTACTACCGAACCTCGTAGGTCCACCAGAATAAGATCCGCACCAGAGTGGTACGATAATCCTATTCTGGAGGTCATGTTACTTGACCATGACGAACATACGAACTATGAGGAAGCGATGATGAGCCCAGATTCCGCAAAATGGTTTGAGGCCATGAAATCTGAGATGGGATCCATGTATGAGAACAAAGTGTGGACTTTGGTTGACTTTCACGATGATCGGCAGGCCATAGAGAATAAATGGATCTTCAAGAAGAAGACTAACGCTGACGGTAATGTTACTGTCTACAAAGCTTGACTTGTTGCAAAAGGTTTTCAACAAGTTCAAGGAGTTGACTACGATGAGACCTTCTCACCCGTAGCGATGCTTAAGCCCGTTCGAATCATGTTAGCAATTACCGCGTTTTATGATTATGAAATTTGGCAAATGGATGTCAAAACTGCACTCCTTAATGGATATCTTAAAGAAGAGTTGTATATGATGCAACCAGAAGGTTTTGTCGATCCAAAAGGTACTAACAAAGTGTGCAAGCTCCAGCAATCCATTTATGGACTGGTGCAAGCCTCTCGGAGTTGGAATATATGCTTTGATAGTGTGATCAAAGCATATGGTTTTATACAGACTTTTGGAGAAGCCTGTATTTACAAGAATTTCTGATATTTTATGTAGATGACATATTGTTGATCGGAAATGATACTGAATTTCTGAATAGCATAAAAGGATACTTGAATATTTTTTTCAATGAAAGACCTCGGTGAAGCTGCTTATATATTAGGCATCAAGATATATAGAGATAGATCAAGACGCCTAATTGTACTTTCACAAAGCACATACCTTGATAAAGTTTTGAAGAAGTTCAAAATGGATCAGGCAAAGAAAGGGTTCTTGCCATCATTACAAGGTGTGAAGTTGAGTCAGACTCAATGCCCGACCACTGCAGAAGATAGAGAGAAAATGAAAGTCATTCCTTATGCTTCAGCCATAGGTTCTATCATGTATGCAATGCTGTGTACCAGACCTGATGTGTGCCTTGATATTAGTTTAGTAGGGAGGTACCAAAGTAATCCAGGAGTGGATCACTGGACAACAGTCAAGAACATCTTGAAATACCTGAAAAGGACTAAGGATATGTTTCTCGTATATGGAGGTGACAGAGAGCTCGTCGTAAAAGGTTACATCGATGCAAGCTTTGACACTGATCCGGATGACTCTAAGTCACAAACCGGACACGTGTTTTTATTAAATGGTGGAGCTGTCAGTTGGTGCAGTTCCAAGCAGAGCGTCGTGGCGGGATCTATGTGTGAAGCGGAGTACATAGTTGCTTCGGAAGCAGCAAATGAAGGTGTCTGGATGAAGGAGTTCATATCCGATCTAGGTGTCATACCTAGTGCATCGGGTCCAATGAAAATCTTTTCTGACAACACTGGTGCAATTGCCTTGGCAAAGGAATCCAGATTTCACAAGAGAACCAAGCACATCAAGAGACGCTTCAATTCCATCCGCGATCAAGTCAAGGAGGGAGACATAGAGATTTGCAAGATACATACAGATCTAAATGTTGCAGACCCGTTGACTAAGCCTCTCTCACAAACAAAACATGATCAGCACCAAGACTCCATGGGTTAGCTTAGCACGATGATCATTTAGTTTGTTGCTATTGCTTTCTCCATAACTTATACATGTTCCTATGACTATGAGATCATGCAACTCCCGAATACCGGAGGAACACTTAGTGTGCTATCAAACGTCACAACATAACTGGGTGACTATAAATATGCTCTACAGGTGTCTCCGATGGTGTTTGTTGAGTTGGCATAGATCAAGATTAGGATTTGTCACAACGAGTATCGGAGAGGTATCTCTGGGCCCTCTCGGTAATGCACATCACTATAAGCCTGGCAAGCAATGTAACTAATGAGTTAGTTACGGGATGTAGCATTACGGAACGAGTAAAGAGACTTGCCGGTAACGAGATTGAACTAGGTATTGAGATACCGATGATCGAATCTCGGGCAAGTAACATACCTATGAAAAAGGGAACAATGTATATCGGTATGCGGTTTGACCGATAAAGATCTTCGTAGAATATGTGGGGGCCAATATGAACATCCAGGTTCTATTGGTTATTGACCGGAGACGTGTCTCGGTCATGTCTACATAGTTCTCGAACCTGTAGGGTCCGCACGCTTAACGTTCGGTGACGATCGGTATTATGAGTTTATGTGCTTTGATGTACCGAAGATAGTTCGGAGTCCTGGATGTGATCACGGACATGAGAGGAGTCTCGAAATGGTCGAGACACAAAGATTGATATATTGGATGACTATATTCGGACACCGGATGAGTTCCGGGGGTCACCGGATAATTATCAGAGTGCCGGGGGGTTATCGAAACCCCCGGGGGATCTAATGGGCCAACATGGGCCTTAGTGGAAAGAGAGAGGGCTGGCCAAGGTAGGGCCGTGCGCCCCTCCCCCTCTAGTACGAAATGGACTAGGGAAGGGGGGGGGGGCGGCGCCCCCTTTCCTTCTCTTCTCTCCCTCTCCTTCCTTCCCCCTTCCTCCTCCTAGTAGGACTAGGAAAGAGGAGTCCTACTCCTACTAGGAGGACTCCTCTCCTGGCGCGTCCCAAGGGCCGGCCGGCCTCCCCCTTGCTCCTTTATATACAGGGGCAAGGTGCACCCTAGAACACACAAGTTGATCATTGATCCCTTAGCCATGTGCGGTGCCCCCCTCCACCATAATCCACCTTGGTCATATCGTCGTAGTGCTTAGGCGAAGCCCTGCGTCGGTAGCTTCATCATCACCATCATCACACCGTTGTGCTAATGAAGCTCTCCCTTGACACTCAGCTGGATCAAGAGTTCGTGGGACATCACCGAGCCGAACGTGTGCAGATCGCGGAGGTGCTGTACTTTCGGTACTAGGATCGGTCGGATCGTGAAGATGTACGACTACATCAACCACGTCGTAATAACACTTCCGCTTACGGTCTACGAGGGTACGTGGAAAACACTCTTCAACTCTCGTTGCTATGCATCACCATGATAGATTTTGCGTGTGCGTAGGATTTTTTTTTGAAATTACCGCGTTCCCCAACAGTAGCTCCAGTTGGTCTTGGCCTGCGGCGTCATGTCGGCGAACAACGGCAAGTTGATGCGGTCCGTGCCGAGGTTGCAGACGAGTTCTGCCACTTCTTGGCAGAGTCCTAGAGCGGCATCTTTTTTTAAACCTTGAACAGTAGGAGAACCTCCTACTGTGAATTAAATTAAAGAATAAAGCATATTTACAAGAGTCTTTTTTTACATCTCCATTTGTTGGGGTAGGGAACAGAACTACACTATGGATGCTAGAATAGAAGTGATGATTGAAGGAAATATGCCCTAGAGGCAATAATAAAGTTGTTATTTATATTTCCTTATATCATGATAAATGTTTATTATTCATGCTAGAATTGTATTAACCGGAAACTTAGTACATGTGTGAATACATAGACAAACAGAGTGTCACTAGTTTGCCTCTACTTGACTAGCTCGTTGAATCAATGATGGTTATGTTTCCTAACCATAGACATGATTTGTCATTTGATTAACGGGATCACATCATTAGAGAATGATGTGATTGACTTGACCCATCCGTTAGCTTAGCATGATGATCGTTTAGTTTGTTGCTATTGCTTTCTCCATAACTATACATGTTCCTATGACTATGAGATCATGCAACTCCCGAATACCGGAGGAACACTTTATGTGGTACCAAGCGTCACAATGTAACTGGGTGATTATAAAGGTGCTCTACAGGTGTCTCTGATGGTGTTTGTTGAGTTGGCATGGATCAAGATTAGGATTTGTCACTCCGATTGTCGGAGAGGTATCTCTGGGCCCTCTCGGTAATGTATCTCTGGGCTCTTTGAATCACTATAAGCCTTGCAAGCAATGTAGCTAATGAGTTAGTTACAGGATGATGCATTACATAACGAGTAAAGAGACTTGCTGGTAACAAGATTGAACTAGGTATTGAGATACCGACGATCGAATATTGGGCAAGTAACATACTGACGACAAAGGGAACAACGTATATCGTTATGCGGTTTGACTGATAAAGATCTTCGTAGAATATGTAGGAACCAATATGAGCATCCAAGTTCTGCTATTGGTTATTGACCGGAGACATGTCTCAGTCATGTCTACATAGTTCTCGAACCCGTAGGGTCCGCATGCTTAACGTTCGGTGACGACCGGTATTATGAGTTTATGTGTTTTGATGTACCGAAGGTAGTTTGGAGTCCCGAATTTGATCACGGACATGACGGGGAGTCTCAGAATGGTCGAGACATAAATATTGATATATTGGACAACTATGTTTGGACATCAGAAGGGTTCCGAGTGAAGTTCGAGCATATACCGGAGTACCGGGGGGTTACCGGAACCCCCCGGGGAGTTTAATGGGCCTTATGGGCCTTAGTGGAAAGAGAGGAGGGGCTGCCAGGGCAAGCCGCGCCCCCTCCCCCTCTGGTCCGAATTGGACTAGGAAGGGGGGGGCCCTTTCCTTTTCCCTCTTTCCTCCTTCCTTCTCCTACTACATGGAAAGGGGGGAATCCTACTCCTGGTGGGAGTAGGACTCCCCATGGGGTGCGCCATAGGAGGGCCGACCCTCCCCCTCCTCCACTCCTTTATATACGGGGGAGGGGGCACCCCATAGACACACAAGTTGATCATTGATTTTTAGCCGCGTGTGGTGCCCCCTCCACCATAATCCACCTCGGTAATATCGTAGCAGTGCTTAGGCGAAGCCCTGTTCCAGTAGCAACATCATCACCGTCATCACGCCGTCGTGCTGACGAAGCTCTCCCTCGAAGCTCTACTGGATCGTGAGTTCGCGGGACATCACCGAGCTAAACGTGTGCAGATCGCGAAGGTGCCGTACTTTCGGTACTAGATCGGTCGATCATGAAGACGTGCGACTACATCAACCACGTTGTCATAACGCTTCCGCTTACGGTCTACAAGGGTATGTAGATGATACTCTCCCCTCTCGTTGCTATGCATCACCATGATCTTGCGTGTGCGTAGGAAAATTTTGAAATTACTGCGTTCCCCGACAATGATTTCTTTGTGTTTCTCCCCTATGAGTAAGGAGTGAAAGATCTTCCTTTAATCTTCAAAGCCAAAACTCTTTTGATGGATTGATTTTCTTGAAGTGTTTGTTATTCCTCTCCTTCCAGATACTCCAAGCTACCAGTAGAAAGGTTTCCATGAATAGAGGCCGGTTCCAACTGTGTCTGGCATCCAGTCTTTTTGTAACCTCGTTGTTCCTGATGCCCAAACTATGTTGAGGGTGGCCCAGCACTGGCAACTGAACTGACATTCAAAAAACAAATGCTCCAATGTTTCTTCATTTGGTGAATCACATAGTAAGAAGTTATGGACGTCTCCTATAATATGGTGCCTTCTTTTGAGCATATTACGGGTGTTTAAAGGATCAACAAGTAGTAGCCATCTAAAAACCTTTATTTTCATAGTGGCCTTTGATTTGCAAATCCATTTTAACGTGTCATGGGCATGCATGTCACAGAAGTAGTAGGTGTAATATCTGTGTGCAGAGTATTCTGTAGAGCCCCAATTGTAAGTCCATCGATCTTGTGATTCATTTAGAGTGATGCTTGCCATCTCAAATTGCAGATCTCTCACCTCATCATATGCCTGGCTGGAGAGAGGAAGGTGGAACGTTGAGCCAAGAGATGTGGCAGTTAGGAAGCTTTGCACAGACAAATCTTCATTTAGCGCATAGGAGAAAGAACGTGGAAAAGAATCCGCCAGTATGTTACTTGTCCAATGGTCCCTCTAGAATAAAATATCAGCAACATTGGAAACCTATGCTCAGGAGATCCCTTTATAAATTGTCATGAGCTTCGTGATGTCTCGCCACTAGAAAGATCGACAGGTGTCCGTTGCATGCGGTATTTTTGAAGTGTAGTACGTGGACCAGATCAAATGAACCCACGGGAGATCATGATGATTGTAGAACTTGTGTAGGTATGTAAGTAAAAGTGCATCTCCTTGACTTTTCAGATTGAGAACGCACAGACCTCCACTTTCCTTAGGTCTACACACCAGGTACCATGCTGCAAGGGAATTGCACTTATCTCCTTGATCCGTTTTCTTAATCCATAGGCATTTTCTATGGATTTTGTCTAATAATTCCATAATTTTTGCTAGAAGTATCAGTGTGCATAGTGCAAAGATTATGAGATAAGTAATCATCGAGTTGAGAAGGGATAACTTACCCCCATAAGAAATCATATTGAGTGTGGCTGATAACCGGCGCTCAACACTGCAGACTAGAGGTATCAAGTCTTGAATGGTGGGTCTCATGGTTCCAAGGGGGGGTCCAAGATAACCGAATGGCATTTTGCCTATGACACATCCAAATATTTGTGCCAAGTGTTTACACTTTTCTATGTCACAGTAGATGGGCACAATTGTTGACTTGAGGAAATTAATTTTCAGTCCAATTGAATATGCAAAGTCATTTAAGATGTTCCTGATGATCATTGCTTGATCTGGACAGGCAGGTAGGATCAAGATCATATCATCGGCATACTGTATCACTGGATAATCCATTTGTTGTGGATGTGGGAAGGGTAGCTTGATGAGATCTCTAGCAAAGACATCATTAATTACTACTTGAAGAAGATCTGTTGCAAGAACAAATATGAGAGACGAGAGAGGACCCCCCTGTCTCACACCACATTTACAATGGACTTTTCGTCCCAGGGTCCCATTAAGTAGCACAGATGATTTGCCAGAGCTAAAAATACAGACAATCCAATTAAGCCACTTATCATTAAAACCCATATTTCTCATAATTTCGATCATCGCTTCATGTTCAATGGTGTCGAAGGCCTTCACAATATCTAGTTTTAAGAGCACTATCTCTTTTTTGGAGGTTTGGCACTGATGTAGGTACTCAAAGGCCCAAGCTAGGCAATCCTGGATCAAACAACTTTTGATGAAACCATATTGGTTACAATGAACAATTTTCAGAATTACACATTGGAGTCCATTCGCAAGGATTTTGGTGATCACCTTCAAGCAATAGTTTAGCAGAGTTATTGGTCTAAAGTCATTAATCATGGCCGGAGAATTACTTTTTGGGACCAGAGTTATGAAACCATCATTAATGCTTTCTAAGTTCAGATTACCCTCAAAAAATTGATTGCACAGATTGTAAAAATCCTCCTTGTTGATTGGCCAGCAAGATTTTAGAAAAAACCCTGTAAGTCCATCAGGGCATGGGGCTATGTCTACAGGCATAGTTCTTATGACATTGTCAACTTCCTCTTTTGAAAAGGGGACAGTGAGTTGATCAAGATCCACACATTTTTTAGTTATTCATGCAAGGTCAAACTTCATAGTATGCATGGAAGAGGATCCCATGTGTTCCTTATAAGTGTGAAAAATGATGGATTCCTTGCCTGCATGATCTTCAACACAAGTCCCAACATCAGTCATTAAGGATGCAATATTGTTCTTCCTGTATCTTTCAGAAGCCATCGCTTGAATTTTTTTAGAGTTTTCATCCCCAAACTTTACCTATCGAATAGTGCATCTCTTCTTTCAATACTGTTGTTGATAAGACACCGGCTTAAGTAAATGAGTTTTAAGAATTTGACGGAAGTTTGTCTCAGGAATAGTTAGGCATCTTCTATTTTCTAGTTCATCAATTTCATTTAAGGCTTTGTTGGAATTATCTATGGCCATAGAGAGTTTTGAGATGCTCTTAATAATTTTAGATCTCTTCGTAGATTTTTGAGCTTTCTGCAAATCACCTTGGCAGTATTTTCATACTGGACTTGCTTCCTGGAACCCTTGATGATGTATCCAAAACGATTCGAACCTGAACATCTTAGATTTGGGGATAGCTGTTTCAATATTTACAACACATGAGGTGTGGTCTAAAACTGGTTTCCCAAGGGGTTTTATTGTTGTCTTTGGATAAGTTATCGTCCAATTATTGCTGGTGAAGAACCAGTCTAATTGTTCCAGGAGAGGGTCCAATTGCATATTGCTCCAGATATATGATCTTCCTTTGACGGGCAGTTCAATCAGACATTGAGAGCATATGAAATCATTGAATGTGATCATATCTGGTATATTACCACCTAACTTTCTGACGATGCCATGTACTTAGGGTAGGGTCATAGGCCTGACCTAGATGCCCTAGCCAAAGACATTTGAAGTACATCAGAAGATACTGACTGAAATCACCTTGGAGTGCAATCCACTCGACCAGCTACTCCACTCGGATATCCCATGTAACACCCCATATGTAACTTGCCATATTTGTATTCCAACTCTTGCCATTTCCGGCACTAAGTTATGATATTCCTCGTTGTTGGGTTTTTGTCTTCGTGTTGCCTTTGTCTTTGTCATGCATATCATATCATGTAATCATGTGCATCGCATTTGCATACATGTTCGTCTCATGCATCCGAGCATTTTCCCCGTTATCCGTTTTGCATTCCGGCGCTCCTATGTCCTCCGGTGTCCCTTTCTACCTCTTTTCGTGTGCGGGTGTTAAACGTTCTCGGATTGGACCGAGACTTGCCAAGCGGCCTTGGTATACTATCGGTAGACCGCCTGTCAAGTTTCGTGCCATTTGGACTTCGTTTGATACTCCAACGGTTAACCGAGGAGCCATAAAGGCCTCGTGTGTGTTGCAGCCCAACACCTCTCCAAAGTGTCCCAAAACCCACCCAAACCCCCTCCATCACCTCGTTCGTTCGATCACGATCGCGTGGCCACAAACCGTGCTCAATTTGGAGCCTCCTAGCTCCCTCTACCTATAAAAAGGCATCTCCCCCGAAATTTCTGGATCAAACCCTAACCCCCCTCTTCCTCCGCGCGCCGGACACGTCCGCCGCCACCGCTTCCAGCGAATCCCATCGCGCCACATGGCCCGCCGGCCGCCTCCCGCGCCGCGGCCCGCCTGGGCCCGAGGAGAGCCCCCGAGGCCCATCGCCGCCCCCGCGCCTCCTCGCTTCATCGCCGTCCCCGCCACCAAGTCCGGCGCCGCCGCGCCGCCGCGTT
>NC_041386.1:474469319-474490362 GCF_002162155.2 Triticum dicoccoides | reverse complement strand
CTCAACCCCGCGCCGGCGCCGCATCGCCTCGCCGTCGCCGGCCGCCGCCCGCCACGCTCGCTCCGGGGCCGCCCGACGCCGACCTCGCCCACCTCCGTCAACTCCGGCGACGACCCCGTCGAACGATCCGCGCGCCGCCGATCTAGATCTGGGAATTTGGGGTTGACCTAATTTTCTTCTCTAAGTCCCAGTACTTTTTAGCATTTTTCGACACATCATAACTTTGCATCCGTGGCTCCGTTTTGGGCGTGTAGCATGTCAAATTGTTCGTCTCGACGAGTACTTCATTTCATTCCATTGCATCATGTTCATTTGAGTTCATCTTGATGCCCTAAATGCTGTTGCAAGAGTGCTATGTAATGTTAGTTTCAGATTCTTATCAGTAATTGGACATTTGTCATTTTTTCCATGATTAATGTGTGCCTCCTATGAACTTGAGCCCTACATGTGTTTTGAAGTATGCCATGCCATCTTTACAGGGGTGTATGACATGTATTTTTGTGATCTCTGTGGTGACTAGCACAAGCATGCAAAGTAGCTCTCGTGATGTTGCTGATTTCAGGGACTTAGAAATCTTCTAAGTCTTTGCCCTGTTAATATTTTTATGCCATGTATTCTTGTTGCTACAGAGTGATCCATGCCCCTTTTGACATGTTCAGTAAGGATCATTTTGAGATAATGTTATGCTCTATCCATCCATGTATTTGTTTGCAATTATGGAGCACCCTAGCATGACTCAATCGAGCTTTACTTTTGCTATAAAATGTTCCTAGCAGATTGTTTACATGTTAAGCAATTTTGCCGAGGTTGTTGTAGTTGATCCATGCATGCTATGAGGTTGTTCTTGCCATGTTTAGCTTCTATGCCATGTCTACTTGCTGGGTGTATGCTTAGTTTGTCATGCAATGCCTTGTGGTTAGTGCATCGAGCTCGTAAACATGCCTACGTGAATCTGTTTTTGCCATGTTCCAGTTTTCTACTAAGTCTGAATCTGTTAACGAAAGTTGCTACGTTCACATGGTTGCCATTGTATTTTTTGACCCCTTTTGGCTTATGGTCAGTAAGGGACTTTTGTAGTATGCTTTGAGTAGCTTCATGCCATGCCTTGCTTTGCCATGATATGTTCCTGTAGCATGTTGATATCTTGCTCTAAACATTGCTTCCTGATGTTAAATTCCTGCCATGTTGTTATTTTCACCAAGTCTGTAACCTGTTATCTTTTGCACTTTTGCCATGCTTGTTTGAACCTGCTATTGAGTGAATTAGCCGTAGCTCAGTGTTCATCTTTTGTCAAGCACATTGAGTGGATCACTGCCATGTGATTTGTTGATATGTTAGAGTGTTGTAGCTTGTTGTTCTTGATGCATTTAGATGGCCTCGTGCTGTTAACCGCAGCTTTGTGTCATTATTGTTTTGCTTGCCATTTGCAACCCGTGCATCCGATTCCGGTGATCTTTATATCAATTTTGACCGAAATCAACTCATCTTTCTAGTGGCACTCTTGGTGTTCCAAGTTGAGGCCAGGTTCAATATTTCATTTCCGAAGCATGCATATGCATTGCATATCACATCCCGCATATCATGCCATGTTTTGCATCATGTTGCTTGCGCATTGCACCGTGGTTGATTGTGTCTCCCTTTGCTAGTGTTCTTGCTTTGGGTAGATCCGGGAGACGAGTACATGATCAAGGAACCCGTTGAGTATGCTTACGAGGATCAAGCTAACATCTACTCGGAGAACTTTGCAGGCAAGATGACCACACCCTCGAAATCACTTCTATCTTTGCTTGCTAGATGCTCGCTCTTTTGCTATGCCTATGCTACGATACCTACCACGTGCTAATCATGCCTCCCATATTGCCATGTCAAACCTCTAACCCACCTTTTCCTAGCAAACCATTGTTTGGCTATGTTACCGCTTTGCTCAGCCCCTCTTATAGCATTGCTAGTTGCAGGTGAAGATTTGGAGTTTGTTCCTTGTTGGAACATGTTTATTATTGGGATATCATTATATATCTTGTCTATTTTTAATGCATCTATATACTTGGTAAAGGGTGGAAGGCTCGGCCTTATGCCTGGTGTTTTGTTCCACTCTTGCCGCCCTAGTTTCCGTCATACCGGTGTTATGTTCCTTGATTTTGCGTTCCTTACACGGTTGGGTTATAATGGGAACCCCTTGACAGTCCGCCTTGAATAAAACTCCTCCAGCAAGGCCCAACCTTGGTTTTACCATTCGCCACCTAGCCCTTTTCCCTTGGGTTTCGCGGACTCAAGGGTCATCTTTATTTTAACCCCCCCAGGCCAGTGCTTTTCTAAGTGTTGGTCCAATCTGGGCGATGTCCGGCGCCCCCTGGGCAACCAGGGTCTATGCCAACCCGACGTCTTGCCCATCCGGTGTGCCCTGAGAACGAGATATGTGCAACTCCTATCAGGATTTGTCGGCACATTCGGGTGGCTTTGCTGGTTTAGTTTTACCATTGTCGAGATGTCTTGTAACCGGGATTCCGAGCCTGATCGGGTTGTCTTGGGAGAAGGAATATCCTTCGTTGACTGTGAGAGCTTGTGATGGGCTAAGTTGGGACACCCCTGCAGGGATTTGAACTTTCGAAAGCCGTGCCCGCGGTTATGGGCAGATGGGAATTTGTTAATGTCCAGTTGTAGAAAGCCTGAAACTTAACTTAATTAAAATGAATCAACAGAGTGTGTGGCCATGATGGTCTCTTTTCGGCGGAGTCCGGGAAGAGAACACGGTCTCGTGTTATGCTTGACCGTAGGTTGTTCTAGGATCACTTCTTGATCATAGTTTCTCGACCGTGCCTTGACTTCTCTTCTCGCTCTCATTTGCGTATGTTAGCCACCATATATGCTAGTGCTTGCTGAAGCTCCACCTCATACCTTTTACCCTTCCTATAAGCTTAAATAGTCTTGATCGCGAGGGTGTGAGATTGCTGAGTCCCCGTGACTCACAGATTACTTCAAAAACCAGATGCAGGGACCGATGATACCGCTCCAGGAGATTTGACTGAGCTCAAGTGGGAGTTCTATGAGGACTCAGGACGATACTATGTTTCTTTTCCAGACGATCAGTAGCGGTTCCCAGTTGGGTCGATCGGGAACATTATGCATTTGGGGTTGTCTTTATTTTGGCTCCGTAGTCGGACCTTGATTGTATCTGGATGAATGTAATGTTATATTTATGCATTGTGTGACGTGGCGATTGTAAGCCAACTATGTATCTCTTTCCTTAATCAGTACATGGATGTGTGAAGATTACCCCACTTGTGACATTGCTTACAATGCGGTTATGCCTCTAAGTCATGCTTCGACACGTGGGAGATATAGCCGCATCGTGGGCGTTACAAGTTGGTAATCAGAGCCTTCCCCGACTTAGGAGCCCCCTGCTTGATCGAATCGTTGGCATTGTTGAGTCTAGAAAAAAATGTTTTGAGTCATTTAGGATTATATATATATCGGGGAGTAGGATTCTTTTTACTCCTCAGTCCCTTCGTCGTTCTGGTGAGGCATCCTGACGTAGAGTTTTGGCTCTTCTCTTCTGAAGTTTCACTATTTTTTTAGGATCACGCGGGTATCTTGGAATCGTTCCGATGGATTTGTGACGAGAACATTGTTCTTGGTGCCTCCTGACATTTAGGGGTTGTGGCAGTGTCCCGGGGAGTTGAGCTCTGAGGTGTTGTCGTCACAATTTTATCGTTGCAGTTCTGGAATACATGAGTTTCGCCGACATCAAAAATCTCTTTTATGTAGTTGTTGGTGAGATAACCTCGACGCCACTCAGTACTGGGGTGGGAGTTCGGGAGTATTGCCATAACTCGTATAACGGATGCTTTTCGAAGGTTGAGGTAAATGATTTCCGAAGGTTTCTTGGTTATGTGTTGAAGGATGGATACAACTAGATGTAGGAATTGCTAGCTTTGGGTGAGGTATTATGCTTCCCCTGTATCCCCAACACCTGATTACATAACCGGAAAGGTTCGGGAGTTCCATAGGTGGGAATTCATGTAGCTCTAGAATTTCTTCCGCAAATATTTGGTTTGTGATTGGGTAATCCTCACCAAGTATTTGTTCTTGTCCGTACCTTGTTGTTTTATTCTTCTACCTCTATCTAAGTGGCTTCTCAATTTATGGAAGTGTGACCATTTCAATTGGAATTCATTCATTCATTTTGTTCGGATGTTAAGACTATATGTTGCAATTTTCGATCCATTTGATTCAGCTTGAATATATGTCTGTCAAGATGCTAACGGATGTCACCCTCTTCAGGATGGCTCCTCCAACGCGTCAGAATCTTGAACCGCCACCACCACCTCCTCCTCCGGAGGCATGGCAAGCTATGATGGCCGCTACCAATGCAAACACGCAGATGCTTATGCAACTCTTGCAAGAGCGCAACCAAGGAAATCAAGGCCATGGCAACAATCAGAATCAGTTTGCTACACTCAACCAGTTCCTCGCAAACCAGCCAAAGACCTTCAGTAACTGTGTCGAGGCTACAGACGCTGATGATTGGCTCGTGGATATCTGCAAGCATTTTGAGTGCAGCAACGTCAGGCCTGAGGACTTTGTCAAGTTTGCTTCGTTCCAACTCAAAGACCAAGCTGCTGAGTGGTATCAGCAATACAAAGATTCCAGAGGAGGTCGTGTGATTACCTGGGATGAATTCCGCCAAGACTTCAAAGCTCACCACATTCCTCAGAGTGTTGTTGAGAGCAAGCGTGAGGAGTTCCGCAATCTGAAGCAAGGCAGCTTGTCTATTTACCAGTATAACATCATGTTCCAGAAGCTCGCTCGTTTCGCCAAGAAAGACATCCCTGATGAGAAGAGCATGATTTATTAGTTCAGAGGTGGCCCCAGAGAAGATATTCAACTAGCTCTCGTGCTTTTTGAGCCGAAGAAGTACGATGAGTTTTACAACATGGCACTGAAACAAGAGGCTGCTCAGCTCAAGTGTGATGCTTCCAAGAAGCGAGTCAGGGATGCAACTCCTTCTTCCTCAACTCAAGTGGTAACTAAGCAGCAAAAGTATTGGTTGCCTCCTCCTCCGTTCCGTCAGCCTTATCAGCAGAAGAGAAAAGGTGGCAATGGATCTTCCCACCCACCCAACCCAGGCTTTCAGAACAAGACTTTGTCTCATGTTCCAAGATCAAGTGCTCCGTATCACCGTCCACTTTTAGAGGTCACGTGCAACAAGTGTCAGCAGAAGGGTCACTATGCTAACAAATGCTTCAATCAGAGGCGTCTTCCTCCTCCTCCTCCTGTGAGATATGCTAGCACCGCAGTGGTCAAGCATAATCCCAAGTCCGCTAAGATCAACATGATGAACGCAGCTCAGGCAGAGGACTCGTCAGATGTGATTATGGGTAACCTTCCTGTTAATGATATTCCTGCAAGAGTTCTTTTTGATACTGGTGCATCTTTGTCATTCATATCGAAGCCTTTTGCATCCATGCACGATTTGCATACTGTTGATTTGCCTAAGCTGATAAGGGTTTCCTCTCTGGGTTTGTTCATGAACACCAAAATGATGGCTCCGGATGTTTCTATCACGTTGGGCGACTATAAGTTTCTGTCTTCTCCAATGGTCCTTGGTAACTCAGATATTGATCTTATTCTCGGAATGGACAGGCTTTCTAAGCACAAGGCTCAGCTTGATTGTGCTACCAGGCAGATTCAATTGACACATTCGTCTGAGGATGTAATCGTCTTTGCCGCTCAGGATGATACCATTTGACTGTTTTCTCTCAATGAGAAGGGCGAGCTGGATGCCATATCTCAGATTCCAGTCATTTGCGAATATCAAGACGTCTTTCCATAAGAGCTTCCAGGAATGCCTCCTCACCGGCCAGTTGAATTCGTCATCGATCTTGAACCTGGCACGGAACCTGTTTGCAAACGTCCTTACAAGCTTGGACCTGAATAGTTGAAGGAGCTGAAGAAACAACTCGATATTCAAGAGCGTATGGGTCTCATCTGACCAAGTTCTTCTCCAAGGGGTTGTGGTGTTCTTTTTGTCAAGAAGAAGGATGGAACGGACCGACTTTGTGTCGACTACCGTCCATTGAACAAGAAGACCATAAAGAACAAGTACCCACTTCCCAACATCAATGAGCTTTTTGAACAACTCAAAGGTGCTCAAGTTTTCTCCAAGCTTGACCTCCGTATGGGCTATCATCAGATTCTCATTCGTGAAGAAGATATCCCCAAGACAACATTCAGAACAAGCTATGGTTCATATGAATACACTATCATGTCTTTTGGCCTTGTCAACGCTCCTCCAACATTCTCTCGCATGATGAACTTCATCTTCAACGCCTACACAAATGAATTTGTCTTGGTCTACCTCGATGACATTTTGGTCTTTTCAAAGAATAAGGAGGATCATGCCAAGAACTTGAGATTGGTGCTGGATAAACTCAGAGAACATCAGTTCTATGCGAAGTTTTCAAAGTGCAAGTTTTGGCTCGATGAGGTTCTCTACCTTGGGCATATCATCTCCGCCAAGGGCATAGCTGTTAATCCTGAGAAAGTGTCTGCAATTGTGAATTGGGAACCACCTCAGAATGTGAAGCAACTCCGCAGCTTCCTTGGGCTCGCAAGCTATTGTCGAAGGTTCGTTGAGAACTTCTCTAAGATCGCGAAGCCTCTTTCCAACCTCCTCTAGAAGCATGTGAAGTATGTCTGGTCGCCTGAATGTGACATCGCTTTCAACACCCTCAAAGAGAAGTTAGTCACAGCTCCAGTTCTGACTCCTCCTGATGAATCCAAACCGTTCGAGGTTTTCTATGATGCTTCCCTTCAAGGTCTCGGTGCAGTATTGATGCAAGAGAAGAAAGTTGTGGCCTATACCTCTCGCCAGCTGAAGCCCAACGAAAAGAACTACCCCACTCATGACCTCGAGTTGGCGGCAGTTGTCCATGCTCTTTTAACATGGAGACACCTCTTGTTGGGAAGGAAAGTGGACATCTTCACTGATCATAAGAGTCTCAAGTACATCTTCACTTAGCCCAACCTCAACCTCAGGCAGACTCGTTGGGTTGAAATGATTCAAGAGTATAATCCGAGTATTGAATATACTCCAGGCAAGGCCAATGTAATTGCTGACACATTGAGCAGGAAGGCTTACTACAACAGTCTGATGATCAAGCCTTACCAACCAGAGCTTTGTGAAGCTTTCCGCAAACTTAATCTCCAAGTTGTTCCTCAAGGATTCCTTGCCAACCTTCAAGTCTCTCCTACTTTGGAAGATCAAATTCGTGAGGCTCAACTTCTTGATGCTATGGTGAAGAAGGTGAAGATTGGGATCGCCAAGAGTCAACCCAAGTACAAGTGCTATCGTCTTGATGACAAGGATACTCTATTCTTCGAGGATCGCATTGTTGTTCCTAAAGGTGACCTTCACAAAGTCATTATGAACGAAGCTCACAATTCACTTCTCTCTATTCACCCTGGAAGTACAAAGATGTACCATCACCTCAAGCAGTCGTATTGGTGGACTCGAATGAAGCGCGAGATTTCTCAGTTCGTAAATGAATGTGATGTCTGCAGAAGAGTGAAAGCAGAACACCAACGACCAGCTGGTCTCCTCCAACCTCTTGCCATTCCGGAATGGAAGTTTGATCATATTGAGATGGACTTCATGACTGGATTTCCAAAGTCCAAGCGTGGCAATGATGCTATCTTCGTTTTCATCGACAAGCTCACCAAAGTGGCTCATTTTCTTCCTATCAAAGAATCTATCACAACAGCTCAGTTGGCAGAACTATATACCTCCAGGATTGTCTCTCTGCATTGCATTCCGCAGTTGATATCTTTAGATCGTGGTAGCATCTTTACCTCTAAGTTCTGGTATTCCTTTCAGAAGGCCATGGGTACCAACATTCATTTCAGCATAGCCTTTCATCCTCAAACCAGTGGCCAAGTCGAGAGGGTCAATCAAATTCTTGAAGATATGCTCAGGGCATGTGTAATTTCTTTCGGTATGAAGTGGGAAGATTGTCTTCCATATGCCGAGTTCTCCTACAACAACAGCTTCCAAGCGGCTCGGGCAAGGCCCCATTCGAGATTCTCTATGGCAGGAAGTGCCGTACTCCTCTAAACTGGTCAGAGACTGGTGAACGCCAACTTCTTGGAAATGACTTGATCACAGAGGCTGAAGAAATGTGCAAAGTCATTCGTGAAAATCTCAAAGCCGCGCAATTGCACCAGAAGAGTTACTATGATAGCAAACATCATGACTTGGCTTTCGAGATCGGAGACCATGTCTACGTCCGCGTCTCTCCAATGAAAGGTACTCGTTGCTTCGGTATCAAAGGGAAGCTTGCCCCTAGATACGTGGGTCCTTTCAAGATCATTGGCAAAAGAGGCGATCTCGCCTATCAACTTGAGCTTCCATCCAACTTTGCAAATGTGCACGACGCGTTTCATGTGTCTCAACTCCGCAAGTGTTTCAAGACTCCTGACCGCACCATCAACTTTGAAGAGATTGATCTCCAAGAAGACATGTCTTATCATGAGCATCCCGTTGCTATTCTTGAATAAACCGAGCGCAAGACTCGCAACAAGTCTATCAAATTCCTGAAAGTGAAGTGGTCACATCATTCCGACCGTGAAGCCACCTGGGAACGCGAGGACCACCTCCGTTCTGAGTACCCAGAGTTTTTCAAGTCATAGATCTCGGGACGAGATCCTTTCGTAGTGGAGTGTTGTAACACCCCATATGTAACTTGCCATATTTGTATTCCAACTCTTGCCATTTCCGGCACTAAGTTATGATATTCCTTGTTGTTGGGTTTTTGTCTTCGTGTTGCTTTTGTCTTTGTCATGCATCTCATATCATGTCATCATGTGCATCACATTTGCATACGTGTTCGTCTCATGCATCCGAGCATTTTCCCCGTTGTCCGTTTTGCATTCCGGCGCTCCTATGTCCTCCGGAGTCCCTTTCTACCTCTTTTCGTGTGCGGGTGTTAAACGTTCTCGGATTGGACCGAGACTTGCCAAGCGGCCTTGGTATACTACCGGTAGACTGCTTGTCAAGTTTCATGCCATTTGGACTTCGTTTGATACTTCAACGGTTAACCGAGGAGCCGTAAAGGCCTTGTGTGTGTTGCAGCCCAACACCTCTCCAAAGTGGTCCAAAACCCACCTAAACCCCCTCCATCATCTCGGTCGTTCAATCACGATCGCGTGGCCGCAAACCATGCTCAATTTGGAGCCTCCTAGCTCCCTCTACCTATAAAAGGCATCTCCCCCGAAATTTCCAGATCAAACCCTAGCCCCCTCTTCCTCCGCGCGCCGGACACGTCCGCCGCCGCCGCTTCCAGCGAATCCCGTCGCGCCACATGGCCCGCCGGCTGCCTCCCGCGCAGCGGCCCGCCTGGGCACGAGGAGAGCCCCCGAGGCCCATTGCCGCCCCCGCGCCTCCCCGCTTCGTCGCCGTCCCCGCCACCAAGTCCGGCGCCACCCCTCCGCCGCGCCGCCGCGTTCTCCATCGCCGGCGCCGCCACGCCACCGCGTGCCCGCCGCCACCAACTACGCCGCCCTGCTCCGCCTCAACCCCGCACCGGCGCCGCATCGCCTCGCCGTCGCTGCCCGCCGCGTTCGCTCCGGCGCCGCCCGGCGCCGACCTCGCCCACCTCCGTCAACTCCAGCGATGACCCCGTCGAACCTCGATCTGTGCGCCACCCGATCCAGATCTGGGAATTTGGGGTTGACCTAATTTTGTTCTCCAAGTCCCACTACTTTTTAGCATTTTTCGACGCATCATAACTTTGCATCCGTGGCTCCGTTTTGGGCGTGTAGCATGTCAAATTGTTCGTCTCGACGAGTACTTCATTTCGTTCCATTGGACCATGTTCATTTGAGTTCATCTTTATGCCCTAAATGCTGTTGCAAGAGTGCTATGTAATGTTAGTTTCAGATTCTTATCAGTAATTGGACATTTGTCATTTTTGCCATGATTAATGTGTGCCTCCTATGAACTTGAGCCCTACATGTGTTTTGAAGTATGCCATGCCATCTTTACAGGGGTGTATGCCATGTATTTTTGTGATCTCTGTGGTGACTAGCACAAGCATGCAAAGTAGCTCTCGTGATGTTGCTGATTTCAGGGACATAGAAATCTTCTAAGTCTTTGCCCTGTTAATATTTTTATGCCATGTATTCTTGTTGCTACAGAGTGATCCATGCCTCTTTTGAGCATGTTCAGTAAGGATCATTTTGAGATAATGTTATGCTCTATCCATCCATGTCTTTGTTTGCAATTATGGAGCACCCTAGCATGACTCAATCGAGCTCTACTTTTGCTATAAAATGTTCCTGGCAGATTGTTTATTTGTTAAGCAATTTTGCCGAGGTTGTTGTAGTTGATCCATGCATGCTATGAGGTTGTTCTTGCCATGTTTAGCTTCTATGCCATGTCTACTTGCTAGGTGTATGCTTAGTTTGTCATGCAATGCCTTGTGGTGAGTGCATCGAGCTCGTAAACATGCCTACGTGAATCTGTTTTTGCCATGTTCCAGTTCTCTACTAAGTCTGAATCTGTTAACGAAAGTTGCTATGTTCACATGGTTGCCATTGTATTTTCTGATCCCTTTTGGCTTATGGTCAGTAAGGGACTTTTGTAGTATGCTTTGAGTAGCTTCATGCCGTGCCTTGCTTTGCCATGATATGTTCCTGTAGCATGTTGATATCTTGCTCTAAACATTGCTTCCTGATGTTAAATTCCTGCCATGTTGTTATTTTCACTAAGTCTGTAACCTGTTATCTTTTGCACTTTTGCCATGCTTGTCTGAACCTGCTATTGAGTGAATTAGCCGTAGCTCAGTGTTCATCTTTTGTCAAGCATCTTGAATGGATCACTTCCATGTGATTTTTTGTTATGGTAGAGTGCTGTAGCTTGTTGTTCTTGATGCATTTAGATGGCCCCGTGCTGTTAACCGCAACTTTGTGCCATTATTGTTTTGCTTGCCATTTGCAACCCGTGCATCCGGTTCCGGTGATCTTTATATCGATTTTGACCAAAATCAACTCATCTTTCCAGTGGCACTCTTGGTGTTCCAAGTTGAGGCCAGGTTCAATCTTTCCTTTCCGAAGCATGCCATGTTTTGCATCATGTTGCTTGCGCATTGCATCGTGGTTGATTGTGTCTCCCTTTGCTTGTGTTCTTGCTTTGGATAGAGCCGGGAGACGAGTACGTGATCGAGGAACCCGTTGAGTACGCTTACGAGGATCAAGCTAACGTCAACTCGAAGAACTTTGCAGGCAAGATGACCACACCCTCGAAATCACTTCTATCTTTGCTTGCTAGATGCTTGCTCTTTTGCTATGCCTATGCTACGATACCTACCACGTGCTAATCAAGCCTCCCATATTGCCATGTCAAACCTCTAACCCACCTTGTCCTAGCAAACCGTTGTTTGGCTATGTTACCGCTTTGCTCAGCCCCTCTTATAGCGTTGCTAGTTGCAGGTGAAGATTTGGAGTTTGTTCCTTGTGGGAACATGTTTATTGTTGGGATATCATTATATATCTTGTCCATTTTTAATGCATCTATATACTTGGTAAAGGGTGGAAGGCTCGGCCTTATGCCTGGTGTTTTGTTCCACTCTTGCCGCCCTAATTTATGTCATACCGGTGTTATGTTCCTTGATTTTGTGTTCCTTACACGGTTGGGTTATAATGGGAACCCCTTGACAGTTCGCCTTGAATAAAACTCCTCCAGCAAGGCCCAACCTTGGTTTTACCATTCGCCACCTAGCCTTTTTCCCTTGGGTTTCGCGGACTCAAGGGTCATCTTTATTTTAACCCCCCGGGCCAGTGCTTTTCTAAGTGTTGGTCCAAACTGGGCGATGTCCGGCGCCCCCTGGGCAACTAGGGTCTATGCCAACCCGACGTCTTGCCCATCCGGTGTGCCCTGAGAACGAGATATGTGCAGCTCCTATCAGGATTTGTCGGCACATTCGGGTGGCTTTGCTGGTTTAGTTTTACCATTATCGAGATGTCTTGTAACCGAGATTCCGAGTCTGATCGGGTTGTCTTGGGAGAAGGAATATCCTTCGTTGACCGTGAGAGCTTGTGATGGGCTAAGTTGGGACACCCCTGCAGGGATTTGAACTTTCGAAAGCCGTGCCCGCGGTTATGGGTAAATGGGAATTTGTTAATGTCCGGTTGTAGAAAACCTGAAACTTAACTTAATTAAAATGAATCAACAGAGTGTGTGGCCATGATGGTCTCTTTTCGGCGGAGTCCGGGAAGAGAACACGGTCTCGTGTTACGCTTGACCGTAGGTTGTTCTAGGATCACTTCTTGATCATAGTTTCTCGACCGTGCCTTGCCTTCTCTTCTCGATCTCATTTGCGTATGTTAGCCACCATATATGCTAGTGCTTGCTGCAGCTCCACCTCATACCTTTTACCCTTCCTATAAGCTTAAATAGTCTTGATCGCGAGGGTGTGAGATTGCTGAGTCCCCGTGACTCACAGATTACTTCAAAAACTAGATGCAGGGACCGATGATACCGCTCCACGAGATTCGACTGAGCTCAAGTGGGAGTTCGATGAGGACTCAGGACGATACTACGTTTCTTTTCCAGAAGATCAGTAGCGGTGCCCAGTTGGGTCGATCGGGGACATTATGCATTTGGGGTTGTCTTTATTTTGGCTCCGTAGTCGGACCTTGATTGTATCTGGATGAATGTAATGTTATATTTATGCATTGTGTGACGTGGCGATTGTAAGCCAACTATGCATCTCTTTCCTTAATCAGTACATGGGTTGTGTGAGGATTACCCCACTTGCGACATTGCTTACAATGCGGTTATGCCTCTAAGTCGTGCTTCGACACGTGGGAGATATAGCCGCATCGTTGGCGTTACATCCCAATTCCACTCGAACAAGATAGAGTCACTCGACCATACGAAGAATCACTCGGAGTACAGAAGATCTAAAGCCACCCCAGGATGGCAACGGTCAGGCGTTCACTCCATAGTCTTAAAGGTCATTAATAATCATTCATAGCAGGCGCTACTAGTAACGCCCCTATCTTAACTTATATTGAACCCTATGTAACTAAGGGCTGGAGGTGTCTGGCGCACTCTATATAAGCCACCCCCTCCTCTGGCACAAGGGTTCACACCCCTGTAACTCAGACACATATTCCAGTAGACAAGCCTCAGGGCACCGAGATGTAAGGCTGTTACCTCCTTCAAGAGGGGCCTAAACTCATAAAACTCGTGTGTACAACCTCGTCGTAGCTAGGGCCTTGCCTCCTCATTCATACCCCCTATCCTTACTGTCAGACTTACTCCCATGACAGTTGGCGCCCACCATGGGGCAGGCATCTTAGCGACTTCTGGTGAGGTTGTAGTTTTTCCGATTTCCATCAACATGGTTTCCAGCGGTGGTTTGGCTTTGGGCCACGAGATCCGTCTCGGCGCGCTCGTCTTCATCACCGACGACTCCGCGTGGCTCCAAGAAGCTCCCCTCGACGTCGAGGCCCTTCCCATCCACAGGGCGACGCATTTCCGCGCGAGTGCCCACGGCGTCCTCCTGCGGTAGCCGTCGACCCAGTATCGGTCGGCTCCTGTGGCGTCCACCCTCCCTGTTGCAGGCCCCTGCAAGTGGCCCGGTCGGTCGTGGCTCCAGCGGTGGGTAAAGCATGCGGTGGCTCGCCAGTCGGCCACCCCTCAAGTTGCGGCTATCGAGCCCGACAAATCCCTCTATGGACCATTTTACCTATTGACTGGTTCCGTGGACACTCTTTCCGAGTGCGGAAGCAGCGACCCTGTGGTGGAAGTCCTCATGGTCGACTCGCCTCGCAGCCTGCCTGGGTTCCATCGCGGTGATGGCGGCGGCGGCCCGTCGCGTGGTCATGATGAATATCACCCCAAAGCCCTCACTTCGGAATAGAGGGAAGAGCTGCATCGTCGCAACGTGGAGGCACTCCATACTCCCATCATTGGTGAGACTTCTGAGGCTTGAGCCTTGGAAGCTGCACGCCTGGCTTTAGCCGAGCACGCGCGCCTAGAAAATCTCCAACACTCACTCGACAAACATGCTCATCGGCAGATCCCTGAATCCAGTCGACGGTCGCGGTGGTTGTTTCCGCTCGAACCTCAGGTATACCGCACTCCGATCCAGAATCTTACGACTACAACACGTATAGTAGAATCAATTTATCCATCTCATTCAGAAGCTGGCAGAGGTTTGATGCAGATACAAGCTCTGCTTCGGTCAGCGGGGGAAAAAAACTCGGCTGTTTCTCAGTCGCGCAACAGGATCCATAGCAGTTCCGTGGTTGCAGACACAGTTCAGTTGGCGCATAGCCCAAGGTCGCCTCCACGGCGTGAAGATCGTGGTCGCCGTCAGGACCAGTACCTGGGGCGAGGCGACAAACAGTATGATCATTGATATGCCCGTGATGACCACCGTCGAGTGCCTTCGCCTCCTCCGAGAGGCGGGTCGTATGCGCCCCAGCGGTATGATGACAGGCGTCCATATGGTGATGAGCGGAGGGCTCCAATCTCCCCAAGAGAGCCTGGATTCGATGCGAGATCACTCCTTGTACAAGGTTTGGTCGGCAGGAGCCGAGCACATAGAGAAGGAAAAGACAGAGACCGTCCGACTAGAAGCAGAGCATTTGTTTCTGGGCCCGAATGTTTCAGCAGAGCCATCCAAGCTGCTGAGATTCCCCCCAACTTCAGGTTGGCAATGGGAGTGAGTAAGTTCACCGGTGAGTCAAAGCCCGACACATGGCTAGAGGATTACCGAGTGGCTGTGCAGATTGGTGGAGGCAAGGATGATGTAGCCATGAAGCACCCCCCTGATGCTTGAGGGTTCGGCCAGAGCTTGGTTGAATCAGTTGGCCCCTGGAAGTATCTTCTATTGGGAAGAGTTGGCTAGAGTGTTTATCAAAACATTCGAGGGCACCTGCAAGCGACCTGCTGGGCTGACTGAATTGCAGCACTGTGTTCAGAAGCAGAATGAGACTTTGAGAGACTTCATCCAGAGATGGACTACCCTTCATCACACTGTAGAAAATGTGTCAGAGCACCAGGAAGATTGCGCCTTCAAAGAGGGCATCCAATACACAGAGCTCAGTCTGAAATTCGGTTGGTCCGGAGACATGTCTTTGGCCCTAATGATGGAAATAGCCACTCGGTATGCTAACGGCGAAGAGGAAGACCGACTCCGCAGCGTTAAAGGAAAACCAGTTGCCCAAGACCGGAGGTGGAAATTCTGGTCGAAAGCAGAAGTGCAAGGCTGAAGTTGCAGGTCCCACCGAGGCTGCAGTTCTAAAGCAAGGAAAATTCAAAGGAAAACCTAAGTGGCCATGGGTGCCCAAGAAGGTGAAGGATCAGGCCAGTAACGATGTCCTTGATTTACTGTGTCACATACACACGAAAAAGATGAAGAGGGTAATTTGATTCTACCTAAGCATACCACTCGACAGTGTCGACTCCTGATTCAGCAGTTTAGAGAGGGTCAACCCCCAGAGAAGGACTTTGATAAGGAAGAAGAGAAAGAAGAAGATGATGGTTACCCCAATGTGAATGCTACTTTGGTGATTTTTGCTGACCTAGAGAGCAAAAGTCGACTGAAAGTTATCAACAAAGAAGTGAACATGGTTGCTCCGACAACCAGGACGTATTTGAAGTGGTCAAAAACTCCCATTACATTCGACCAGTCCGATCACCCAGCGCATGTTTCTACCTCCGGGCGACAAGCATTGGTGGTCGACCCGGTCATTGGGGGCACCCAACTGACCAAGGTCCTAATGGATGGCGGCTGTGGATTGAACATTCTATATGTTGAGACCCTCTGAGGGATGGGCATTCCGATGTCCAAGCTCAATGAGAGCAACATGCGATTCCATGGAGTCATCCCAGGAAAGAAAGCAGATTCACTCGGTCAGATCACCCTTGATGTGGTTTTCGGTGATTCAAAGAACTATCGCGAGGAAAAGTTGACGTTTGAGGTGGTAGATTTCCACAGTGCATATCATGCAATTTTGGGCGGAACCGCATATGCTCGTTTCATGGCTCGACCGTGTTACGTATATCTTAAGTTGAAGATGCCACGGCCCGGAGGATTGATCACGGTCATAGGGAATCGGCAAAGAGTAGAGGAATGTCTTCAGAAAGGCTCAAAGATTGCTGACGAGCAGATGGCAGCAGTAGAGATGGAAGAATATAGTAAGAATGCAGATCCGAGTGATTTGTTGCGAGCTAAGAAGCCTGCTTCAGAGTCCGCATTTCAGTCGACTGGAGAAACAAAGCCTGTCAACATTCACCCGGAAGACCCCAATGCTGGTCCAACTCACATCTCAACAACACTCGACAGTAAATAGGAAGAAGCGCTTATCTAGTTCCTCCATGAGAACTGGGACATCTTCGCATGGAAACCATCTGACATGCCGGGTGTACCCAGGGGACTGGCTGAGCACCGTTTGCGTGTCGACCCAAAAGCAAAACCTGTCAAGGAACACCCCCGCCGGTCCGTCATGGATAAAAGGAAGGCAATTGGCGAAGAGGTGGCTCGGCTTTTGGCAGCTGAGTTCATCCGCGAGATATACCACTCCGAGTGGCTCGCCAATGTTGTCATGGTCCCCGAGAAAGATGATCCACTTCGTATGTGTATCGATTTCAAGCACATCAATCGGGCCTGCCCGAAAGATCACTTCCCTCTCCCCCGCATCGACTAGATTGTCAACTCAACTGCGGGGTGTGAGCGTTTATCCTTTTTGGACGCGTATTCTGGGTACCATCAGATCCGACTCTATGGACCCGATGAGATAAAAACGACCTTCATCACCCCATTCGGGTGCTTTTGTTATATTACCATGCCCTTCGGCCTCAAGAGTGCTGGTGCCACATTCAGGCGCATGATTCAGAAGTGCCTGCTCACTCAAATCAGTCGGAACGTGGAAGCATACATGGATGATATCGTGGTCAAGTCACGTAAAGGTTTTGACATGCTGACTGACCTCGCTGAAACATTTGCCAACCTAAGAAGATATGATATCAAGCTCAATCCATCAAAGTGCACATTGGGAGTCCCAAGCAGAAAGTTACTCACTTTTCTCATTTCTGAACGAGGGATCAACACAAACCTAGAAAAGATTGGAGCAATTCTCTGAATGAAACGCCATGTGCGTGTGCATGATGTTCAGAAGCTTACTGGTTGTTTGGCTGCATTGAGCCAATTCATCTCTCGTCTCAGTGAAAAGTCATTGCCTCTTTACCGACTGATGAAGAAGTCTGGTAAGCCCGAGTGGACTCCAGAAGCCGAAGTAGCATTTGTAGAGCTCAGAGCCCTGCTTTCCACCCAGTTGGTGCTTGCCGCCCCAGTCAGCAAAGAGCCTCTATTGTTATATATCGCAACTACTGGAAAAGTTGTCAGCACAGTGCTCACAGTCGAGCGGGAAGAAGAAGGCAAAGCCTACAAAGTTCAACGCCCATTGTAATATATCTCCGAAGTCTTGACTCCGTCCAAGCAAAGGTATCCACATTACCAGAAGCTTGTCTACGGGATTTATTTGACCACGAAGAAAGTTGCACATTACTTCGCAGACCACTCGGTTTCAGTCGTCAGCGATGCTCCATTATCAGAAATTCTGAACAATCGAGATGCAACCGGTGGAGTGGCCAAATGGGCGACTGAATTCCTTCCTCTGGGTATCAAGTTCGAAGCAGAGAAAGCAATCAAGCACTGGTGCACGTCGGTGCTAAACAAACGGTTTTTTACCCCTTTCCGCGACGGCATTTGGAACCGTCGCCAAGTGAGTGTGTGCGATAGGGTGTCCTTCCCACACGACCTAGAAATCGTCGGGGATAGGCCCTCCTGGGACCCAGGCTGGGGCCGTGTGCGATCAGGCGAGGCATCGAAACCCAATCATTTCCGTAGGTATGTACATCCCACACGGTGAATCCCAGAAATCATTTCCGTAGGTATGTACATCCCATACGGTGAATCCCAGAAATCATTTCCGTAGGTGTGTACATCCCACACGGTAATCCGAGAAAATCATTTCCGTAGGTATGTACATCCCACACGGTGAATCCCAGAAAACATTTCCATTCATATGTATATCACACATAGTCAATCCAAGGAATACGTTTCCGTTCTTATGTACATCCCACACAGTCAATCCAGGGAAAATGTTTCCGTTCGGACGTAAATCCCACACAGTTTTATGTGTAGGCTCGTGTGTGAAAGGTGTAACTATCACACATGGTCTTCCTTGGTTAACCGTTTGCTTTTATCAACTATATCGCACACGATTTGATGAAGAAAACCGTGTGGCACTGGTCTATCCATTGCAATCGCTTTTACTGCTAGAATCGTTTTCAAAGGTCCATGACACATTTAATAGGTTTATTAGTTTACAATTAATAATTCCAGTATTATGCAAATTCACATTTCATATCGAACAGCTGTTTGCCAATTTCATATCAGGCACATAAATATATTATAACATCATAGTATGGTAGCTACATGAAAACAACACGGTACAACATATAGCTAGTTCAACTTCATAAGAACAATATATTCATTTCCCTAATCGAGATCATCCAGGCTCGTCTTATCCACCCGTGCTTTCAGTTCAGTAAGAACCCGTTTGGCACGGGCCAACTAGGAAAGTGCCTCCTCCTTCGCCAACACCATCTTAGCAAAGTCTTTTTTTTAAATCTGAGCTCATTCTCCACCTTAAAATTTTTATCCCGCATCTTGAAATATGCTTCAGCGTTGACAAGACTTTCTCTAAGCCTAGCTGTGCTCACTTCCTCATACATGCTCCAAAGCTTCGTTAGGCACATCTTCAAAGACTCTGGCCACTCTTGATCAACCCACTCCAAGTAAGAACACTTCCGTTCATCCTATAATATTTAGAACTAGATCAGTAACAATTGTAGGGGAAATGGGTTTATAGCAACATAGAAAATCACCAATGCTTATTTTGAAAAACTGAAGAAACATATTAATTATGACATATCTTCTCAAAAAGATCAATGTGCAAATGAAATAATTGGTACTGAGATAGCAACCAAATTCTGGAACATCAGAAGCTATAATTAACTACAACGACGCTACAAGTTCTTACTCATGTACAATAAATAACAAATTGAACATTTTATGAGGAAGGTAAATATAACTGCAACAACATAGCGCCAGTGTTTGGATGACAGCAAATTGATACTAACAGGTGTGTACATGCACAAATTTAGTAACATAGAACTAATAGCACTAAGGCCATCCACTATGTATGCTAAAACTGGTGTAAAGACAACTGTTGCTACATCTCGCACCGGTGCCCTGAACTGGCGAGACGATGCAGCGGAAAAATATCAGGGACCCGGAATCTGGAGCACGTAGTTGCTCTGATTCCCAGTTCCTTCGTGCCATAAAGATTTAGTATTTTACTGCTTGGCTGCTCGGATGTGTGGACCAAAGTTGGCTGCACAAACTGCTGAAGCGGTGCCAAATAATTTTCTAATGGCACCGCTGATGAGATGGCAACAATTTAAGATACTAGGTACAAACTGTGACACTTTCTTAGGATGCGTTTGGTTGAAGGTGTGGTATGAATGGGTTGGGACCGTGATAGTGTCTGAATCACATCTAACAAATGATTTGTAACAACGGAAGAGGGTCTAACCTTCTCTGCACATGCCATAAACTTCCTCCCAGTGTCCACAGAATCAAACGCAAGTAGCTTCACGCATGGAGATTGATGGTGACAACGAGCAGATAGACCTTCAGCCACCCTGCTCCATTCGTTGCCACTGATGGTCTTAGGGAGCTACAAGAGGAAGAAACCGACTCAAATCGACGTCCGGGTAAAAATCCTTCATTCCAAGTCATAGTCCGAGAGAGAGAGAGAAGAGAGGCATACCCGGGTGGTGAAGGAGTAGTCGCCGGAGAAGGAACTGCTGGAGATGTCTTTGAAGAAGACCATGGCGATCCCGACGGTAGGATGCGAGACGGCGAGTGCTAGGAAGTGACTATAGCTTAGCAAGGAAGGAAGGAAGGAGGAAATAGGGGAAATGTGACTTGTGGTCGGGGAGAAAGGGGGTGGGGAAGGGGGGCGCGGGTAGATATTTTGGCGGTAGGCCAAAATTTTGGAAATGTGGAGGGAAACTTTGCGTGCGGTGCCTTTGGGCCATCCACTTTGAACGATTGTGTGCATCGCAAATGATTCTTCTGCTTTACGTGCATGGGATGAGTTTGATAATTCAAATTTTGGTCTCAAGGCATGGGCACATTCACTTTGAACGCGCATGGTGCCGCCGGACCTTTCACTTTGAACGATTGTGTGCATCACAAACGATTCTTCTGCTTTACGCGCATGGGATGAGTTTGATAATTCAAATTTTTGTGGAAATTTTCCCGGGTACGTCATTGCATAATTTAACATCGCTTGCTAATTTGGGCACACAAAAGAGCGTACAGCAGACAGACCACACTTACTGAATCGAGCAATTTCAGTAATTACACAGAGCCAGTTGACCTAAACATTACTCTAACAAAAGACCAGCATTAAAAACAAAGCCTAAGTACGCATAATTAAAAATCCGTCGCCGCGTCGGCCTATGCATCGCCGGTGTGAGATGAGACATCGACAACTTGTACTGGCGACATGCCGCCGTTGGTGGACTCTGCGTTCCCCCTGCTGAAGTCGACCGCGTCCTCGGTGCCGCCCTCAAGGTTGTAGTACTCGTAGTAGTGGATGCACCAGAGCTCGCGTTGGTACTCCACCGCCGATTCCTCGACGGACAGACTCTTCTCTACCTCGACCTCGGCCATGCGCAACTCCTCCTCCCGGCGCTCCTCGATCTCCGCCGCCTCCTGCATCTCCAGCGCTCGCTCGGTGACCTCATGAGGAAGTAGGTGCTCCATGGCCACCACCACCTTTTCAGACGTGGGTTGCATCCTGGAGTCCGAGGTGGCCTGGAATATCTTGGCGTGTGCATCCTTGATGTTGGCGTGGATGGCCTCGACCCAGGCCAGGGAGACATCAGCGGCAC
>NC_041386.1:474459333-474469098 GCF_002162155.2 Triticum dicoccoides | reverse complement strand
CATGAAGCGTTTCCACAGCGTCATGTTTGCAAGAAGGGGGTGTGGGAATGGGGATCGGGATTCGTCGATTCGGGGGTTGCCGACACTAGAGCAGGCGAGACGGTGAAGCTTAAGGAGGGAGACTTAAATAGACCCGTATATTTTCATCGCAAACGGTTCCTAGAAAACAATTGTGTGTGATGTTGTAGATATTTTTTATTAGCTGTGAAAGACGAATTTGGAATATAGTGCCAACAGATGGTGTTTTAAATGAACGAGAAATTTTGTAATACTAATACAACTGTCACGTCAAAGTTTGGAAAATTCCAGGGGTCATTTGACCTTCTAAGACATTTAAGTGATTTTCTAGCCATTTAATGACCGTAATTGAAATTTGAACTACATGTACATGCGAAAGCTAACCATAATGGTTTGAAAACTCATATCTCGTGTACTTGTGTGCGATTTAATTCCATGTGCAGTAAATTGGAAGGAATTTTCAAACATATTGGTCTAACGGCTATGACACAATTAAGCATGGTGTGACATGGCATTTTAATTCCAAAAAATAAAAAAAATCAGAAATACATGAAACGTTGGTTGATGTAATGTCATGCCACCAAGATGATGTGGTAAAAAAATTGGCATGTTTGACCAAAGTTTGGACACACACCCCTCACAAACCGGAGCAACTCACTAGAAGGCTCGTGGTTCCGAGAGGAAACAATGCATGTTTGATGACGAACGAGAGATAGCTTCCTCTTACGACCTTAAAATATTTTTCTACATCTAACATGCACTGCTACAACTGTAATGTGAAATTTTTGAAAATTCTAGGAGTCATTTGACCTTTTAAAGATATTTAAGTGATTTTCTAGCCATTTAATGACCATAATTCAAATTTGAACTACATCTACATGCAATGCGTAACCGAAACGGTTTGAAAAATCATATTTGTGTACTTGTGTGCGAGTTAATTCCATGTGCAGTAAACTAGAAGAAATTTTCAAACATATTTGTATCACGACATGGACACATATGTATGAATACATATGCATGGAGTGGCATGGCATTTTAATTCCAAAAAAAAATCAGAAACATATGAAACCTTGGTTGATGTAATGTTATGCCACCAAGATGATGTGGTAAAGAAATTGACATGTTTGACGAAAGTTTGCACACACACCCCTCACAAACCGGAGCAACTTGCTAGAAGGTTCGTGGTTCCGAGAGGGAACAATGCATGTTTGATGACGAACGGGAGATAGCTTCCTCTTACAGCCTTCAAATTTTTTATACATCTAACATGCACTACTGCAACTGTAATGTGAAATTTTGGGAAATTCTAGGGGTCATTTGACCTTTTAAAGATATTTAAGTGATTTTCTAACCATTTAATGACCATAATTCAAATTTGAACTACATCTACATGCAACGCCTAACCAAAACGTTTTGAAAAATCATATATGTGTACTTGTGTGCGAGTTAATTCCATGTGCGGTAAATTAGAAGGAATTTTCAAACATATTGGTCTCACGACATGGACACATGCATACGCATGCATGGAGTGACATGGCATCTTAATTCAAAAAATAGAAAAATGACGAGAAACACATGAAACCTTGGTTGATGTAATGTCATGCCACCAAGATGATGTGGTAAAGAAATTGGCATGTTTGACGAATGTTTGGACACTCACCCCTCACAAACCGGAGCAACTCTCTAGAAGGTTCGTGGTTCTGAGAGGGTACAATGCATGTTTGATGACGAACGAGAGATAGCTTCCTCTTATGGCTTTCAAATTTTTTCCTACGTTTAACATGCACTAATACAACTGTCATGTGAAAAATTGGTAAATTTCAGGGGTCATTTGACCTTTTAAAGACATTTAAGTGATTTTCTAACCATTTAATGACCGTAATTCAAATTTGAACTTCATCTACATGCAACGCCTAACCAAAACAGTTTGAAAAATCATATATGTGTACTTATGTGCGAGTTAATTCCATGTGCAGTAAATTAGAAGGAATTTTCAAACATATTTGGTCTCATGACATGGACACATGCATACGTATGCATGGAGTGACATGGCATTTTAATCCAAAAAAAATGATCAGAAACACATGAAACCTTGGTTGATGTAATGTCATGCCACCAAGATGATGTGGTAAAGAAATTGGCATGTTTGACGAACTTTTGGACACACGCCCCTCACAAACCTGAGAAACTCGCTAGAAGGTTCGTGGTCCCAAGAGGGAACAATGCATGTTTGATGACGAACGGGGGATAGCTTCCTCTTACGGCCTTCAAATTTGTTCCTACGTTTAACGTGCACTAATAAAATTGTCACGTGAAAATTTGGTAAATTTCATGGGTCATTTGACCTTCTAAAGACATTTAAGTGATTTCCTAACCATTTAATGACTGTATTTCAAATTTGAACTACATCTACATGCAACGCCTAACCAAAACGGTTTGAAAAATCATATTTTTGTGTATTTGTGTGCGAGTTAATTCCATGTGCGGTAAATTAGAAGGAATTTTCAAACATATTGGTCTCACGACATGGACACATGCATACGTATGCATGGAGTGACATGGCATTTTAAGTAAAAAAATAGAAAAATGATGAGAAACACATGAAACCTTGGTTGATGTAATGTCATGCCACCAAGATGATGTGGTAAAGAAATTGGCATGTTTGACGAATGTTTGGACACTCACCCCTCACAAACCGGAGCAACTCTCTAGAAGGTTCGTGGTTCTGAGAGGGTACAATGCATGTTTGATGACGAACGGGAGATAGCTTTCTCTTATGGCTTTCAAATTTTTTCCTACGTTTAACATGCACTAATACAACTGTCATGTGAAAATTTGGTAAATTTCAGGGGTCATTTGATTTTTTAAAGACATTTAAGTGATTTTCTAACCATTTAATGACCGCAATTCAAATTTGAACTACATCTACATGCAACGCCTAACCATAACGGTTTGAAAAATCATATTTTTATGTACTTGTGTGCGAGTTAATTCCATGTGCAGTAAATTCGAAGGAATTTTCAAACATATTGGTGTCAAGGCATGGGCACATGCATGGAGTGCATGCCATCGCATTTTAATTCCAAAATCTTAAAAAAATGATCAGAAAAACATGAAACCTTGCTTGATTTAATGTCATGCCACCAAGATGATGTGGTAAAAAATTGGCATGTTTGACGAAAGTTTGGATACACACCCCTCACAAACCAGAGCAACTCACTAGAAGGTTCGTGGTTCCGAGAGGGAGCAATGCATGTTTGATGATGAACGGGAGATAGCTTCCTCTTATGGCCTTCAAATTTTATCAACGTCTAACGTGCACTACTACAACTGTAATGTGAAATTTTGGAAAATTCTAGGGGTCATTTGACCTTTCAAAGACATTTAAGTGATTTTCTAACCATTTAATGACCGTAATTCAAATTTGAACTACATCTACATGCAACGCCTAACCAAAACAGTTTGAAAAATCATATATGTGTACTTATGTGCGAGTTAATTCCATGTGCCGTAAATTAGAAGGAATTTTCAAACATATTGGTCTCACGACATGGACACATGCATACGTATGCATGGAGTGACATGGCATTTTAATTCAAAAAAATCGAAAAATGATCAGAAACACATGAAACCTTGGTTGATGTAATGTCATGCCACCAAGATGATGTGGTAAAGAAATTGGCATGTTTGATGAACGTTTGGACACACGCCCCTCACAAACTGGAGCAACTCGCTAGAAGGTTCGTGGTTCCGAGAGGGAACAATGCATGTTTGATGACGAATGGGGGACAGCTTCCTCTTACGGCCTTCAAATTTGTTCCTACGTTTAAGTGCATTAATACAACTGTCATGTGAAAATTTGGTAAATTTCAGGGGTCATTTGACCTTCTAAAGACATTTAAGTGATTTTCTAACCATTTAATGACCGTAATTCAAATTTGAACTGCATCTATATGCAACGCCTAACCAAAACGGTTTGAAAAATCATATTTTTGTGTATTTGTGTGTGAGTTAATTCCTTGTGCAGTAAATTCGAATGAATTTTCAAACATATTGGTGTCAAGGCATGGGCACATGCATGGAGTGCATGCCATGGCATTTTAATTTCAAAAAATTGAAAAATGATTAGAAAAACATGAAACCTTGCTTGATTTAATATCATGCCACCAAGATGATGTGGTAAAAAAATTGGTCTATTTGACGAAAGTTTGGACACACAACCCTCACAAACCGGAGCAACTCACTAGAAGGTTCGTGGTTCCGAGAGGGAATAATGCATGTTTGCTGACGGACGGGAGATAGCTTCCTCTTACGGCCTTCAAATTTTTCCTACGTTTAACGTGCACTAATACAACTGTAATGTGAAAATTTGGAAATTTTTAGGGGTCATTTGATATTTTAAAGACATTTAAGTGATTTTCTAACCATATAATGACCATAATTCATATTTGAACTACATCTACATGCAACGCCTAACCTAAACAGTTTAAAAAATCATATTTTTGTGTACTTTTGTACGAGTTAAAAAATCATCAGACGATGTAAATATCTAGTGTTCAAAAAAGAAAATGTAAAGATCTCGCAAGACAATCGGCCCCCACACGATTGGCAGTCTATCTCGCGGCTCGAGGTTTGGTAGGTGAATGGCGGGGATCATTAATCAGACACGATTCTGCATTGGAAACCGTCAGCTATTATGTTCACACACGGATTTTGGCTATTATGTTCACACATGGATTTTGCTGTGGGAATCGTGTGTAATTCAAACTACAGTACTCATAAATTCTAGCGACCGGCGTTTGTACTGTCCCCGTCGATCTATATTCCGGCCTCCAATAAATACTACCTTGTTCACGTCGTCCCGCCTGCATTCTCATCTACATCCTCCCCTCGCTTGCCCTCTCTCTCTCTCTCAAATCTCTGTCATGGCACCGCCGGTCTGCCCACGCGCCGACGAGGAGTCGCCGCCCCCGAGGACGCTCACTCGATTAGCAGTGACGAGGACCCCTACGCGCCACCGGACGAGGTTGCACCGGACCCCCCAATTCCGGACTGGTTTTGGGGCCAGTACAATCTTTGTCTGTGGAAGTTGCTGCCGCCGGCTGAGAAAGCCAGGCAAGTGGCGTTCAAGAAGGAGATGGCGGAGGAGGAAGCCAGGTACTAGGCGGCCTGTGATGCCCGTGATGCCGCATGGAAAAAGGAGGCGACGGAGCTTTGTGGGCGGGCGCGTCGTCGTGCCGAGGAGGTGTACGGAGATGGGTACTTCGTGAGGAAGGTCGTAGGTGCTGGGCGCCTCGTCGCTGCGTGGAGGTGGGCCGATAAGCTCCAGCGTGCCACCAATGAGGTGCTCCGGTGGGCGCCCAACGAAATGGCAAGATCGGTCGCGTGCGTCACCCAGCAAGAGGCAGATCAGTACCTCAAGCGCTGCGAGGCGGAGGAGTGGGAGTACTGCCTCCACACTGGGAAGACACCGCGCACTAGGGAGCTGCTGGAGACGGGCTGCTGGAATACTGGCCCCAGGAGGGATTATTAGTTTTAGTATTGTTCGTTTTCAATTTTATGCATTGTACCTAGTAGTTAAGTATTATCACATATATGTGATGATATTATATATATATATATATTCTGTGATGATCTAATGAACAATTAATATATATATATATATATATTATGAATTCCATTTTCTATCTGTTTTTGTATACTAATTTGAATCTAGCTATTGTCATCCACATATACAGAATGGAAAGCGTATATACACACACTGAAACAGAACATATAAGAATGGAAAACAGAGTACACACATTGAAACAGAGCAATAAATAGAGCAATACTATGATTGCTGTGAATACAAAGCTATCCACGCCGAAACAACTTTTCAAAATAAAACGCATCCATGAGACCATGACCAGTAGCCCTTGCCTAGGGTAGCTCTTGGCTCTGCCTGAACTCGTGTAGGCGTTCATCCAAGCGGTCGACACGCTCGCGGTACATCTGGAGCGCGATCTCGAGCTTCAAGTTGGCTATTTCCTGGGAGATCACCAGCTCGAGGATGTGACGGCCATGTTCCTCTACTGCGCCCAGGTGGATACCTGGGCCAAGGAGGTGGTCGAGCCTACGGACTAGCGCGTTGGCATCCAGCGGGCCGCGGACAAGGCGAACGGTGGCACCCATGCGAACGGCGCGGCGGGCGTCGGGTGCAAGTATGGCGTGGCTGACATATGGTGCAAGTACGGCGCTGAGGGCCTCTGCCCACTCCTGGCGAGAAATGAGGGTACTGACGGGACGTGTATCCAGCTGCGACGCCGTGTCGACAGCAGGAAAGTGCCGATGGATCCGCTCTTGCTATGCGGCGCGCCGTGCCTCTCGCTCTGCGGCGCTCCAACAGTCTCGTCATGCGGTGAGCCGCGGCCTATCGACGCGGACGCGCCTAGCTTGCTCTGCGGCGCGCCATCGATCATGTTGTGTGGCGAGTTGCAGCCTGTCGGCGCTAACATGCCTATCTTGATCCGCGGTGCTCAAGCGCCATGTGCCAAAGGTCTGCTCAACCCTGGCGATGACGCGCATCACAGCGTCGTCCATCGCGTTGCCGGGGAGCGCCTCAGCCTCGACGGGACGTGGCGCCTGCTCGTTTTCCTCGTCGACGAGGTTGATGGCAGAGGCGACGCTTTGGTGGGTTGGCATGCTTGGAAAAGGTGGATGTGCTACAGGTTGCGCTTGTCACCTCCGTGCGTCGTGCGCCCCCTATGCACAATATAGCAGGGTGGTGGGAAATAGGTGAGGAAATGGCGGGAAACGGTGGCGTGTTCATAAAACGCCATCAATTAATGGAAACTTAGCATCCAGCTAGCACAAGAAGTAGATGATAATCAGATGAACACGGATCACACTAGGGATCCAGTAGGTGATGAATTCATCAATCCCAAACGGTTGAATACTAGCAAGCGTTTGCCCACAACACACACGGCCTATTCCATCACAAATAGGTCGGATGGATCAACTGTATGCCACGTATCCGAATGACCGCCCGTCCCACAATGGCCAATAGATGTTGTGTAGACATAGCATATCACATACATCTTATTAGAAGCAATCGTCTGCGTTATTATTGGTCTTCGCACACATTTCTGATTACATACCTGTTTGCCGCGTATCACACACATCTTGTTATATTGAACTGTTTCTGTTCTCTTGCCTAATCACAAACAGTTCATCCGAGTGAATCGTATGCTGTACATCGCACACACCTTGATCGGGCTGTCCGTTTCTTTTGTGTTGCCTAATCACAAACAGTTCATCCGAGTGAACCATATGTTGTACATCGCACACACCTTCATCTGGCTACCCGTTTCTTTTGTTCCTCCTCATCGCAAACAGTTAATTGAACTGAACTATATGCCCTTCATCGCACACGCAAGTAAAACCTAAACCATGTTTGATGCATCCGTCATCGCAAACGTTTTATACATTTCTGACGGTTTTCCTACACCACCGTTTGCGATCATTGCATCGCACACAGTTTCTCGAAGGGTCTCTGATCGTAGTGTCGTGTTAGCAGCATCATGCAGTAGCGAAGTCTCGGGCAATAGTAGATTTCCTGGCCGAATGGATTGAACAGCAGCAACCGACTCAGGTTCACTCGAAACATTGGACTATATTCTTTGATGGGTCCAAGATGTTGAATGGTTCGGGTGCTGGAGTGGTATTGGTATCCCCAAGACGCGACAATCTTAGTTATGTCCTCCAGAATCACATCGACCCCTCAAACAATGAAGCTGAGTATGAAGCACTTCTTTATGGGTTGCGTATGGCCATCTCACTCGGCGTCCGTCGCCTGATGGTCTACGGTGACTCAGATTTGGTGGTCAATTAGGTAAAGAAGGAGTGGGACATCAGGAGCCCTGCCATGACTGGTTACTGCAATGCAGTGAGAAAGTTAGAGAAGAAGTTTGAAGGGTTGGAGCTCCACCACATACCCCAACTCAAGAATCAAGCAGCTGATGATCTGGCCAAGATAGGTTCCACTCGGAAGCCTATTCCCAGTAATGTGTTCTTGGAGCATCTCCATACCCCGCCAGTTCAAGAAGATCCTTTTACAGAGGAGCCCCCGCAACCGATAAGTTCAACCAATCCGATTGAGATTGAAGTTCCAACAGTAGTCGACTTGATCATGGAGGTTTTAGTGATCACTCCCGACTGGACGGTGCCATATATTGCATATGTGCTTAGGAAGGAACTCTGAGAGGACGAAGATGAGGCCCGCCAGATTGTCCGCAGATCCAAAACCTTCATGGTGATAAGTGGAAAACTTTACAAATAAAGCATTACCGGAGTAGCTCAGCGTTGCATCTCTCGAGAAGAAGGTCGACTGATCTTAAATGAGATCCACTCGGTGACCTGTGGTCACCATGTGTCCTCTCGGACCATCATGGCCAAAGCATACCGAGCAGGATTCTACTGGCCGCGAGCGAATGAGATGGCTAAAGATATAGTCGACAAGTGTGAAGGTTGCCAGTTTTACTCAAACATGTCTCACAAGCCTGCATCTGCCTTGAAGACTATTCCACTCATCTAGCCATTTGCAATTTTGGGGTTGGACATGGTTGGACCTTTCAAGACCGCCAGAAGCGGCTTCACTCATTTGCTCATAGCAGTAGACAAGTTCACCAAGTGGATCGAGGCCAAGCCTATCAAGAATCTTGACTCAAGCATTGCCATTAGTTTCATCAGAGAGCTAATATTCCGATATGGAGTTCCTCACAGGATTATCACAGATAATGGCTCCAACTTTGATTCTGATGAGTTCAGAGCATTCTGCGCTTCCCAGGGCATTCGAGTCGATTACGCATCCGTTGCGCACTCGCAGCCGAATGGATATGCTGAAAGTGCGAATGGCTTGATCCTTCAGGGACTGAAACCTCGATTTATGTGTGACCTCAAGCATGCAGCTGGAGCTTGGGTGACTGAGTTGCCATCTGTCTTGTGGGGATTGAGAACAACTCCTAATCGGTCGACTGATTGAACCCCTTTCTTCATGGTATATGCCGCTGAATCTGTGCTTCCGAGTGATTTGCTGCACAATGCTCCCCGAGTGGGACTCTTCTCAGAAGCTGAAGCATAACAGGCACGCCAGGACGCAGTTGATCTCCTAGAGGAGGAACAAGAGATGGCTCTGATCCGGTCAACCATCTATCAAAAGGACCTACGTCGATTCCATGCCTGAAATATCAGAGGTCGAGCATTTCAGGAAGGAGACCTTGTGCTCTGAGTGCACCAGAAATGTCCTCACAAGCTCGCTCCGGCCTGGGAAGGGCCCTTTATCATCACCAAGGTGCTCCACAACAGGGCACGTCACCTTTACAACGTAGCCAGGAAAGAAGACGAGCCATCTTGTGGAATGCGGATCTGCTTTGCCGTTTTATACCTAAACACTCGGATCGACGAGTTGTAATAAGAATCCTTCAGTTTGCTTATCACAGACATAAGCACGTGTGTTCAAATCCCCCAGTGGGTGGCTTAGCCGCAAACCCGACTCGCCTAAGTTTCATAAACACTCCGAGTGAAGAGCAACCCTCTCACTCGGGGGCTTAGCTACGATCCCGTTCTCGCCTAAGTTTCAAAAACACTTTGAGTGAAGAGCAACCCTCTCACTCGGGGGCTTAGCTGCGATCCCGTACTCACCTAAGTTTCAAAAACACTCCGAGTGAAGAGCAACCCTCTCACTCGGGGGCTTAGCTGTGATCCCGTACT
>NC_041386.1:474455471-474459042 GCF_002162155.2 Triticum dicoccoides | reverse complement strand
GTACTCGCCTAAGTTTCAAAAACACTCCGAGTGAAGAGCAACCCTCTCACTTGGGGGCTTAGCTGCGATCCCATATTCGCCCAAGTTTCATAAAAAACTCCGAGTGAAGAACAACCCTCTCACTCGGGGGCTTAGCCACGATCCGGTACTTGCCTAAGTTTCAAAAACGCTTCGAGTGAAGAGAAAACCTCTCATTCAGGGGCTTAGCTGTGACCCTGTATTTGCCTAAGTTTCATAAAACACTTCGAGTAAAGAGCAACCCTCTCACTCGGGGGCTTAGCTACGATCTCGTACTCGCCTAAGCTACAAAACATATTCTGAGTGGAGAACAATATTCTCACTCGAAAGTTCGGCCACACTCTCTAAGCTGCGCCACAAATACAACGTATGGTTGCACTCTGAGCTGCGCCACAAATACAACGTATGGTTGCACTCAGAGCTGTGCCACAAGTACAATGTATGGTTGCACTCTGAGCTGCGCCACAAGTACAACGTATGGTTGCACTCGGAGCTGCGCCACAAGTACAACATATCGTTGCACTCTGAGCTGCGCCACAAGTACAACATATGGTTGCACTTGGAGCTGCGCCACAAGTACAACGTCTTGTTGCACTCCGAGCTGCGCCACAAGTACAACATCTACTCTGAGTGGAGAGAAATCTTCCCACTTGGAGACTCGGTTGCGATCCTAGATTCACCTAAGCCAAAAAATCTGAAGATAATAAAGACAAAGCGACTTCATTCAAAAGAAGCAACCAAGTTTGGATAAATCCATGAGGGTTCAGAACCACCAGCAGAAGTATTCGGGCGTCAAGCCTGAAAGAGTTTAACGATTACAACATCACTCAGCATTCCGAGGCAAATAAAGTTAAGTTGTCAAGTTTTTCACTCGGCAGGAGGAGGACTTGGTGGCTCAACGAAACTATCCAGGTCGATGCCGTCTGCAATACGAGTAGCTGTGTCGATGAAGGTCTCCATGAAGTATTGGAATTGAAGCTTCTTGGTGTTGGCAACATTAAGAGCCGCCAGCTTCTCTTCTTTGACTTCCTTGCAATGAACGCGGACGAGTGACAAAGCCACATCAGGACCGCAGTGGGCAGCTGACTTCTTCCATGCCTGCACTCAGTCTGGGATGCTGTTGAGTCGAGTCATCAGTTACTCGAGGTCGTTCAAAAGCACATCCCCTGGCCATAACTCCTTGTCGATCCAGGACAGCGCGATTGAGTGAGTCCTGGATTAGGGGGTCCTCGGATAGCCGGACTATATACTTTGGCCGGACTGTAGGACTATGAAGATACAATATTGAAGACTTCGTCCCATGTCCGGATGGGACTCTCCTTTGCGTGGAAGGCAAGCTTGGCAATTCGGATATGTAGATCTCCTCCCTTGTAACCGACTCTGTGTAACCCTAGCCCCCTCCGGTGTCTATAAACCGGAGGTTTTAGTCCGTAGGACAACGACAATCATACCATAGGTTAGCTTCTAGGGTTTAGCCTCTGCGATCTCATGGTAGATCAACTCTTGTAATACTCATATCATCAAGATCAATCAAGCAGGAAGTAGGGTATTACCTCCATCAAGAGGGCCCAAACCTGGGTAAACATTGTGTCCCCCGCCTCCTGTTACCATCCGCCTTAGACGCATAGTTCGGGACCCCCTACCCTAGATCCGCCGGTTTTGACACTGACATTGGTGCTTTCATTGAGAGTTCCACTGTGTCGTCACCATAAGGCTCGATGGCTCCTTCAATCATCGGCAACGATGCGATCCAGGGTGAGGTTTTTCTCCCCGGACAGATCTTTGTATCCGGTGGCTTCACACTACGGGCCAACTCGCTTGGCCATCTAGAGCAGATCAAAAGCTATGCCCCTGGCCATCAGGTCAGGTTTGGAAGTTTGAACTATACTACCGACATCCGCGGAGACTTGATCTTCGACGGGTTGTAACCCGCGTCAGGTGCGCCGCACAGTCACGACGGGCATGACATAGCTCTACCGGCAGACAGTGTTCGGAAGATCACACCTGTGGCGACTCCGGCCCTTGATCCGGAGCAGATCGCGCCGTCCGAGGACAGGTGGATGGACCCTGCCCTAGAGGCCACACACTCAGCGGCGATAGAGCCGAATACTGACTTCACCTCCTATGAGACCTGTGTCCCCGGACCTTTGGATTCGTCCCCGGCCACGGTCTCCGAACCGCCTGCGTCCGTACCTATCAAATCTGATTGGGCGCCGATCTCGGAGTTTTCCTCCGTGGATATCTTTCAGCACTCGCCCTTGGGCGATGTGCTTAATTCATGAAGGTCTCTCTCCTTGTCAGGAGGCCCTTGGCCGAACTGTGTTCGGCTCGAGTGGGAAGCGGACGACGAAGAAATTTGTTCCCCACCCACCACCCACTTAATAGCCACTGTCGACGACTTAACCGAGATGCTTGATTTTGGCTCCGAAGACATCGACGGTATGGACGACGATACAAGAAACGAACAGGAAGTACCACCCTGCAACGCCCATGATGCGGCTATATCTCCCACGTGTCGAAGCACGACTTAGAGGCATAACTGCATTGTAAGCAATGTCGCAAGTGAGATAATCTTCACACACCCCATGTAATGAATAAGGAAAAGAGGTACATAGCTGGCTTACAATCGCCACTTCACACAATACATGAATATAACATTACATCATCCAGATACAAACAAGGTCCGACTACAGAACCAAAATAAAAGAAGACTACCCCAAATGCTACACACATCCCCGATCGTCCCAACCGGGCTCCTCTACTGATCAACTGAAACACGAAACAACATAACGAACACGAACTTCATCGAGCTCCTCTTGAGCTCAGTAGCATCATCTGCTCGGTAACATCGGCACCTGCAAACTGGTTTTGGAAGTAAACTGTGAGTCACGGGGACTCAGCAATCTCACACCCTTGCGATCAAGACTATTTAAGCTTATAGGTAAGGCAAAGGTATGAGGTGGAGCTGCAGCAAGCACTAGCATATATGGTGACTAACATACGCAAAGGAGAGCGAGAAGAGAAGGCAAAGGCACGGTCGAGAAAACTATGATCAAGAAGTGATCCTAGAACAACCTACGATCAAGCATAACTCCAACACCGTGTTTACTTCCCGGACCCCGCCGAGAAGAGACCATCACGGTAACACACACGGTTGATGCATTTTAATTAAGATAAACTTTAGGTTTTCTACAACCGGACATTAACAAATTCCCATCTGCCCATAACCGCGGGCACGGCTTTCGAAAGATCAAATCCCTGCAGGGGTGTCCCAACTTAGCCCATCACAAGCTCTCACGGTCAACGAAGGATATTCCTTCTCCCAAGACAATCCGATCAGACTCGGCATCCCGGTTACAAGACATCTCGACAATGGTAAAACAAGTCCAGCAACACCTCCCGAATGTGCCGACAAATCCTGATAGGAGCTGCACATATCTCGTTCTCAGGGCACACTCAGATGAGACTAGCTACGAGTAAAACCAACCCTCAAGTTTCCCCGAGGTGGCCCCGCAGGCAGCTCAGTTTGGACCAACACTCAGAGGAGCACTGG
>NC_041386.1:474447119-474455296 GCF_002162155.2 Triticum dicoccoides | reverse complement strand
GGAAACCCAAGGGAAAAGAGGCTAGGTGGCGAATGGTAAAACCAAGGTTGGGCATTGCTGGAGGAGTTTTATTCAAGGCGAACTGTCAAGGGGTTCCCATTATAACCCAACCATGTAAGGAACACAAAATCAAGGAACATAACACCGGTATGACGGAAACTAGGGCATCAAGAGTGGAACAAAACACCAGGCATAAGGTCGAGCCTTCCACCCTTTAGCAAGTATATAGATGCATTAATATAAATAATAGATATTGTGATATCCCAACAAATATCCATGTTCCAACATGGAACAAACTCCATCTTCACCTGCAACTAGAAATGCTATAAGAGGGGCTGAGCAAAGCGGTAACATAGCCAAACAACGGTTTGCTAGGACAAGGTGGGTTAGAGGCTTGGCTTAGCAATATGGGAGGCATGATATAGCAAGTGGTAGGTATCGCAGCATAGGCATAGCAATAGAGCAAGCAACTAGCAAGCAAAGATAGAAGTGATTTCGAGGGTATGGTCATCTTGCCTGAGATCCCACAAGGAAGAAGAACGAGTCCAAGAAGGAGACAAACGAACGTAATTGAACGGATCCTCACAAACGCAACGTTAATGGAACTAACCCGAAGAAGCAACACCGGAAAGAAGCAAACAACATAGTAAACAACCATCACATAATCATGGCATGATGCACAACAAGTATGATGCATGTCCGGTTTAATGAAGCATGGCATGGCAAAGTGCACAAACAATCCTACAAATTAAGTGGAGCTCAACCTGCAACTCCATTGCATATTGACGAAACACCACATCAATTATTTAGTTCTCTCCCGTTTAGGTACCCAACAATATTAAATGTTCTTAAACATGGCAAGAGAAGAAGCAAAAGGAAAACCTCTATCTAAACAAGTTTAAATGAGGCCGGAACAAACAACAATTCCGGTAAAACCCCATATGCAATTATCAATTTAATGCAACAACGATTTTAAACATTTTAAATGTTGTTATCATGATGCGGATGACATGAACAAGTTTATGCAATTTTTATTAAAAGTTGACAAGAGCATTATGAAGCATTTGTCGCCATGGCGGAACAAAAGGGTGCCATGGCGGCGAAAATGGACATGGCACCACCACAACATCCCGGTTCCAATAATTCGGTCCAAGGAACGAGTGGGGTGATGGAAACGTGCAAGAGCAATGGGGGGTGATCCCGGATACCGGGTGTCCCACATGATGGTGGCAAGGAAATGAGTGATGATGTGCGACGAACAAGTCGGGCACGGTGCAAACATGGGCAACATCTCGGTGGATTATACCTTCGAAGCGTGCGTTTTCGGAACAGATCAAGTTCGAAGCGGAGAAGGGGAAGTAGACATCCTCGAGACTTTTGTAGTGGAAGTAGTCGTTCTCTCATGCTCTAGGGTTGATGGTAGAGGTTCTCGCGATCTCAGCGATGGTAGTGGTACATGTTTATCGATAGTCGAACATGACGATTCGGAGAGGGTACTTGGCAACATGCACGTCGTCGGTAGTTGTACACAATTGTTATCGGACTTGACGGGTTCGAGGTCTCCTGACGTAGTGGTACATGTTCGTTTTTTGGAGAGGTACATGGCGTTCTTCGGTCATAGGTACTTGATGTTTTGCTACCCGGGTCTTCGGCGACGGTCGTTGTACACATGACGTTAGGGTACTTGACGGTCCGGTCTTGACGGAGTAGATGTACACGTTGTCAGGGCTTGTCGCATCACCCGGTGTAGTCGTACACGTACGGAGCGGAACTTGGCGGTAGTGGTACTTGGCGCAAATCCACGGAGACGGTCTTGGCAGGCAACGAGTAGTGACACGGTCGATAGCAGCTTCGCTCGAACAGGGGAACGATGGAGGCGCAGGAACGGCAGGCCTCCGGCGTGGCACGGATCTTAGGTGGCTGCGGCTGGATGGGTTCGAGCCCTGCTGCGGGGAGCTCCTCTCCCGTATGGCGCGTCGCGCGAGGCTGAGGCCACCGGAAGGAGGAGGACAGGCGCTGCTCGAAGCATCAAGGGGGCGGCCATGGCGCTTGGAGCTCCTATTGGCGGAAACGAAGAAAGGCGGTGGCGTCGCAGGCGGGCGGGCACTTGAGGGCGCGGGGCGGTGCAGGGCTCCTGCGGCAGGAGATGAACGGCGCGGCTCGAGCTTGGAGGGTAACGAGGCAGCGAGGGAAGAGGCTTTGGAGGTCGCCACCGTCGAAGATGCGCTCCTACTGGTCGCCGCCGGCAAGCTCTTGTTGGCTGCTGGTGCTCCGGCGGCATCGGAGATCGAGGCAAGCTCGAGGACAAGAGGAAGGAGACCTCCAGGGACGCGGCGTAGGTGCGCGAGCCGAGGAGCTCCTGCTCCTGCTCCTGTGGTCGCGGTCCGAGGCGGCGAGGGGATCAGGCATCGAGGGGAGCTCCTCTCCCTGTCCCGATGCGCGCGTGCTGTTGGGGTCAAGCGAGGCAAAGCAGGAGGTGATCGAGGGAGTCTCTCCCTAGCGATGCATGCGCTCTCTTGTCGACAAGGTGGAAATGAGGGAGAGAGGGAGAGATCGATCGGGGCGATCCAGATCGGGCAAATGACTGGCGGCGGCAGGGAACTAGGGGGAGATGAGGTGAGTCGGGCTAGGGTTAGGTTTTTGGTGGGCTGCGATGCCCATGGGCCTGCGGGAGGCCTTAGGCCAAATGGGCCGGTGTAGGAGGTTGGAGGCCCAGCTGGGTCATGCAGTGCTACTCTCTTCTCTTTTCTTTTTCTTCAGACAGAAAAATAAAGAGAAATGCACAGGGTGAAAGGAGAGGTGTATGAGAGATATGAGAATATCCTCAAAACCTTGAATTCATGCCCTATTTGATAAAAGTGGTTTGGACATTTTTAGAGGTAAAAGAATACAACAAGTTTAAATATGATTCAAACTTGAGGCATTTTTGAACCTAACCAAAACAACTCCAAAGGATTTGAAATTTGACAGAGAGGGTTTAGGCATGGAGAACTAGCACCAGGAAAGGGATGAACATATATGGAGGAGGAGAAAAGGACACTTGCCAAAATGAAAGAAAGAAGAAGGAAAGGAGAAGGAGATGATGCATGGGTCAAAGGCATGGGGAATTATTTTGCAAGTGTGTCAAGGTAATTCCACATTAATGAGATATTTAATATAGCTCCCTACTATTGGGAGGATATGTTATAAAGAGAATCACCACGTGAATTCCCTCGGTTTAAATGGATCAAAGATCCATGCCATTTATTTAGTTGAGTTAAGAAAAGAAATGACATGATGGCATGATGACATGATGCAATGCACATGATGCAATGATGACTCCAATGAACCAAACAAATCACACGATGAAACCCAGAAACCACGGAAGGCATCTGAAGCTCCGGTCTTGGGGCGTTACAATACTCCACCACTACGAGAGGATCTCGTCCCGAGATCTAGGATGGCACCGGAGGGAAAACGGAAGAGGAAGATAAGAGGTAAAACTAAGTTGCTTATTTGACAAATGAGTGAAACCAAAGAACCTTGAAAGGTTAAGCCATCTTGAGAAGAGAATACAATGGAGAGGAACGAAGTTGAAAACACTCCGTTAGAAAAGAGGATTATGGGTTGAAAGATATAAGAAAAGGTTTCAACGGACAAGAAGTAGATGCAAGCACCTCGTTTGACACGAGATGTACAAGGAATGATAAGGATCAATTACGTGAACACTCCGGTTGGAAATGGAAGGTAAAGAATATTAGCTTTGCAATATGAAAGCACTTGGATGAGACTCCGGTTAGAAGAGGAATGATAGACACAACACTCCAGTTAAAACAAGATAGAGAAGAAATGAGACTGATATAATTTGGACAACACTCCGACTGTAAATGGAAGGAATTGAACATGATCTTGGAAAAACAAGATGATGGGTCGAAGAGAGCGACATCACAATGCCTCCGGATGAAGGAATAAAAGGTAGATCGTTGGAACAAAAGAACGGAGAAGAAAATGGCAACTTCTGCCACAAAAGAGCTTGAAAAGGCATCCTTAGGAGAAGGGTCGAACAGAGTTGTTGGAAAAAACAACAACGAAAGGATAAGTTTGATATGGGCTTAAGGAATACATCTCAAAATTCTGAGGTGACAACCTGCCACTCACGAAAAAAGATTGGATTGATAAGGGCAAAGAGACGAGAAACTTATTTCATCGGTAGGATATTTGAAGAACTTGGGTCCTTTATGAGCACCATAAATAGCAACAATCCTTAGGGAAGGCTCTAGGTGAAATATAACCCAAGATAACTCCAATGACGAGCTTGATGGATTTAAAATATCTCATTCTTAACAACATGTGAATCATGAATCATGAACTCTAATTATCAAGAATGACATAATACCACCTCCAATGATACGGTAGAAAAAAAAGATTGCACTCCAAATTGCAAGATGAAGAATGCTTGAGCTCCTTAGAAAAGAATCTCGATGAAAACTTGGAGAAGGAATTAAATCCTTGATGAACCATCCTGTAGAACCTTCATGAAGAACTCCGGTAATAAAAGGATGATCACACGAAAGGAAAGAGGAGTTGAAAACGCAAGGTGAATCCTTGCAATGATTTAGATGGATCTTTGCGACTAAATAAAGTGGAAACTTGGAATACCGGGAGAAAAGATAAAGCATCTCAACCCGAGAATGTGATATGGTGAACCACTCCGGAAAACAGGAATTGAATCATTTGGATGAAACAAGAATAAGAATTACATTATGCTTATCCTTCATCAATTTTAAATTGATGACAAGCAACGGATTTGGCATACTACTTATTCTCATAGAAAGTATTAAGCGAGATATATAGCGTAAATTTGACAAGGTATTGATGGAACCACTGGTGGGATTGAAACAACGAATAAATGATTTAATAACCAAGGAAGAGAACTCTTGAACGAACCACCGTAAGAATTGAAAATGAACGAAGAAAAGAGATGAATCACCGGTAAGAAATTGAAAGCGAACAAAGATACTTGGGGAAATTTTAGATACTAGAGAACGAAGAGATCAAGAGCTGATAAGAGAATACTTGAATGATGCACCGGTAAGATTTGGAGAATGATAGCTGAAAGCTGAGAATGAATAAGTCTTCTGAAATGATGGGCTTCGGAGAATCAAACTGAAAAGAATCCTGAATTGCTCCGGATGGGTGAAAAGAATTCTCAAAATCGAAAGCAATTATGAGAGGATGGCAACAAGCTAGAACCATGAATCTTGAAGAGAATGGAGCAAGATTGAGAGAAAAAAAATCTTATTTGGTCTTCAAAATCTGAGAATGACGATGAGAAATACCACCATGAATTGTTGAGATACTCCGGGATGATGAATCTAAAGGTTGATCCAACGGTAAAAAGAGTTTGAAAGATCTTGGTGAAAGACATTTGACTGATGATGATTCATTCTTACGTCAAACTTTGAAATGAATTTGAGAATAACTCCGAGGAGATTAGAAGAGTCAGGTAAGATCCTGGGAAAAGACCTGTGGGTTATGGCCCACTCAAAAGAAACACCGTAGAATGATTTAAAAGAGAGAATGCATCGGTTTTAAAGGCTTGAATGAGATAACATCCTCGAAAGATCTTGAACGAAAGTAGAGTGGAAACATGAATTTTTGAGATATCTTTAGTACTCCAGAACAAATGAATAGCGAGAAGAGGATAGTTGAGAGGTGCACCGACATTAGAAAGCATTGGGCAAAAGAAAGGACTATGCTCAAAACCAAAGCTTGAATTTAATCCACCAAAGAAGAAAAGAGCAGGAAGAATAATAAACTTGTGGAGCATCTTCATGAGAACCACCGGGTAAGAATATTGATGGAAAAGAATGGAGAGGCTTCCCGTCAATAAAATTGATAGTTGAATAAGGAATCTTAGTCCTTGAAGAAAAAAAAGGTGGGTGGGCGGGAAAACAAAGCCAACTTGGGACGGATGAAACAAACAACATTGAGAAGACTTGAGTTGATCTTGCGGATGTTGAAAATGAACGGATCCACTTGAAGAGGAGCATGTCGGTTGAAAAGGATTGACATGACAATCTCGATTATGATGAAGGATTGGTATTCACATAGAAATATGAGAACACCGCTTAGGAAAGGTATGGAATCAACACTTGACATTGAAGCAACTCGAATACCACAACTCAAAACAAAACAAAGGATTGGCTTGCAGAATAAACCGGAACAAACATATGATAGAGATTTCGTCCGAAGTTTTCGTGGTGGGGCCTACACGGGCTCGATCGTACAGCACCATCATGTACAAGGCAGTGCACATAACATACGAAGCGTCCCCGAGTCAGCATAGCCAAGGACTCTTTAAGACACAACGAGACCACTGTAAAACCAACCGTGGATAGGCGGACCACTAGACGTTGAACCCCAATCTCATATCATACATCTGTCAGAAAGATATCCTAAGAGCTACTTGAATTCCCACTTATAAACTCCCGAAATTTTCTAGTTATGCAATCAGGTGTTGGGGATACAGGGGAAGCATAATATCTCACCCAAAGCTAGAAAATCCTACATCCAGCTGTATCCATCCTTCAACACATAACCAAGAAACCTTCGGAAATCATTTACCTCAACCTTCAAAAAGCATCCTTTATACGAGTTATGGCAATACTCCCGAACTCCCGCCCCAGTACTGGGTGGCGTCGAGGTTATCTCACCAACAACTGCACAAAAGAGATTTTCGATGTCGGCGAAACTCAGGTATTCCAGAATTGCAACGATAAGATTGTGATGACAACACCTCAGAGCTCAACTCCCCGGGACACTGCCACAACCCCTAAATGTCAGGAGGCACCAAGAACAATGTTCTCGTCACAAAACCATCGGAACGATTCCAAGATATCCGCGTGATCCTAAATTTTTTTTAGTGAAATTTGAGAAGAGAAGAGTCAAAACTGTACGTCAGGATGCCTCACCAGAGCGACGAAGGGACTGAGGAGTAAAAAGAATCCTACTCTCAGATATATATAATCCTAAATGACTCAAAACATTTTTCTAGACTCAACAATGTCAACGATTCGATCAAGCAGGGGGGCTCCTAAGTCGGGGAAGGCTCTGATTACCAACTTGTAACACCCACGATGCGGCTATATCTCCCACGTGTCGAAGCATGACTTAGAGGCATAACCGCATTGTAAGCAATGTCGCAAGTGAGGTAATCTTCGCACACCCCATGTAATGAATAAGGAAAAGAGGTACATAGTTGGCTTACAATCGCCACTTCACACAATACATGAATATAACATTACATCATCCAGATACAAACAAGGTCCGACTATGGAACCAAAATAAAAGAAGAGTACCCCAAATGCTACACAGATCCCGATCGTCCCAACCGGGCTCCTCTACTGATCAACTTAAACACGGAACAACATAACGAACACGAACTTCATCGAGCTCCTCTTGAGCTCAGTAGCATCATCTGCACGGTAACATCGACACCTGCAAACTGGTTTTGGAAGTAAACTGTGAGTCATGGGGACTCAGCAATCACACACCCTCGCAATCAAGACTATTTAAGCTTATAGGTAAGGCAAAGGTATGAGGTGGAGCTGCAGCAAGCACTAGCATATATGGTGACTAACATACGCAAATGAGAGCGAGAAGAGAAGGCAAAGGCACGGTCAAGAAAACTATGATCAAGAAGTGATCCTAGAACAACCTACTATCAAGCATAACTCCAACACCGTGTTTACTTCCCGGACCCCGCCGAGAAGAGACCATCACGGTAACACACACGGTTGATGCATTTTAATTAAGATAAACTTTAGGTTTTCTACAACCGGACATTAACAAATTCCCATTTGCCCATAACCGCAGGCACGGCTTTCGAAAGATCAAATCCCTGCAGGGGTGTCCCAACTTAGCCCATCACAAGCTCTCATGGTCAACGAAGGATATTCCTTCTCCCAAGACAATCCGATCAGACTCGGCATCCCGGTTACAAGACATCTCGACAATGGTAAAACAAGTCCAGCAACACCGCCCGAATGTACCGACAAATCCCGATAGGAGCTGCACATATCTTGTTCTCAAGGCACACTCAGATGAGAGTAGCTACGAGTAAAACCAACCCTCCAGTTTCCCCGAGGTGGCCCCGCAGGCAGCTCAGTTTGGACCAACACTCAGAGGAGCACTGG
>NC_041386.1:474410706-474446791 GCF_002162155.2 Triticum dicoccoides | reverse complement strand
AAACCCAAGGGAAAAGAGGCTAGGTGGCGAATGGTAAAACCAAGGTTGGGCATTGCTGGAGGAGTATTATTCAAGGCGAACTTTCAAGGGGTTCCCATTATAACCCAACCGTGTAAGGAACACAAAATCAAGGAACATAACACCGGTATGACGGAAACTAGGGCGGCAAGAGTGGAACAAAACACCAGGCATAAGGCCAAGCCTTCCACCCTTTACCAAATATATAGATGCATTAATATAAATAAGAGATATTGTGATATCCCAACAAATATCCATGTTCCAACATGGAACAAGCTCCATCTTCACCTGCAACTAGCAACGCTATAAGAGGGGCTGAGCAAAGCGGTAACATAGCCAAACAACGGTTTGCTAGGACAAGGTGGGTTAGAGGCTTGGCTTAGCAATATGGGAGGCATGATATAGCAAGTGGTAGGTATCGCAGCATAGGCATAGCAATAGAGCGAGCAACTAGGAAGCAAAGATAGAAGTGATTTCGAGGGTATGGTCATCTTGCCTGAGATCCCGCAAGGAAGAAGAACGAGTCCAAGAAGGAGACAAACGAACATAGTCGAACGGATCCTCACAAACGCAACGTTAACGGAACTAACCCGAAGAAGCAACACCGGAAAGAAGCAAACAACATAGTAAACAACCATCACACAATCATGGCATGATGCATAACAAGTATGATGCATGTCCGGTTTAATGAAGCATGGCATGGCAAAGTGCACAAACAATCCTACAAATTAAATGGAGCTCAACCCGCAACTCCATTGCATATTGACGAAACACACCATCAATTATTTAGTTCTCTCCCGTTTAGGTACCCAACAATATTAAATGTTGTTAAACATGGCAAGAGAAGAAGCAAAAGTAAAACCTCTATCTAAACAAGTTTAAATGAGGCCGGAACAAACAACAATTCTGGTAAAACCCCATATGCAATTATCAATTTGATGCAACGACAATTTTAAACATTTTAAATGTTGTTATCATGATGCGGATGACATGAACAAGTTTATGCAATTTTTATTAAAAGTTGACAAGAGCATTATGAAGCATTTGTCGCCATGGCGGAACAAAAGGGTGCCACGGCGGCGAAAATGGACATGGAGCCACCGCAACATCCCGGTGTCGGATTTCGGGTTCCGGCAGACCCTTGAGGTTCGAACACTAGGGTGCGCGCGGAGATCTCTTCCCTACCGATCTACGTCCGATCCACTCGTGCGAACTAAGATGAAAATGATGAACAACACATGAGACACGAGGTTTATACTGGTTTGGGCCACCGTTGTGGTGTAATACCCTACTCTAGTGTGTGGTGTGGTGGATTGCCTCAGGGGCTGATGATGAATAGTACAAGGGAAGAACAGCCTCGCGAGAGGTGTTCTTGAGCTGGTGTGATGAACTTCTAGGGTGAGTTCCGTCGCCTCTCTTTCTCTCTGCTAGGGTTCTACCAGATCTCTCCCTCTCCTCCTGGGTGTCCTGATGTTTTTGGGGTGTCTAGATGTCTCTACTCTGTGGTGGCTAGCTCTATTTATAGAGGCCCTGGGCCTCTCCCCGAATAATTGAGCGGGAAGGGCGCCAACAATTGGCCATTTTGAAGGGGAACATCTAGTACAAGTTATCCTGACCAAAGGTGGTCTTCGGCTGCCAAAAGCACTGGTGATGACGCCGTCTTGGGCTCCACGGTGACCTCCGTCCTGCCGTCCGGCTGGTCTTGGTCTCGTTGCACCGGAATGGTAACCTTTGCCCGATGCCTTGGCCTGTGCTTGCCCCCTTTGCACCCAAGGGGAAACAAGGAAACTGCGAAGGCCGGCGCCCGCCTGGCCTTGATCGTCATGGCTTGCATCATGGGATCCTCGCGAGGTACCCCCGCCCTGATCTCTCCGCCTCCTCGCGAGCCTGCCTGATGAGGCTGCCTCTGAGGAAGCTTCCTGTCGTCCGCCCCGCGAGGCTTGGCCCCTCGCGAGGGTCTTAAGCTTGTGTTGATGAAGATGGTCCGTGATGGGCCCCCACCCGAGCCACGCCGCAGGCCGTAGGCAGGCAAGTCTGGGGACCCCCGTTCCCAGAACGCCGACAGTAGCCCCCGGGCCCAAGGCGCGCGCGGGATTGGCTTAGCAGAGAAGCAAAGGGGCAAGCGCGAAGCGCCGCGGGCCCTAACAGCCTGCGGCCTTGGGCGCCGCCTGACGGTTGCTTGGACGTGGGTGTCTGCGCTTCCCCACGACGCCTCGGCAACTACACGACTTGACAAGTTCCTGCATGCAGAGATATGGGTCATGATTACCTGAGGTCTTGGTGCTTCGGCGGTTGGCCTTCCCCGGCTATAAGTACGGGGCTGCGTGAGCTCCGCCAGTTCACCCCTGTCTGCTACTCCCTTCTCTTCTTCTTCCTCATCCTTGCTTCCTCTTGCACCAATGGCACCGATCCGCCGGTTTTCAGCTGAGGAGAAGGGAAAGGCCCCCAGAGAGGGTCCTGACCCCCTCCCGCCGAGGAAGCGGCCAATCCTCTGTCACCGGGACGAAGGCGCCTGGCAGGTGGTGTCGAGGCCGTGGTACGAGCGGCCGCCGCCTGGGTTTCCGCTGCCCTTGTACGCCCGCGTCATAGGCCCCAGGGTGGAGGGCACCAGCAACACCGATAGCGTCGCCGCCGATGCCGGCGAGTCACAGTGGTGCGCGTCGTCCCCCCTGGAGTCCACGCGGAGCACTCCTCTCACGAGCTTGTGCTCCACACCGCTATGCCTCCAACTTCGTGGATCCGCCTTCCTCCTTCCTTCGCCTTCGAGATGGCACCGAGTGGGGCCCTGGAGCTCTGGCTGCAGCACGCCGACTGTGGCACCCCTGCAACCGGAGCAGAGGTCGCGGTCGTCGCTCCGGGCAAGGTCTTCATGACCCGGGGCTGGGGTGAGATTGCCCGGGTCTGTCGCGCGGACGGTGCCTTGGTGATCCATCTTGAATACGACGGCGCCTCCTTGATGTTCTTCAAGGTCTTTGATGCAGAAGGACGCCGGCTGGAATGCTGCCCTAAGGGAAGCGGCAGTGGTGATGAACTGGCGAGGACCAGCCCCGCCCGTTGGTCCTCCTGCAGCTCCTCAGGCAGCAGCGGAGGGACTGAGGGCTTCCGCAGCTCCCCCGAACTCCTCGCGACCCCGGAGACGAGCGACGACAGCTACAAGCCTCCGAGCTCGCGCCGCGCTCGGAGTGCGGCAGCTGCATCGGGCCGCCGGCGCCACTGATCTGGATGGTATTGGCGCCGGCACCAGGCAGCCCACTGTTGATGATGGCATCGCTTGGGGAGGTGCTAGCAAGTATCGTTCCTTAGGGTTAGCACTTTTTGTTCCCTGCGAGGAATCAAAGCAACACCCCGCGGGGGTATGTAAGGCGTCTGCCGTGCCTTTTGTAAATACTATATCCTTAATATGAATTGGCATGACGTGTCCGTTCTGTCCCGGCTAAGCTCCCCCTTTCTATCCTCACGAGGACTTGGCGCTCTATGCTGACAGGTCCCAGTCCCCAGGCAAGCTTCAGCCGTTACTGGTATGCCAGGTCGCAATGCCGTGGTCAAGGCCAGGAGGTGAGCGGCCCGAGGTCCGGTAAGAGCCCCCGAGTCGCGATGCTCGGGAGGTCCCCTTTAGCGCTCAAGCAATCCTTGCTGGGCGAGAAAGGAAGGTAGCGTCGCCGTGACAGAGTTGCACTGGGCGGGGATTTAGCGCTGCGTTGGTCTAGCTCTTGCGAGGGTGCGACTTATCTTGTGCGTCTAATGTAGTTCCTTGGAGAGGCGCCCAGCCCGAGAGGCGGTGGCCGAGGTACTGCTGGGTGAGGCCCTCGCGAGCTTCTTCCCGCTCCCCCGCACTTCCCTTAACGCTCTACGTCCTTAGGTCCCGGCCCTCGAGCAAGCTTAGCCGCCGCTGGTATGACAGGTCGCGATGCCGTGGGTCAAGGCCTGGGAGTGAGGGCTGGAGAGCCAGTAAGATCCCATGAGTCGCGATGCTTAGGTGCCCCCCTTTTAACGTGCAAGCGGTCCGTGCCAACGAGTGGGAGAGAGAGCTCACGATGCCCCCAACGTTGCTCCTGGAGTAGGTCCTGCACACCAATCATGAGGAGAAACAAGGCATGTCGTTACGGTCGCCGGCCAACCCATGGTCACTCCGAGGGAGCGGTCAGGGCACTGAGGGCCTGGTGAGGTGGCACCGTGCAGGGCTGCCGCGGCCAGAGCTCGACCACTCAAGTTTATCAACGCTACAGGGACGGACCCATGCGCATGCGCCATGCCAGAGCGAACGGCTCTTCAGATAGGCGTCGATTGAGCAGGTGATTAGGTCAGGTATGTTAAGCACATAGGAAATCCAATTTCAAGCAAGCACAGGTAGAAGTAACCGCCACTAGGTCGGGCCCGAGCGGCGCGGGGATGATGCAGCTCGAGGGGCGCCCCCAACAAGGTAGGGAAAGAGCATAACCAAAATGGATACATGCCGCGGGGACGGACCCACGCGGCCTGGGAATGGTGCAGCCCTGTGGGCGCTCCCAGCTGAAAGTAGAACTCTGAAAGATGTCACCTGGTGATGTTGAAGATGAAGTGATGCTGAGGAAGTGAGCGACATGCGGTGAAGACGTCGGCCCTCATGAGCCCCCAGGCCTAGGGGCTTCGGGAGGCTTCGGTGGCACGTGTAGGCCTTCGGGGACCATCGCCACCTCCGCCAGGACCGCGCGATGCCTGCCCTCCTGAGCCTCCAGAATGCTCCTCAACAGGCGCCGATGTGTGGCGACCGCGCTCGGCAGGCCGAAGGGCATGCGAACGTAGCTGTGAGGTGGTCCCTCGCAGCGCCCTATGGCCGAAGGCCATAGGCGCTCCTGGGACGCAGCTCGGTTGAGCCCTGGTATGTCGACGCAGACGCGCAGTCCTCCATCCTCGCCTGGATGTGGGGCCACGGCAGGTGAGCGGCGGCTGCCGTGCATGACTCTGGACTCTTGTAGCTCATGGGTGTTCCTTGCAATGAACTCCTGAGGGTTTGGTCTCCTTTGACTTGTACCTTCCTGAGGGAAGCGTGCTTGAAAGCACACCTCCAAGTGGTGCCCGAGTGCCTCCCCCGCGACCTTGGCAAGGTCGGCGGCTCTCCAAGAGAGAGCCCCCGAGCCCTGCCCGAGGAGAGCGCTGGGCGCGCCTTCCTATGCGTGAGAGGGCGGCGCTCCCTGATCGGGCGCGAATCCTAGCACGATACCTCCGGAGGTGCCTGCCTCCTTGCGGCTCGGGCTAGGTGAGGTCTTCTTCTTCTTGAGGGTCGCCTCGGGAGGCCTCCCGCTCCCGTGATCTGGGTCTTCGATTGCTGTGGCTTGGAACGCACGCTCAAGCGAGCACACTGTGTCCCTTTCTTCACAAGGTACGGTGATGACTCCACCACTTCCTGGCATCTTGAGGACATTGTAACCATGGTGAGTCACTGCCATAAACTTGGCTAGGGCTGGGTACCCAAGGATGGCGTTGTACGGCAGGCAGATGTGAGCGACGTCGAAGTCGATGAGCTCGGTGCGGTAGTTGTTGCGTTGCCCGAAGGTGACCGGAAGGCGAACCTGCCCAATTGGAAAAGTGGATCCATCGGTGACTCCTGAGAAAGGCTTGGTCGGCTGAAGCTGGTCGTACGACACTTGGAGATTGTCGAACGTCTCGACGAACAGGACGTTGAGTCCCACCCCGCCATCGATGAGAGTCCTGGTGACTTGCATGTTGCTGATGACTGGGGAGCAAAGCATCGGGAGGACTCCGGCCGTTGATGCACACTTGAGTTGATCTACGGAACTGAACGTGATCGCGCACGAAGACCACCTAAGAGGGCGCATGGCCTCAAGCTTGGGAAGGACTGCATTCACCTCGCGAGCAAACTGCTTGAAGATGCGCTGTGAGGCTGGGGCCTGGGCGCCACCCAAGATGCAAGCGATTGCACGCGGCTCTTGGAAGCCCCCAGCCCCATCGTCTTGGTGTTGGTCTTTGTCCCTCCTTGGTGGAGGCGGCAGAGGAGGGAGGCCCACGTTGCCGTGCGGGTGGCCCTCACGAGGCTGGTCCCTCCAGCCTCCCTCGCGAGGATGATCCTGCCAGCGGTCCTCGCGAGGGCGGCCACGCCATCCCTGGCGAAGGCCGCGGTCTTCCCATCGTCCTCCACCTCTTCCTCCTCCTCGACCATAGCCCCTGTCGTTGCGCTTTGGGCGTCGGCCGATTTGCCCATCTCGCACAGCTCTGAGCTATTGACATTAGTTGGTGTTGTGGGTGTGGAGGTCATGTTACACGCAGTACCGTCCGCCCTTGGATGACTCGGGCTGATCCCTGCCTCGCTCGGTGTCTGGTTCCGCTGCTAGCGCGGCAGCCCCCTTGCGCTTCACGTCTTTGGCCTTGGGCTTCTTTTCTTCCGGGTCGGCTGTCGGGAGCTCGAGGAGGGAGAGACGCCCTTCCTCAGCCCTGGCGCACTTGGTCGCCAAGTTGAACAGCTCCAGGGATGTGCATAGGTCTTCATGGATTGCTAGCTCTTCCTTCATCTTGACGCCGCGCACTCCGTCGGAGAAGGCTGAGATGATAGCTTCTTCAGTCACCTTGGGGATCTTGAGGCGAGCGTAGTTGAAGCGCTGGATGTACTTCTGCAGGGTTTCTCCTGGCTGTTGCTTGATACAGCACAGGTCGCTCACTGCTGGGGGCCGGTCGCGTGTGCCCTGGAAGTTGGCAATGAAGCGGGTGCGCATCTCGCTCCAGGAGGAGATCGTGTTGGGAGCTAGGTTCAGGAGCCAGGTGCGGGCGCCGTCCTTGAGCGTCATCGGGAACCAATTCGCCATGACCTTTTCGTCTCCGTTGGAGGCTACAATGCCCAACTCGTAGAGCTGCAAGAACTCCGTGGGGTCCGCTGTGCCATCGGAGCGGGGAGGGAGGTCAGGCTTGAACTTGCCTGGCCATGTGACGCCGCACAGCTCGGGGGTGAAGGTGAGGCAGCCCACCGTGGCCACCGGTGCCCTTTGCTGGTGCTGGACTTGTTCTTGCGGGTCACCACGCGCCGCCACTGGAAGCAACGCGAGGTTTTGTTGTGGAGGCGTTGGGGCGCGATCTTGGCGCGCCGGCGCTAGGAGCGCGCGAGCACCTTCTCGGGAACGTCGGATCTCTTGGCAGCTCCCTTCTTGCTGCGTAGGCGCCGGACGTGGAGGGTCCCGCCCTGGGGCTGCGTGCCTTGGATCCAAGGCACTTTCTTGGGGAGGAGGCGGCGGAGGCGCCTTCTGATCCTCGCCCCCTGCACGGGATGGAGGGCGAAGCAGTGAGAGGGACCGCAAGGGGGAGCCCCCTGCGGCACTAACGAGCTCGGTGATGCGGGCGAGCCAGTCCTCGTACAGGTCGTCGACGGGGCGATAGTGGGGGAGCTCCCGCGCCAAGAGCAGTGAGGCATGTGCATCCATGGGTGTGCGACGGGCGTGGGACGACAAGCCAGCTAGAGTCAGCGACGGGGTGGCGGTGCGGCCATCCCGCCGCACCGAGGCATGCTGGGACGAGGCCTGCTGCTCGTTCCCTGCCGGGCTGGTGGCGGCATTGGCGGCGGGCGATGGGAAACGACGTGGGGGGACGCCAACGGGCGCTGTCTGGGCGACGCGAGTGGCGCGAGCAGCCCGGCACTCGGCGCAAGCCCGGCGAGCGTCAGCCATGGACACGGCGGAAGATCACACGCGAACAGCGGAAGAAAGATTCAGGCGCACCCCTACCTGGCGCACCAAATCTCGGATTTCGGGTTCCGGCAGACCCTTGAGGTTCGAACACTGGGGTGCGCACGGAGATCTCTCCCCTATCGATCTACGTCCGATCCTCTCGTGCGAACTAAGATGAAAATGTTGAACAACACAAGAGACACGAGGTTTATACTGGTTCGGGCCACCGTTGTGGTGTAATACCCTACTCTGTTCTGATAACTCGGTCCAAGGAACGAGTGGGGTGATGGAAACGTGCAAGAGCAGCGGGGAGTGATCCTGGATACCGGGTGTCCCACATGACGGTGGCAAGGAAATGAGTGATGATGTGCGATGAACAAGTCGTGCATGGTGCAAACACGGGCAACGTCTCGGTGGATTATACCTTCGAAGCGTGCGTTTTCGGAACGGATCAAGTTTGAAGTGGAGAAGGGGAAGTAGACATCCTCAGGACTTTCGTAGTGCAAGTAGTCATTCTCTCATGCTCTAGGGTCGACGGTAGAGGTTCTCGCGATCTCGGCGACGGTAGTGGTACATGTTTATTGGTAGTCGAACATGACGATTCGGAGAGGGTACTTGGCAACATGCACGTCGTTGGTAGTTGTACACAATCGTTGTCGGACTTGATGAGTTCGAGGTCTCCAGACGTAGTGGTACATGTTCGTTTTTCGGAGAGGTTCATGACGTTCTTCGGTCATAGGTACTTGACGTTTTGCTACCCAGGTCTTCGGCGACGGTCGTTGTACACATGACGTTGGGGTACTTGTCGGTCCGGTCTTGACGGAGTAGATGTACACGTTGTCAGGGTTTGTCGCATCACCCGGTGTAGTCGTACACGTACGGAGCAGAACTTGGCGGTAGTGGTACTTGGCGCAAATCCACGGAGACGGTCTTGGGAGGCAACGAGTAGTGACGCGGTCGATAGCAGCTTCGCTGGAGCAGGGGAACGATGGAGGCGCAGGAACGGTGGGCCTCCGGCGTGGCAGGGATCTTAGGTGGCTGCGGCTGGATGGGTTCGAGCCCTGCTGCGGGGAGCTCCTCTCCCGTATGGCGCGTCGCGCGAGGCTGAGGCCACCGGAAGGGGGAGGTCAGGCGTTGCTCGAAACATCAAGGGGGCGGCCATGGCGCTTGGAGATCCTGTTGGCGGCAATGAAGAGAGGCGGTGGCGTCGCAGGCCAGCGAGCACTTGAGGGTGCGGGGCGGTGCAGGGCTCCTGTGGCAGGAGCTGAACGGTGCGGCTCGAGCTTGGAGGGGAACGAGCCAGCGAGGGTAGAGGCCTTGGAGGTCGCCGACGTCGAAGATGCGCTCCTGCTGGTCGCTGCCGACAAGCTCTTGTTGGCTGCTGGTGCTCCAGCGGCATCGGAGATCGAGGCAAGCTCAAGGACGAGAGGAAGGAGACCTACAGGGACGTGGCGTAGGTGCGCGAGCCGAGGAGCTCCTACTCCTGCTCCTGTGGTCATGGTCCGAGGCGGTGAGGGGATCGGGCATCGAGGGGAGCTCCTCTCCCTGTCTCGATGCGCGCGTGGTGTTGGGGTCGAGCGAGGCGAAGCATGAGGGGATCAAGGGAGTCTCTCCCTAGCGATGCATGCGCTCTCCTGTCGACAAGGTGGAAACGAGGGAGAGAGGGAGAGATCGATCGGGGCGATCCAGATCGGGCAAATGACTAGCGGCGGCAGGGAATGAGGGGGAGATGAGGTGAGTCGGGCTAGGGTTAGGTTTTGGTGGGCTGTGGTGCCCATGGGCTTGCGGGAGGCCTTAGGCCAAAAGGGCCGGTGCAGGAGGTTGGAGGCCCAGCTGGGGCCTGCAGTGCTACTCTCTTCTCTTTTCTTTTTCTTCAGACAGAAAAATAAAGAGAAATGCACAGGGTGAAAGGAGAGGTGTATGAGAGATATGATAATATCCTCAAGAGCTTGAATTCATGCCCTATTTGATAAATTTGGTTTGGACATTTTTAGAGGTAAAAAAATACAACAAGTTTAAATATGATTCAAACTTGAGGCATTTCTTGAACCTAACCAAAACAACTCCAAAGGATTTGAAATTTGACAGAGAGGGTTTAGGCATGGAGAACTAGCACCAGGAAAGGAATGAACATATATGGAGGAGGAGAAAAGGACATTTGCCAAAATGAAAGAAAGAAGAAGGAAAGGAGAAGGAGATGATGCATGGGTCAAAGGCATGGGGAATTATTTTGCAAGTGTGTCAAGGTAATTCCACATTAATGAAATATTTAATATAGCTCCCTACTATTGGGAGGATATGTTATAAAGAGAATCACCACGTGAATTCCCTCAGTTTAAATGGATCAAAGATCCATGCCATTTATTTAGTTGAGTTAAGAAAAGAAATGACATGATGGCATGATGACATGATGCAGTGCACATGATGCAATGATGACTGCAATGAACCAAACAAATCACACGACGAAACCCGGAAACCACGGAAGGCATCTGAAGCTCCGGTCTTGGGGCGTTACACGCCCGCAGGGTGCTGGACTGCCACTTCATCACATGGTATATACATGGTGGATACACCCAAAGAAAATGATGACGAGGAACGGGAGGAAGCAGCGAAGGACAATTCCCTTGAGAAGCAACCAAAGCGACGGTGTAAGCGCCGCTCCAAATCCCGTCCCGACAAAACAATGATAACAGTGCAAGAAAGAGTAACACCTCGGTCGACCCCAAAGGAGACAACGACCACATGAACCTAGCGGTGGAGCAGGGTGAACCAGGGGACGGCGAACATAGTATGGAGCCGCTGTCAGGTCACGACGACCGCGAGGGTAAAACTCATCAACCTATCTCCGGAGACATGAATAGTCCGGACGACGATGCACACATCATCCCAGAAAGACACTTGGAACAAGAGAACCTTCATAAAAGGCTCATTGAAACCGCGCGGAGCCTGAAGAAGCAGAAGCAAAGGCTTAAGACCGCGCAGAATATGCTCAACGGCAAATGGAATAAAGTGCTTGACACGAAAGAAAAGTACGGCGGTAATCACCACACAAAAAGCTATCCAAAGTGCAAGCTGTTGCCTGAATTCGACGATGAGGCCTTAGAGCCCACTCAGCCGGAAAATAAAACAGCCGATCAACCGGACCGGCCACCCCGTGGTCGCGACAGGGCAGCTAACGATGACGTACACAAGTCCGCACACGACCTACGTGAGGACCTACACAAAGTAGCCAGCTTGACCAGGTCCATTTACGGACCTAGGAAGCGTGTTCCGGCACAGAATCATCACCGCCCAAATGACTATACTGACAGAATAATAGTTCGGAATCAAAACCAAACAATACAACAGTCAGACAGACCCAAATACAGGGGTGACGCGCACCCCCTATGCTTCACCGACGAGGTACTGTACCATGAATTCCTAGAAGGATTCAAACCCGTGAACATAGAGTCATACGACGGAACAACAGACCCTGGGGTCTGGATTGAGGACATTATCCTTCACATCCACATGGCTTCTGGAGATGATCTCCATGCCATCAAATACTTGCCCTTAAAGTTGAAAGGACCAGCTAGGCACTGGTTGAAAAGCCTCCCCGAAAACTCAATTGGAAGTTGGCAAGAGCTCGAGGACGCTTTCAGGGTTAATTTTCAGGGGACCAATGTCCGACCTTCGGATGCAGACGATTTAAGTCACATAATTCAGCAACCCGGAGAGTCAGACCGAAATCTTTGGAACGGATACCTCACTAAGAAGAATCAAATTGTCGATTGCGCGGACGCCGAAGCCTTAGCGGCTTTCAAGCATAGTGTCCGGGACGAATGGCTTGCAAGACACCTCAGCCAGGAAAAACCAAGGACAATGGCAGCCCTAACAAGCCTTATGACCCACTTTTGCGCGGGCGAGAATAGTTGGCTGGCACGCAGCGGCAACAGTGACCCAAGCACATCCGAAGTCAGGGATGGCAATGTAAAACCATGACGCAATAAAAGCAAGCGTCGAAGCAACGAAGACAGCCCAGACAACACGGCGGTAAACGCCGGATTCAGGGGCTCTCGACCTGGTCAACGGAAAAATCCATTCAAAGGCAACAGAGATGGACCATCCAACCTAAACAAGATTCTGGACAGATTATGTCAGATTCACGGCACCTCCGATAAACCTGCAAATCACACCAACAGAGAATGCTGGGCCTTTAAGCATGCCGGCAAGCTAAACGCCGAACACAAGGGGAGGGAGACACCAAGTGAAGACGAGGATGAGCCTCACCAACAAAACACTGGGGGACAGAAAAAATTCCCACCAAAAGTCAAAACAGTGAATATGATTCACGTAACGAAGAGGAGGAGCACACGCGCACTCCGAGATGTACACACCGTAGAGCCCGTTACCCCCAAGTTCAACCCTTGGTCAGCTTGCCCAATCACTTTTGATCGCAGGGACCACCCGACTAGTATCCGACACGGAGGATCGGCTGCCTTGGTACTAGACCCAATAATTGACGGATACCATCTCACCCGAGTCCTTATGGACGGCGACAATAGTCTTAATCTGATATATCAAGACACAGTCCACAAAATGGGGATAGACCCAACAAGAATCAGCCAAAGCAATACTACCTTTAAAGGAGTAGTACCATGCCCAGAGGCCCGCTGCACGGGCTCTATAGTACTAGAGGTTGTATTCGGTTCTCCCGACAACTTCCGAAGCAAAGAATTAACCTTCGACATCGCTCCATTCCGAAGCGGCTATCAAGCACTACTCGGAAGAACAACCTTCGCTCGTTTTAATGCAATACCGCATTACGCTTATCTTAAGCCCAATATGCCCGGTCCACGTGGCATCATCATAGTTAGCGGAAACTCAGAGCGTTCCTTACACGCGGAGGAATGTACGGCGGCTTTCACAGCTGAACACTGAACGACCCCTCCAACCAGAATAAATGATCGGTCGTCAAGACTGCGGACACGGCTAGACGAGTCCGGCACACCCCTCGCTGTAATAGTTCAGATAAACCCGAGATTGGGTCGATGGATATACCCCCATAGGTGGCGCTAGGGGCTTCTCGCATGTAAAAAGGACTATAGTTCGGTTTGACCTTACTTAGATTGAATTTCAATGGTCTATTAAAAATAACCAATTTTCTGCACATAGGCTTTCATCTGGGTTTTTTCTCTCTTGCAGATGACAATCGTGCTACACCCTTCTAGGACACGGCACAACGGAGACACAGGCACAGACGTGCAGCAGGGCCCCGCTCAAAGGTTTTTTTAGATTAAGACCCTGTGTAAACCTTTCTCATTGTCTCTTGTTGCTTTACGCCCTCTAGATACTTAACACAACCGAGAGGGATGCTGACGTTATTGGCATTTTCGCCACGTCAGACTGATGCACGTACCTGGAAATTCAGGGTTTTGCTCAGCCCGGTATATGTTGTAAAGTCCGAATACCTTAGGGAGTGTTCAGCGTCGCGAGTTTGGCCCGGTATATGTTGTAAAGTCCGAATACCTTAGGGAGTGTTCAGCGTCGCGAGTTTGGCCTTATATGCATCAACTCCGAATCATGTCTTTGGTCAAATGTTGGGTTTGCCCGGCTCCTGTGTTTTGCTACCTTACGTTCCGCTCTATTGGCTAAGGTGGCACCGAGAGAACTACTGCGATTGTGCCCTGGTTCATCTGGGTGAGCACCTTAGTAGAGAAAGCCGAAAACTGACTGTCATGATAAAGCGCGAGACTGGTCAACCCCTCGATGACTCAGCGGAATCTTCATGATTCCTCCGCATTAACGAAGGACCGGTTTCCCGGTCATGTATGTACGCGCATCGTATTCGGATTAGCGCGGAGGTACCAGGGGCTATATAGTAGCCCCACTGTCAAACTCCTATGGCTAAGTGAAAGTGTTAAAGCAATATAGTCTGATTGCCTTGTTCGCTGCGCTATCACCTCCTTCATGGACCAAGACGTTGGATCAAGTGTGAATACATGCTTTTCCGAGCACCCCCGCATTATGTGCGTGGGGGCTGAAGTCGACGACTGCAAACTTTCAGGTTATATACATACATAAAATGGTCGCACAGGAGGCATCACAATACTTTCAGGCAAAAGTATAAACATAGCCTTTATAATCCGAATAGCATTGTTTTTACAATTGGGATACATGTCACTCGAACATAATATTCTTCGAGCACTGAGCCTCTATTAAACAAGCGCCTTCTAGGACTTCTTCTAAATAGCGCTCGGTCGAGACCTGGCCTACGGCCAGACCCTGAGTTGCAATAGCAGTGGCATCCATCTCTGCCCAGTATGTCTTAACACGGGCAAGAGCCATCCGCGCACCTTCTATGCACGCCGACCTCTTTACGGCATCGATATGCTGCACATCACCAAGGAATCGTTGCACTAAACCAAAATAACTATTCGGCTTTGGTCCTTTCGGCCAAAGATGATCCACGACAGACCTCATGGCAAGCCCAGACAACCTATGGAGCTCAACCCACTCGGCCATTTGCTCATTTAACAGCAGCGGATGTGTCGGAGCACTGAACTGCGACCATAACAACTTCTCTACTTCATGATCTTCTTGATCTTTGAAAAACGCAGTCGCATCAGCAGCACTCATTGCCAAGTCCACATACGCGTCTGTAGCACTCCATAATCAATCCAGAGGGGCATACTTCGGATCTCCGAACTTCGTCCGCAACAAAAAGGGCTTCCCAGCCGTGATATCTCCGGCTTGATGGAGCTCCTCCTCTGCCGCTCTGATTTTAGAACGGGTTTCCTTGGCTGCCTCCACGGCTCTCTTCAGGTCAGTGATAACAACAACTATAGGGGATCACAACAGTTTTTGATAAGTAAGAGTGTCGAACCAAACGAGGAGCTAAAGGCAGAAAAAATATTCCCTCAAGTTCTATCGACCACCAATACAACTCTACGCACGCTTGATGTTCGCTTCACCTAGAACAAGTATGAAACTAGAAGTACTTTGTAGGTGTTTTTGGATAGGTTTGCAAGATAATAAAGATTACGTAAATAAAAAGTAGGGGCTGTTGTAAGTAAAGAAGCAATAAAGTAAATATAGCGAGTGTGGAAAAGTGGTGGTAGGAGTTGCGAAATTGCCCCTAAGCAATTGACTACTTTACTAGACCAATAACAGGTATTATGTGGGAGAGGCCACTGCTAGCATGTCATCCCTGACTTGGAATTCTATGCACTTATGATTGGAACTATTAGCAAGCATCCGCAACTACTAATGTTCATTAAGGTAAAACCCAACCATAGCATTAAAGATATATTGGTCCCCCTTCAATCCCGTATGCATCAATTTCTATGCTACGTTGAAGCTTCTGTCACTCTTGCCCTCCAATACATAGTCCTATCAACATACAACTAGCCCTAGGGTGTGATCCACGCGCGCAATCATATGATGGGCACCAAAGGACAGCAACATAACCACTAGCAAATTAAATCAATTATAGCAATTCATCAGCCACCGATAGGACAACGAACATCTACTCAGACACCATAGGATGGCAACACATCATTGGATAATAATATGAAGCATAAAGCACCATGTTCAAGTACAGGGTACAGCGGGTTGCGGGAGAGTGTACCGCTGTAGATAGAGGGGGGAAGGTGATGGAGATGTTGGTGAAGATAGCAGAGGCATTGGTGTAGATCGCGGTGATGATGATGGCCCCCGGTGGCACTCCGGTGCCACCGGAAGCGAGGGGGAGAGAGCCCCCCTCCTTCTTGTTCTTCCTTGACCTCCTCCCTAGATGGGAGAAGGGTTTCCCCTTTGGTCCATGGCCTCCATGGCAAGGGAGGGGCGAGAGCCCCTCCGAGATTGGACCTGTCTCTCTGTCTCTCTCTGTTTCTGCGTTCTCCCCTGGCTCTGTTTCACTGTTTCATGTATATATGGAGATCCATAACTCCGATTGGCTTGAAACCTTCGCTGTGATTTTTTTCCCCAAAAAGTAGCTTTCTTGCGGCAAAAGAAGAGCGTCAACCGCCTTACGGGTGGCTCACGAGGGTAGGGGGCGCGCCCAGGGGGGCAGGCGCGCGCCCCTGCCTCGTGACGCCCTCGGGCACCATCTCGCATGGATTTTTCTTCCGGAATTTTTCAAATATTCCAAAAAGTATCCCCGTCCGTTTTTATCCCGTTTGGACTCCATTTGATATGGATATTCTGCGAAACCAAAAACATGCAATAGACAGGAACTGGCACTGGGCACTGGATCAATATGTTAGTCCCAAAAATAGTATAAAAAGTTGCCAAAAGTATATGAAAGTTGTAGAATATTGGCATGGAACAATAAAACATTATAGATACGACGGAGACGTATCAGCATCCCCAAGCTTAAGTCCTGATCGTCCTCGAGTAGGTAAGTGATAAAAAAGATAATTTTTTATGTGGAATGCTACCTAGCATAATCTTGATCACATATCTAACCATGGCATGAATATTAAGACACGAGTGATTCAAAGCAATAGTCTATCATTTGAAATAAAAACAATAATACTTCAAGCCTACTAATAAAGCAATCATGTCTTTTCAAAATAACAAGGCCAAAGAAAGTTATCCCTACAAAATCATATAGTCTGGCTATGCTCCATCTTCACCACACAAAATACTCACATCATGCACAACCCCGATGACAAGCCAAGCAATTGTTTCATACTTTTGACATTCTCAAACCTTTTCAACTTTCACGCAATACATGAACGTGAGCCATGGACATAGCACTATAGGTGGAATAGAATGGTGGTTGTGGAGAAGACAAAAAGGAGAAGATAGTCTCACATAAACTAGGCGTATCAACGGGCTATGGAGATGCCCATCAATAGATATCAATGTGAGTGAGTAGGGATTGCCATGCAATGGATGCACTAGAGCTATAGGTATATGAAAGCTCTAACTGAAACTAAGTGGGTGTGCATCCAACTTGCTTGCTCATGAAGACCTAGGGCATTTGAGGAAGCCCATCGCTGGAATATACAATCCAAGTTCTATAATGAAAATTCCCACTAGTATATGAAAGTGATAACTCAAGAGACTCTCTATATGAAGAACATGGTGCTACTTTGAAACACAAGTGTGGTAAAAGGATAGTAACATTGCCCCTTCTCTATTTTTCTCTCATTTTTTGGGCTTCTTTGGCCACTTTTATTTTGATAACCTCACATGGGACAATGTTCTAATAATGATGATCATCACCCTTTTATTTACTTACAAGTCAATATTACAACTCGATATCTAGAACAAAGATATGACTCTATATGAATGCCTCCGGTGGTGTACCGGGATGTGCAATGATCTAGCGTAGCAATGACATCAAAAAACGGACAAGCCATGAAAATATCATGCTACCTATCTTACGATCATGCAAAGCAATATGACAATGAATGCTCAAGTCATGTATATGATGATGAGGAAAGTTGCATGGCAATATATCTTGGAATGGCTATGGAAATGCCATGATAGGTAGGTATGGTGGCTTTTTTGAGGAAGGTATATGGTGGATTTATGGTACCGGCGAAAGTTGCGCGGTACTAGAGAGGCTAGCAATGATGGAAGGGCGAGAGTGCGTATAATCCATGGACTCAACATTAGTCATAAAGAACTCACATACTTATTGCAAAAATCTATTAGTCATCGAAACAAAGTACTACGCGCATGATCCTAGGGGGATAGATTGGTAGGAAAAGACCATCGCTCGTCCCCGACCGCCACTCATAAGGCAGACAATCAATAAATACCTCATGCTCCAACTTCGTTACATAACGGTTCACCATACGTGCATGCTACGGGAATCACAAACCTCAACACGAGTATTTCTACAATTCACAACCACCCACTAGCATGACTCTAATATCACCATCTTTATATCGCAAAACTATTGCAAGGAATCAAACATATCATATTCGGTGATCTACAAGTTTTATGTAGGATTTTATGACTAACCATGTGAATGACCAGTTTCTGTCATCTCTCTAAATGGATATAATTGAACCAAGAGAGTTTAATTCTTTCTACAAAAGATATGCCCATGCTCTAACAAATATAAGTGAAGCAAAAGAGCATTCTACAAATGGCGGTTGTCTATGTAAAGAGAAACAGGCAATCCAAACTCCAAATGATATAAGTGAAGCACATGAAGCATTCTATAAAGCCATACTCAAAAGATAGAAGTGAAGTGCAATTAGAATTCTATAAATAAACCAAGGACTATCTCATACCAGCATGGCGCATAAAATAAAAATGAAAACTAAATGCAAAAGACGCTCCAAGATTGCACATATCACATGGACAAAACGAATCCGAAAACATACCGATACTTGTTGAAGAAAGAGGGGATGCCTTCCCAGCATCCCCAAGCTTAGATTCTTGAGTCAACTTGAATATTTACTTGGGGTGCCTCGGTCATCCCCAAGCTTGAGCTCTTGCCTCTCTTCCTTCTTCTCACATTGAAACCTTCTCAATCATCGAGCACTTCATCCACACAAAACTTTAACAGAAAACTCGGTAAGATCCGTTAGTATAATAAAGCAAATCACTACTCTAAGTATTGTTGCAAACCAATTCATATTTTGTTTTTGCATTGTGTCTACTGTAATATAACTTTTTCATGGATTAATCCACTAATATAAATTGATAGTTTCATCAAAACAAGCAAACTATGCATCAAAAATAGAATCTGTCTAAAACAGAACAGTCTGTAATAATCTAGTAGCAAGGATAATAGGACTATCATGCATGGGTGCAATAGCAATAATTTCATGTTTAACATAAGGAACTATAGCAAGTTCATCTCCATAAGCATAATTCATATTGGCATCTTGGCCACAAGCATCATCAAAAAGGGATATTTCAAAAGAATCCAAGGGATCATAACAGTCATCATAGCAATCATCCTTCGGTAAGCACGGAGGGGAATTAAACAATGTATGAGTTGAAGAGTTACTCTCATTAGAAGGTGGGCACAGGTGATCAATCCGCTCTTCCTCCTTTTGTTCTTCGCTCTCTTCCTCATCTTTCTCATCCAATGAGCTCATAGTTTCATCAACTTCTTCTTCCATAGATTCCTGCAAAATATTAGTCTCTTCTTGGACAGCGGAGACTTTCTCAATAAGCGCATTAATATATGAATTATATTCATAATTATCATAGAAATATTTTAAGATAGCTAAATTTTCAGGCCTATAAACATCATCATCATAAGCTTCATTCTTTTCAAACAAAGATTCAATTTCATAAGCACCCTTAAAAGCAACAAATTCTTCTATTTGTTCCACATCATAGTAATCATATATACCTCTAGCATAAGAAGCCAAGGTTTCATTATCATTAAATTCACATGAAAAGGGAAGGTGTGGAGCCTTCATCCTAGAGCAACAAGTAATATCATAACTCAAGCATACTTGCCGAGCATACCACTTCAATATATAAATTTGATCCCATAATAGTTTCCCTTTTTGTGTCAAGCGATAATCCCTAAAGTATTCACGTTGATCCAACGTTACTCCTATTACCAGATTGAATGAGGTTTTCTTAGGATTATCAAAGTGGTACATAATATTTTTCACATATTGAGCATCGAGGGTTTTAGGAGGTTCCTCATCTCCATGAGTAGCAAGTACACCTAATATTTTTGGTATTTCGTGTTCCATATCCATAACTAAAGATAGAGAACAACAAACAACAGCAAATAAAAATTACTTAGTGATAAAGCAAACAAGCACACACGAGAATATTCACCCCACGCTATTGCTCCCCGGCAACGGCGCCAGAAAAAGGTCTTGATAACCCACAAGTATAGGGGATCGCAACAGTTTTCGATAAGTAAGAGTGGCGAACCCAACGAGGAGCTAAAGGCAGAACAAATATTCCCTCAAGTTCTATCAACCACCGATACAACTCTACGCACGCTTGATGTTTGCTTTACCTAGAACAAGTATGAAACTAGAAGTACTTTGTAGGTGTTTTTGGATAGGTTTGCAAGATAATAAAGATTACGTATATAAAAAGTAGGGGCTGTTGTAAGTAAAGAAGCAATGAAGTAAATATAGCGAGTGTGAAAAAGTGGTGGTAGGAGTTGTGAAATTGCCCCTAAGCAATTGACTACTTTACTAGACAGATAGCAAGTATTATGTGGGAGAGGCCACTGCTAGCATGTCATCCCTGACTTGGAATTCTATGCACTTATGATTGGAACTATTAGCAAGCATCCGCAACTACTAGTGTTCATTAAGGTAAAACCCAACCATAGCATTAAAGATATATTGGTCCCCCTTCAATCCCGTATGGATCAATTTCTATGCTAGGTTGAAGCTTCTGTCACTCTTGCCCTCCAATACATAGTCCTATCAACATACAACTAGCCCTAGGGTGTGATCCACGCACGCAATCATATGATGGGCACCAAAGGACAGCAACATAACCACAAGCGAATTAAATCAATCATAGCAATTCATCAACCACCGATAGGACAACGAAAATCTACTCAGACATCATAGGATGGCAACACATCATTGGATAATAATATGAAGCATAAAGCACCATGTTCAAGTAGAGGGTACAACGGTGTCGGCGTTCTGGGAATGGGGGTCCCCAGACTTGCCTGGCTGCGGCCTGCGGCATGGCTCAAGTGGGGGCCCAGCACGGCCCATCTTCATCAACTCAAGCTCAAGACCCTCGCGAGGGGCCAAGCCTCGCGGGGCGGACGACAGAGAGCTTCCTCTGAGGCAGCCTCATCAGGAAGGCTCGCGAGGTGGTGGAGAGATCAAGGCAGGGGTACCTCACGAGGAGCCCGTGATGCAAGCCATGACGATCGAGACCAGGCGGGCGCCAGGCGGGCGCCGGCCTGCGCAGTGTCCTTGTTTCCCCTTTGGTGCAAAGGGGGCAAGCACAGGCCAAGGCATCGGGCAAAGGTAACCATTCCGGTGCAACGAGACCAAGACCAGCAGAGCGGCAGGATGGAGGTCACCGTGGAGCCCAAGACGGTGTCATCACCAGTACTTTTGGTAGCCGAAGACCACCTTTGGTCAGGATAACTTGTACTAGATGTTCCCCTTCAAAATGGCCAATTGTTGGCGTCCTTCCCGCTTATTATTTGGGGAGAGGCCCAGGGCCTCTATAAATAGAGCTAGCCACCATAGAGTAGAGGGATGGCTAGAGATCTGGTAGAACCCCAGCAGAGAGAGAGAGAGAGGCGACTGAACTCACCCCAGCAGTTCATCGCACCATCTCAAGAACACCTCTCGCGAGGCTGTTCTTCCCTTGTATTGTTCATCATCAGCCCCCGAGGCAATCCACCACACCACACACTAGAGTAGGGTATCACACCACAACGGAGGCCCGAACCAGTATAAACCTCGTGTCTCTTGTGTTGTTCATTGTTTCCAGCCTAGATCACGCGAGGAGATTGGGCGTAGATCGGTAGGGGAGACATCTCCACGCGCACCCCAGTGTTCGAACCTCAAGGTTCTGCCAGAACCCAAAATCCGACATTTGGCGCGCCAGGTAGGGGTGCGCCGGAATCCTTCCTCATCCGCATCACGTTCCGTCGCCTCGCCGTTCAGATGTCAAGCGACCTGGCTGCCAATTCCGACCGCTGGGCAGCGTGGCCCGCCCACGCCATGTCACCGGCCCAGGGCGACCTCAACCTTGTGCCTCAGGCAGCCTGCGCTCCGCAGGGCGTTGCGGGGTGCAGGCGATGCGGCCAGACGCCGCCTCCCCTCACACCACGGTAGGTGCGGGCCGCAGCAAGGACCTCAAACCACGCCGTGGCCACGGCGCCGTACACCCGACGGGAGCAAGAAAACTCCAGGGCCGCGCTCACGGTGGCCCGAGAGCTGCTACGGTGTCGGCTGCTGGAAGGCGGCCGCGACGTATTGCTGGAGCGAGTCGTCGAGCTCCTGGACGCCGCCGCCTCAGGAACACCTCCTTTCTGCGTCCAGCTGCCACCCCAGACCCAAGGCGGGCCGTATGGCGGTGTCATGTGCACGCATGCAACTTCCGGCGGACTCCAGGGCCCATTCAGCATCAACATCCACGCCGGCACCGGGCGACAAGTCGCGTCGGCCTCTTCTTAGGCCAGCGAAGGGGTGCCTGCCGTGGCCTTCGGCTTCGGCGGACCGCCGCGCCATCACTCCCAAGACGGCGCTCCAAGCCAGGCTGCGTGGCATGCGGGGCGCTACAGCGAGGTGCACGGGGCGGTGGCCCCAGAAGCTTACGTGCCCCGCATGGTGGATTAGGGGTGTGCACTGGAAGAATATCATGGCTCATTCCTCGGGCCAGGCTGGGGCGAGGAGACGCCAGGAGCTGAGCTCTTTCAGGAACCACAAGAGAGCCTCGACGGCCGCACCGGCGACGACAATTATCGGGTACCACTCATCCCTCAGGAGCAAGCTTATGCTAACCATGGGTCGCAGGAGATACAGGTCGCCGCAGCAGGTGGCTGCCCCAATTCTGCAGGCTCATACCCCTCAGGAGGAGGGCGCAGGGGGCTGCAGGAGAGGGGCCGCGATTTGGGTTCGTCCCTGCGGCGGTCGGAGCAAGGCGTTCTCAGGAGGTAGGCCCCCTGTCGGGGAGGTGCCCCAAGGCCTGCCCCCAGCAGGGGACCCGTGGTCGTCGGGGGAACCGCTGGCGACCGCTCTGCCCCATTGGCGTCGTCCTGGTTTCCGGTCGCCGTCGATGGTGGCAGAGTGAGGCGCAAGGCGGGGCCCTCATCTGGCGATATGAAGCAAGGCCGGTACCTGTGAAGAAGGCCCAGTGCCTGTGAAGCTCGCCGTCCGTGACACTCTCACGTAATAATGAGTGGGGCTGTACATGCCCCGGAGTCTCCGGAGAGCCGCCCTCGGGCCTCGGGGGCTCCCGCCCACGCCCAGTGGCAGCACTTAGCTCCACGCTGGTGAGAAGATGTCGAAGACTAGACTAGGTGCCGGACGCGGCCTTTTGCTTTTGCTTTTCCTTGTTGACAAGTTCTTAGATTTGGATTTAAGTTGGATTTGAGCTCGATGCTTGCGTGTGTTTGGGGGAAGGGCTGTTTAGTCTCATTCGAGCAATCTCTCGTGTTCTGGTTTATGCTTTGCGTCCAAAGTTAGCATCGGCTGCCCCCCTCACGAGCCCCTCGCGAGCCGGGACGGGCCAGGCACGTTTACAACCAGGACCGCTATTACCACACCCTTTCCGGAGGTTTTCGTCGCGGAATCTACAAGTTAATCAGAATACACTCGAGGTGCAGCGGCCCCCGCAGGCCCGCTCGGGACTCATCGGGGTCGGAAGGTACACAAGTCAGCTGACCCATCACCGGGCCAATGGCTAAGTTCACACGCAACATTATGCTTACCAAGGTACTAATTGCAAAACCTTTACATGAGGGGCTTCCCCTCCCAAAATGCTCTTACATCCTTCAGGGCCAAGCCCGAACCTTCTTCGTGCAGGCTAAACAGCAGTGACATGCGGTCGGTCGGACATATCACTCACCGCGTCTTCTTGGGCATCCTCGGAGGCATCACTGGCGTCGTCGACATTGCCGCCGCCGCCAGCATCTCCATCAGCGCTAGGCTCATCCACAACACTGCCTTCATTAGCACCCACGACCACGCCGTCGTCATCAGACGCAAAGGCCCTGACCAGGGCATCCACGTTGTCCTCCACCCATCACGCCAGGTCGCCCCGGACGGCAATGGGCACGGGTGCAATGGTAGCGTCGAAGTCGAAGTGGGGGTCCCTGTCCTGCAGATGACTGAAGACATGGGAGAAGGCACGCCTGAGCAAGGCTCGGCTCCTCTCTTCGACAAACCAACGGGACCTCTCGGATCGGTTCTCTAGAAGCGTCACCACATCAGTGAAAAATTGGAGGTTGCCGGCATAGTTGACCTCGTGCGGCTCCTTAGCGGCAGCCTCGCGGATATAGCCCAAAGCTGTGTTGGCCCTCTCTTTGAGCGTTTGAAGCATGGGGGCATGCACATGCTCTAGAACCCGCCGCCGACGGATCTCGTCCTCATTCCGCTGCCCGACGGCCTCGGCGTCATCAACCCTCTGTTGGAGAAGAAGCTGCTCGGCCCGGGAAGAGGACAGCTCCACCTGCGCCATGCTGAGGGCGGCTGCGGAGGAGTCCGCACGCCGCGACACTTCGGTCAGTTTGGCCCTGAGGGCTGCGGTCCCGCCCTCAGCCTCGGCCTTGATCAGCCCCAACCTCGTCTAGTATTCGCGCTCGAAGGCCGAGCGAGCTTCCACCACGCGGCGATCGACTTCTTCCTGGGCCCGGGCTTCGCGCGCAGCAACGTCATCCTCCGCCCGGGCCACCAGGCGCTGCCTTGTCTCCAACCGCTCAAGGTCAAGGTTACACTCGGCGGCCTCCAGCGTCAGCGCCTCCTCGCGCTTCAGAAGCTCCTCCCGGTCAATAGAGGCCACCCCCATCGACTCAAGGGCCGCCTGGCGCAGTTCCACTTGCTGATCCAGGGAGTTACCCCAGGCTAGGAGCTCCCACGCGCGCTCCTTCGCATCCTTGCGCCATAGGTCAGCTTCCCGGGCCTCCTCGACGGCCTGGGAGCAGGCCTCCCGCGAAGCTGCCAGCGACGCTTCAGCCTTTGCGTTTTCGAGATCACGTTGGTGACACACGAGGGTGATGGCTACCTTTAGTTTGCGCCTCTCCTCAGCAAGGCGCAAACCTTCGGCCTTGAGGCGCGCATCCTCTTCAGCAAACTCTGCCCCGATCCGGCTCACCGCATCCGCAGCCCTTCGGAGGAACTCTTCACGAAGGGCGCGTCGCTCCCGAGCGTGCCTGAGCACGTCTTCCGCATCACCCTCTTCCACCGGAGCATGCGGAGGGCCCCGAGGCGGCAGGCCCCCTCCCGGCGCGGGGCTGGGGGCTGGCACCCTAGCCATCGCCGAACGGACTTCTATGGGAATCCGGCCTGGCGTCGGTCCACCCACGGAGGAGGAGCCAAAGACAGACTTCAGCCATTCACCATCTATGATTAGAGGAGGAACGCAGGGCAAGCCAGATGTGCCCAGAAGGACTCATGAAGAAAGGACAGCGGGCGCGCAGGCTCGAGGTGCCCTATGGAATGGACCACTCCACCTACTGGTCTGGCAGCAGGGGTACCGCTTGAGCTCGGCAAGCCCAGGGCCAGCGGAGAAGGCGAAGCTTGGGGGGATGGCTCCCGGGCTGGCTCAGCGGGTTTCGTAGGGCAGGGCCTGAGAGGGGCACAATCAGTTGCAGGGATAGCAAAGTAAACGAGCAAGGAAAGAAGAAGACTTACCCGTCCATAACAAAGTACTTCCTGCGCTTCAACAAGCGTCAAGGGCAATCATTGCCACCCAAGGCCTCCTTCCTCTTGCGGAGGGCCTCGAAGTCTACACGGAACCGACCTAAGTTCCCGGCGGAGGGGTCGGCCCCTGGTGCGGAAGAAGTGTCAAGATGATCAGTGTTGGAGGAGTCAGCCTGGGGGGCGCCGTCAAGCGTCGCCTCACGAGGAACGGCTGGGGGCTCGGAGCCCCGGCCTCAGGAACCATAGGCCGCAACTCCGCACCTGCCGCCGCTCCAGGGCGGGCCTCGGGAGACGCCGCCTTCGAGGCTTCTCGCAGCATCGGCACCTCGACATCGGGCGCCTCAACTCTCGTCGGTTCTCGTCTCCCCGCCCTGTCGCCCGAGGAAGGACCGCTGTGGGCGGCAGGAGAAGCAACCACGCCAGCTGGGTTCTCGCGGGGCCCCGTGAAGCCAGCCAGGCACAGTCCCCACTCGTCGAAGCCGGGCATCTGCCTCACAAAATTGGCCCTGCCGGAGCAAAGATACAAGAGGACACCATTACTCCAAAGGCTGCTTGGGGAAGGATCGCCAGTCAAGACCCTGAGCACCGTCTGCAGCACTTTAGGCACCAAGTCCTCCTCCTTAAGCCGCATGCGGTCTCTATGGCCCACAAAGTCCCACATCCGGCGAGAGTGGTGCTGAAGAGGAGCAATGCAACATTGGAGGAACTACTTCACCACCTTGGGCGCTGTCACATTGAGTGCTCTCAAACTTTGGAAGCGGCGCTAGATGAAGGCGAGCCGGGGGCTCGCGAGCACCTCATGGTCCCAACCCGCGTGAGGAACAACAGGCGAGGTCGGGTGCGAGAGCAGAGGGTTGGGCACTCCAACGTCCACGTACAGCCACCGCTCTCTGAACCCGGCCTCAGAAGGAGGAAGGCCGAAGTCGATCCCTGAAGCGGCCATCTCTGGCACGGCTAGGAAGCTCACACACCCTGAGCACTGAGTGGGATCTCTTAGGCGCAAGGAAAAGAAGTGGCGCAGCAGGGCCACAGAAGGAGGAATGCCTATCATCGCCTCGCAAACAAAAGCAAAGACAGCCAGAAGAGTAATGGACTCTGGCCCGAGGTGCATCATGCGGATCTGATAATGGGACTGCGTTGAAGAAGGCAAAAAAGGGGGGGAACCAGACCCGCCCATAGGGCATCGGCGAAGAATCGGACCTCCGTGACGATCCTATCAAGGGAGGCACGGGACGCAGGCCAGGCCGTGGTCCTGCCGCACTTGTTGAAGATAGTTGCAAGGGCGGAGCGGACCTTGTCCAAAGCTTCTGGATTGAGTATGATCGACCGGGCGGCGACGGGGGTCGCCGCTGGAGGTGTGTGGGGCGAAGGCGCGGGCTTCTTTCCCCTTCTTTTCTTCGTCGGTGCCATAGCGGTGAAGAGGAGGAAGAACTCGAGCCGGATTGGCAGCAGAGGCTAGAGCTCAAAGAAGAAGGAAAGGTAGGAGGCAGGCGAGCAGCGGAAAGGAGGAACAACTGTGTGCAACTATGGGTCCGCTTAGCCGGGCGCGTAACAAGGCATCGTGGGGAAGCGCATACACCCACGTCCAATCAATTGACATGTGGCGCCCAAGGCCGTAGGCTGTTGGGGCCCGCGGTGCTTCGCGCTTGCCCCTTCGCTTCCCTGCTAGGCCAAGCCCGGGCGCGCCTTGGGCCCGGGGGCTACTGTCGGCGTTCTGGGAACGGTGGTCCCCAGACTTGCCTGCCTGTGGCCTGCGGCGTGCCTCAAGTGGGGGCCCAGCGCGGCTCATCTTCATCAGCTCAAGCTCAAGACCCTCGCGAGGGGCCAACCCTCGCGGGGCGGACGACAGAGAGCTTCCTCTGAGGCAGCCTCATCAGGCAGGCTCACGAGGAGGCAGAGAGATCAAGGCAGGGGTACCTCACGAGGAGCCCGTGACGCAAGCCATGATGATCGAGACCAGGCGGGCGCCAGGCGGGCGCCGGCCTGTGTAGTGTCCTTGTTTCCCCTTTGGTGCAAAGGGGGCAAGCACGGGCCAAGGCATCAGGCAAAGGTTACCATTCTAGTGCAATGAGACCAAGACCAGCAGAGCGGCAGGACGGAGGTCACCATGAAGCCCAAGACGGCGTCATCACCAGTACTTTTGGCAGCCGAAGACCACCTTTGGTCAGGATAACTTGTACTAGATGTTCCCCTTCAAAATGGCCAATTGTTGGCGCCCTTCCCGCTCATTATTTGGGGAGAGGCCCAAGGCCTCTATAAATAGAGCTAGCCACCACAGAGTAGAGGGATGGCTAGAGATCTGGTAGAAGCCCAGCAAAGAGAGAGAGAGAGGTGACTGAACTCACCCCAGCAGTTCATCGCACCAGCTCAAGAACACCTCTCGCGAGGCTGTTCTTCCCTTGTATTGTTCATCATCAGCCCCCGAGGCAATCCACCACACCACACACTGGAGTAGGGTATTACACCACAATGGTGGCCCGAACCAGTATAAACCTCATGTCCCTTGTGTTGTTCGTTGTTTCCAGCCTAGATCATGCGAGGAGATTGGGCGTAGATCGGTAGGGGAGAGATCTCCGCGTGCACCCCAGTGTTCGAACCTCAAGGGTCTGCCAGAACCCGAAATCCGACAAGCGGGTTGTGGGAGAGTGGACCGCTTTAGATAGAGGAGGGAAGGTGATGGAGATGTTGGTGAAGATAGCGGAGGCGTTGGTGTAGATCGCAGTGACGATGCTGGCCCCCGGTGGCACTCCGGTGCCACCGGAAGCGAGGGGGAGAGAGCCCCCTCCTTCTTCTTCTTCCTTGACCTCCTCCCTAGATGGGAGAAGGGTTTCCGCTCTGGTCCATGGCCTCCATGGCAAGGGAGGGGCGAGAGCCCCTCCGAGAATGGATATGTCTCTCTGTCTCTCTCTGTTTCTGCGTTCTCCCCTGGCTCTGTTTCACCGTTTCGTGTATATATGGAGATCCGTAACTCCTATTGGCCTGAAACCTTCGCCGTGATTTTTCATCTTCCAAAAATTAGCTTTCTTGCGGCAAAATAAGAGCGTCAACCACCTTACAGGTGGCTCACAAGGGTAGGGGCGCGCCCAGGGGGCAGGCGCGGCCCCCTGCCTCGTGACACCCTCGGGCACCGTCTCGCGTGGAATTTTCTTCCGGAATTTTCCAAATATTCCGAAAAGTATCTCCGTCCATTTTTATCCCGTTTGGACTCCGTTTGATATGGATATTCTGCAAAACCAAAGACTTGCAACAGACAGGAACTGGCACTGGGCACTGGATCAATATGTTAGTCCCAAAAATAGTATAAAAAGTTGCCGAAAGTATATGAAAGTTGTAGAATGTTGGCATGGAACAATCAAAAATTATAGATACGACGGAGACGTATCAGTCAGCCGCTCTCACTTGGCTTTCCTTTTCAAGAAGCTCATATCGGCCGGCGGCATGTTTCAGCTCAACAACCATCTTGGCTATTTCATCTTCGCTCTCGCGATGAGCAGCCTCTTCGGCTCTTAAGTCTTCGGCCGCCTTCAGGGCAGCCGCATCACTTCTCCTGGCTTGTTCCTTGGCTCGGGCAAGTTCTGCCTGAAGGGTCTCCACGGCGGCAGCTCCATCTGCAGTCAAAACATATTAAAGATACTAGCATCATGATCCTCTTAATACTTGTTGACTACCCGAAAATACATACCATGTGCCTTGTCAAGCCGCTTGTTCACAAGCGCAATGTCGGCTTCTGCCGCATCAAGTTGCCAGCTCAAACCGGCAAACACAGCAGTCCGGCCAGCCACCGAACCGTCAGCCGTCTGCACATGAAAGCAGAGCAATTATTTAGACTATGATCCTCTGTTTGCTGCCCCTGGACAGCAACCGGAGTCTCGGGGGCTACTATCTGTATAGAGCACACCTAGCGTGCGCGGTACCGTCAATTTTTTTTTTGCGTACCTCAAAGCCTTTTAGAAGGCTCGTAAAAGCTTCATGCAACCCACTCCTAGCGGATGAGATCCTCTCAACCACCATACCCATTAAAGTACGATGCTCCTCCTAGATAGTCGCTTGCTCCAAAAGATCCATCAGTACGTCCGGTTGCGCACCGGGCAATCCCGGACTCTTTCCGTGACTCCCCTTAGGTGACGAATACTCCGGACTTCGGGTGGCCGAAGGGTTACCTTCTGGCCTTGGCGGATCAGGAGAAATCCTCCGTGATGACACCTCAGGGTCATCCGCCCCAGGTGGCGGGGAGACAAGGGGAGGCGTTCCGCTCTCCATCATCTCCAGAAGAAGATCCCCCGAAGACGAACTCTGTCGGGAAGAGCTACGATCCGGACTACAAGACATATGTATCGGTTATTGTCCGTGGAGATAAAGAAAAATATATTTACCAAAAGTACTTTTGTTCACTTACAACTCGATGGAGGGCTGATCCCCTTGCGGGCACTGTGCGAAAGGAATGCCCTCCAAGTTAGGGCCCCCTGGTGAGGGTTTCTTCTCTCGTTTGGAACCCTTGTTTCCAAGTCTTCAGGAGCAGTCCTTTTCCTTCCTTGGGGAGAGAGAATTTCAGATTCTTCTCCCCGATTATCCTCCTTCATGGAGGTACTAATTCCCCCGGTTTGCATGAGTAATGCGCGAGGCTCGCTTTCGGCTTCTTCGTCTCTCTCTTTATCTGCCCCCGAGGGCACTTGATAAGGTGCGTGCTCCAGCATCCTGGCTAGTACAGGATCCGGCGAGCCCTCGGGAAGGGGGGCCGAACACCTGATCATCTTTGCCTCCCTTACCCAGTCCTGGCCAAGATCAATTTTTTCAGAATGATGTTGTGGCAAATAAAAAGACAGCATGTTCGGTCGCAGAATTACTCACCTGGGTATCTAGACGGTTGCAGTTGAGACCCGCATCCTCGGTGGTGTCCGGACACTTTATTCGTGATCCTAAGAACAATCCGTACATCTCTTTGAGCGTCATGCCGAAGAACTAATGAATAGCTCGCGGTCCTTCTGGGTTGAACTCCCACATACAAAGAGATCGACGTTGGCATGGCAGGACCCGATGAACTAGCATAACTTGCATTACTTTGACGATACCGACATCCCTCTTGAGGAGATCTCGGATGCGACTTTGCAATGTCGGCACGTCATTAACCGGCCCCTAGTCTAGCCCCTTGTTGACCCATGACGCCAGTTGTGGTGGGGGGCCCGAACGGAAGGCAGGGGCAGCCACCCACTTAGTACTTTGGAGAGTTGTGATATAAAACTACTCCCGCTGCCATAAGTTGGATATCTCCGGAAAGGAACCCTTTGGCCATGGGGCGTCGACGCCTTTGCTTATCATGGCACCTCCGCATTCTGTGTGTCGCCCATCGATTATGTTCGGCTTCAAATTGAAGGTCTTGAGCCATAAGACAAAGTGTGGGGTGATGCGGAGGAAGGCCTCACATACGACGATAAACGATGAGATGTGAAGAATGCAATCCGGAGCTAGATCGTGGAAGTCGAGCCCATAATAGAACATGAGCCCTCTGACGAAGGGATCAAGACTAAAGCCTAGCCCTCAGAGGAAGTGGGAAACAAATACGACACTCTCGTTGGGTTCGGGAGTGGGGATGACCTGCCCTCGGGCAGGCAGCCTGTGCGAGATTTCGGCAGTCAGATACCTGGCCTCCCTTAGCTTCTTGATGTCCTCCTCTATGACAGAGGAAGCCATCCACCGGCCCTGAAGGTTGGATCCAGACATGATTGAAGGTCTGAAGTGCTTCGCCTGAGCCTCGGTTGTTGGAACTCGGGGTGGGGGGAGGGAGGGATTGAGCGCGAGAAGAAAAGGACAGGCTCTGGCCCCTTTATGAAGAGGGCGAATATCAAGCGTCCTCCGCGTGGCCGTTTGGAACTTGCCTAAAATCGAGGAGTCGTACTAACAAGCACGATTGGGTTACCCATTCCCGTATTGATGAGAATCCCGTGATAAGGGGACACGATCTCTGCTTCGACAAGACGTGCCAATAAAACCGCCTCATAACACGTGCCTTGGCGGGCAGGGAAAAATGGTTCGAATAATGACCAAGGCCATGGCGTGATGTCACATTATGAAAAGTTGTCAGCAGATTAGATTTGTGGAAATATTGTACTCTCTATGGTGGTATGTGGAATTTGTTTTGCAGAGCCGAACACTATCATTATGTTCAAAATCCTCTATGGAGTATTTGGAGGAGGAACCCGCCTTGCAATGCCAAAGACAATCTGCGCGCCGGACTCATCATCATTGAAGCCTGGTTCAGGGGCTCCTGAGGGAGTCCTGGATTAGGGGGTCCTCGGACAGCTGGACTATATACTTTGGCCGGACTGTAGGACTATGAAGATACAAGATTGAAGACTTCGTCCCGTGTCCGAATGGGACTCTCCTTTGCGTGGAAGGCAAGCTTGGCAATTCGGATATGTAGATCTCCTCCCTTGTAACCGACTCTGTGTAACCCTAGCCCCCTCCGGTGTCTATATAAACCAGAGGGTTTTAGTCTGTAGGACAACAACAATCATACCATAGGCTAGCTTCTAGGGTTTAGCCTCTCCGATCTCGTGGTAGATCAACTCTTGTAATACTCATATCAACTTCTTGGCAAGACCTCCCAGATTAGTTTCCAGTTCATCTCTCTTTCGAGTGAGAACTTCAACTCTGTCCACCAAGGCCACCTTCTCCCGCTTCAGTTGCACTACTTCCTTCTTCGCTTCATCAACAACGGTTTTCAACTTGGCATTCTCTTCTTCCAACTTTCCGACTGAAGCCAGCCTCTTGTCAGCAAGTTTTGTCTTCTCTCGCGCCGTCTTCTACACCGCTGCAAGGTCAAGGTCCTTCTGCTCCAGAGCCTACTTCATTTTTCTAGAGAAATAACATTCTTCAAACGAGCTTGGAGTTGATGGTTTTCACTACGCACATATATTCGAGTGGAATCACTCGGTTCAAAGGATGAAAGGAAAAAATATCACAAGGCGAGCAGTCGACAAGTTGTTACTTCCCATGGCAGCAGCTTCATCCTGGGCTTTCCTCAGGTTCTTCTTGGCCAATTCCAGATCGAGGTTGAGTTCGATCTGCTTCTTCTCCAGATCGGCAAATTTGGTTCCACGTTCACAAGATTTGTGCAATCAACAACAAGACATGTCAATCGACAGAAACAAGGATCAGTTACTTCTGAGTGATAAGATGCAATGTCAGATTATTATGACAAAAAGAGTTCTAAGACTACTGTTGAATCAAACATTCCACAGTAGTCTCGGGGACTACACCCAGTGGGTGCACTTGGCGTGCCACCACTGGTTCGATTTCCCACTTGGCATGGTCCGCCCAGCATGAGTGGAAGGAGTAAAAAAACACAACAACAACAACAACAACATCTGTTTTCAGACCACCATCGACTGCCCGCAGTCGACCGTGGTCTCAGGGACTACACCCAGTGGGTGCACTTAGTGTGCCCCCACTAGTTCGGTTCCCACTCGACATGACCTGTCTAAACCGAGTGGAAGTACTACAAACAAACATTTCACAAAGACCCATGCTGAATCAAACATTCGACAACGGTCTCGAGGACTACACCCAGTGGGTGCACTCAGCATGCCCCCACTGGTTCAAGAGTTCACTCGACACGACCTGGTCGACTCAAGTGAAAGAGCTACAAACCAAAAGACAAACACCCAGTGGGTGAACAGATGCAAGATGCAAACTCATGATAGATGCACATAAGGTTCCAAAACGATCATCCACGGACGTCTTACGAATAATAAAGCAGTACTTTTTAAGGTAGCATATCCTAACAGAGCAAAAGTCAAGCTGAAAGTCAATCGGAAATCAACTTACAATCCCACTTACTCAGACGTTGGTTTGGAGGGCAAAGTTGGCATCATAAGCGGACTTGCTGGTGTCGTAGACGACCTTCAGCCGGTCCATCATCAGGCCTGCCTGGATCATGGTTTCCTTGGTAGCTCCTACTTGGTCCTCTGGGATGTGGTGAGTAATAAAAAGAGGAGAGACTGGAACAGGCGGCGTGGCTAGTGGAGCCAAAGCCTAAGGTTGAGTAATCGGAGCAGGGTCCTAAATAGTCGATGCCGAGGGTCGATCAGTCGATAAAGGATCAGCGAAAGAAACAGAAGTGCGAACTGGATCACCAAGTTTCTGAATGACTAGTTCTGATGCCGATGTCGAGTGAGACGCTTTGTTGGCAGGCATCCTCTTGCTTAGAGTCCTGCCCTTCCTCCCTGTATCCCTTTGTGGCACTTCTTCATCATCGTCATAGTCTGGAAGTTGGATAACATTTGGCGCTGCAAAACACTCGACCGTAAGAGTTCAGTCGACCATCAAAACAGTTGGTGAAGTAAGAGCTTGGGTGTGGAGCCGTACCTGCCTGAGAAGTGGTCGCGTCTGCGGTTTCCGCGTCATCCTGCTCCTTGTCAATATCCATGGACGTCCCAGAAGTAGTAGCACTGAAAGATCCAAACTTCACTCGGTCAAACAAACAAAGAAGTTCCCAATCAAATTGAAGACAAAGAGAAGAAATGAAACACTTACGCAGAGGCAACAGGAACAGCCACCTTGGTCTTGGGCAAGGCCTTCCGGGGCTTCGGTGGGATGACCTTGGGCTGCTTTGCGTCCTTCTCCGACGGCTCTAGAGTCGAGGTCCGAGTGCACTTCAGAACTTTGGTACCTGGCGGAGCTGTTTTGCCACGCCCGCCCGCAGGATCCTACGACTGTTTGGAATGACGCTCTGAGCGGGGAGGCGATTCAACCTCCTCGCTATTGCTCGAGTCCTCATCGTCCTCGTCACTATCATCTGCGTACTCCCATTCAGCATTGTCAGCATCACTCTCAGCTCCCTCTTGGAGCTGCTCCTCGTTTGGCATCGAATACATCTTGGTATAAATCAGCAAGACATAAGCTACAAGTATCAGTTAGATTCGGGAGCAATTGCGGTTTGGAAGAAGAAAACACTCGGTATTTTGAGCTTGAACTCTTCCGGCTCATGTTTGACATCGAATGGCAGAACCCTCCTGGACCCCCTGGGGTTATCATTGTCCCAGTAATGCTCCGCAGCCACTGAGCCACCGTCTCCTCGGCGACCTCCTCTGGGTGGACCAGAGCGGTGTCTCCAGGGCCTGAGTACATCCACATTGGATGATCGCGGGCTTGGAGAGGCTGGATACGTTGACTGAGGAACACCTCCAACTGATCCATGCTAGTCACACCCTCCCGGACTAAGTTAACGACTTGGTCGACTAAAAGGGACACCTTGCCTTTCTCCTCTGGGGTCACAATCAGTGAAGAGGGTTGGCGGAGTCGCTCCATAGTGAAAGGGGGGAGACCGGTTGACTGACCAGGAGTCGGGACGTCTTTGCAGTAGAACCAGGTCAACTGCCATCCTCAGACTGACTCGGGAAGGTTCATGGAAGGAAAAGCGATTCTACCCCTAGTTTGAATCCCTAAACCCCCACACATCTGGATCACGTGTGTCTTTTCATTAGTCGGATTTGCATTCTTCACTGTTTGGGAATGGCAAGTAAAGATGTGTTTGAATAGACCCCAGTGTGGTTGGCAGCCCAAAAAGTTTTCGCACAAAGAGATGTACGCTGCAAAATACATGATTGTGTTGGCGGGAATGGTGAATCTGGGCACCAAAAAAGTTCAAGAAACCCTGAAAGAACGGATGCGGGGGGAAGGGAAAAACCTCGATAGACGTGGGTGGTGAGGAGGACACGCCCACCCTTGCGCGGCTGGGGCTCGGATTCCCCCTCCGGCAACCTCCAAGATCCGTCAGCAATCGCACCGTCCTCGGCGAGCCTCTCCAAATCTTCATGCACAATGGTGGAGCGGATCGAGTCCCCCAGGATCCAACCAGGCGGCAGACCGGACCGCAACGACGACTGCTACCTCTTGAGCACTTGCGTTTGTTTTCCCTTGAAGAGGAAAGGGTGGTGCAGCAAAGTAGCATAAGTATTTCCCTCAGTTTTTGAGAACCAAGGTATCAATCCAGTAGGAGGCTAGGCGCGAGTCCCTCGCACCTACACAAAAGAAATAAATCCTCGCAACCAAGGCGATAAGGGGTTGTCAATCCCTACATGATCACTTACCAGAGTGAGATCTGATAGATATGATAAGATAATATTTTTGGTATTTTTATGATAAAGATGGAAAGTAAAATAAAATCAATGAAAATAACTAAGTATTGGAAGATTTAATATGATGAAGATAGACCCGGGGGCCATAGGTTTCACTAGTGGCTTCTCTCAAGAGCATAAGTATTTTATGATGGGTGAACAAATTACTGTTGAGCAATTGACAGAATTGAGCGAAGTTATGAGAATATCTAGGTATGATCATGTATATAGGCATCATGTCCGAGACAAGTAGACCGACTCCTGCCTGCATCTACTACTATTACTCCACACATCGACCGCTATCCAGCATGCATCTAGAGTATTAAGTTCATAAGAATAGAGTAACGCCTTAAGCAAGATGATATGATGTAGAGGGATAAACTCATGCAATATGATGAAAACCCCATCTTGTTATCCTCGATGGCAACAATACAATACATGCCTTGCTGCCCCTACTATCACTGGGAAAGGACACCGCAAGATTGAACCCAAAGCTAAGCACCTCTCCCATTGCAAGAAAGATCAATCTAGTAGGCCAAACCAAACTGATAATTCGAAGAGACTTGCAAAGATAACCAATCATACATAAAAGAATTCAGAGAAGATTCAAATATTGTTCATAGATAAAGTTGATCATAAACCCACAATTCATCGGTCTCAATAAACACACCGCAAAAGAAGATTACATCGAATAGATCTCCACAAGAGAGGGGGAGAACTTTGTATTGAGATCCAAAAAGAGAGAAGAAGCCATCTAGCTAATAACTATGGACCCGAAGGTCTGAGGTAAACTACTCACACTTCATCGGAGAGGCTATGGTGTTGATGTATAAGCCCTCCGTGATTGATGCCCCCTCCGGCGGAGCTCCGGAACAGGACCCAAGATGGGATCTCGTGGATACAGAAAGTTACGGTGGTGGAATTAGGGTTTTGGCTCCGTTTCTGATCGTTTGGGGGTATGTAGGTATATATAGGAGGAAGAAGTACGTCGGTGGAGCAATAGGGGGCCCACGAGGGTGGAGGGCAC
>NC_041386.1:474344982-474410364 GCF_002162155.2 Triticum dicoccoides | reverse complement strand
GCGGCCCCCTACCTCGTGGCCTCCCTGTTGGTTGCTTGACGCAGGGTCCAAGTCTCCTGGATCTTGTTCGTTCCAAAAATCACGTTCCCTAAGGTTTCATTCCGTTTGGACTCCACTTGATATTCCTTTTCTTCAAAACCCTAAAATAGGCAAAAAAACAACAATTCTGGGCTAGGCCCCCGATTAATAGGTTAGTCCCAAAAATAATATAAAAGTGGATAATAAAGCCCAATAATGTCCAAAACAGAAGATAATATAGCATGGAGCAATCAAAAATTATAGATATGTTGGAGATGTATCAAGCATCCCCAAGCTTAATTCCTGCTCGTCCTCAAGTAGGTAAATGATAAAAACAGAATTTTTGATGTGGAATGCTACTTGGCATATTTTCAATGCAATTCCTATTAATTGTGGTATGAATATTTAGATCCGAAAGATTCAAGACAAAATTTCAATATTGACATAAAAATAATAATACTTCAAGCATACTAACTAAGCAATTATGTCTTCTCAAAATAACATGGCCAAAGAAAGTTATCCCTACAAAGTCATATAGTCTGGCTATGCTCTATCTTCACCACACAAAGTACTTAAATCATGCACAACCCCGATGACAAGCCAAGCAATTGTTTCATACTTTTGGTGTTCTCAAACTTTTTCAATCTTCACGCAATACATGAGCATGAGCCATGGACATAGCACTTTAGGTGGAATAGAATGGTGGTTATGGAGAAGACAAAAAGGGAGAAGATAGTCTCACATCAACTAGGTGTATCAACGGGCTATGGAGATGCCCATCAATAGATATCAATGTGAGTGAGTAGGGATTGCCATGCAACGGATGCACTAGAGCTATAAGTATATGAAAGCTCAAAAAGAAACTAAGTGGGTGTGCATCCAACTTGCTTGCTCACAAAGACCTAGGGCATTTTGAGGAAGCCCGTCATTGGAATATGCAAGCCAAGTTCTATAATGAAAAATTCCCACTAGTATATGAAAGTGATAACAAAGGAGACTCTCTATCATGAAGATCATGGTGCTACTTTGAAGCACAAGTGTGGTAAAAGGATAGTAGCATTGTCCCTTCTCTCCTTTTCTCTCATTTTTTATTTTTTATTTTTTTATTTGGGCATTTTCTCTTTTTTTATGGCCTCTTTTTTTCGTCCGGGGTCTCATCCCAACTTGTGGGGGAATCATAGTCTCCATCATCCTTTCCTCACTTGGGACAATGCTCTAAGAATGATGATCATCACACTTTTATTTTCTTACAACTCAAGAATTACAACTCGATACTTAGAACAAAATATGACTCTATGTGAATGCCTCCGGCGGTGTACCGGGATATGTAATGACTCATGAGTGACATGTATGAAAGAATTATGAACGGTGGCTTTGCCACAAATACAATGTCAACTACATGATCATTCAAAACAATATGACAATGATGGAGCGTGTCATAGCAAACAGAATGGTGGAAAGTTGCATGGCAATATATCTTGGAATGGCTATGGAAATGACATGATAGGTAGGTACGATGGCTGTTTTGAGGAAGGTATATGGTGGGTGTATGATACCGGCGAAAGGTGCGCGGTATTAGAGAGGCTAGCAATGGTGGAAGGGTGAGAGTGCGTATGATCCATGGACTCAACATTAGTCATAAAGAACTCATATACTTATTGCAAAAATCTACAAGTTATCAAAGCAAAGTATTACGCGCATGCTCCTAGGGGGGTAGATTGGTAGGAAAAGACCATCGCTCGTCCCTGACCGCCACTCATAAGGAAGACAATCAATAAATAAATCATGCTCTGACTTCATCACATAACGGTTCACCATACGTGCATGCTACGGGAATCACAAACTTTAACACAAATATCTCTCAAATTCACAACTACTCAACTAGCATGACTCTAATATCACCATCTCCATATCTCAAAACAATCATCAAGCATCAAACTTCTCTTAGTATTCAACACACTCAGAAGAGAATTTTATTATTAATCTTGTATACCTAGCATATTAGGATTATTTAAGCAATTTACCATGCTATTTAAGACTCGCAAAATAATCTAATTGAAGCATGAGAGATCAATAGTTTATATAAAACAAATCCACCACCGCGCTCTAAAAGATATAAGTGAAGCACTAGAGCAAAACTATATAACTCAAAAGATATAAGTGAAGCACATAGAGTATTTTGATAATTTCTGAATCATGTGTGTCTCTCTCAAAAGGTGTGTACAGCAAGGATGATTGTGGTAAACTAAAAATCAAAGACTCAAATCATACAAGACACTCCAAGCAAAACACATATCATGTGGTGAATCAAAATATAGCTCCAAGTAAAGTTACCGATAGAAGTAGACAAAAGAGGGGATGCCTTCCGGGGCATCCCCAAGATTTGGCTTTTAGGTGTCCTTATATTATCTTGGGGGTGCCATGGGCATCCCCAAGATCAGGATCTTTCCACTCCTTGTTCCATAATCCATCAAATCTTTACCCAAAACTAGGAAACTTCACAACACAAAACTTAAAGTAGAAAATCTCGTGAGCTCTGTTAGCGAAAGAAAACAAAAGACCAATTCAAGGTACTGTAATGAACTCATTCTTTAATTATATTGGTGTTAAACCTACTGTATTCCAACTTCTATATGGTTTATAAACTATTTTACTAGCCATAGATTCATCAAAATAAGCAAACAACACATGAAAAACAGAATCTGTCAAAAACAGAACAGTCTGTAGTAATCTGTAGCTAGCGCAAGATCTGGAACCCCAAAAATTCTAAAATAAATTTCTGGACGTGAGGAATTTATCCATTAATCATCTTCAAAAAGAATTAACTAAATATAACTTTTCCAAATAAAAATGGAAGCAGTTCTCGTCAGCACTAAAGTTTCTGTTTTTTACAACAAGATTAACAAGACTTTCCCCAAGTCTTCCCAATGGTTCTACTTGGCGCAAACATTAATAGAACACAAAAAACACAACCAAAACAGAGGCTAGATAAATTATTTATTACTAAACAGGAGCAAAAAGCAAGGAATAAAAATAAAATTGGGTTGCCTCCCGACAAGCGCTATCGTTTAACGCCCCTAGCTACGCATAAAAAGCAAGGATAGATCTAGGTATTGCTATCTTTGATAGGCAATCCATAAGTGGCTCTCATAATAGATTCATAAGGTAATTTAATTTTTCTTTATAGGAAAGTGTTCCATGCCTTTCCTTAACGGAAATTGGAATCTAATATTTCCTTCCTTCATATCAATAATTGCACCAATCGTTCTAAGAAAAGGTCAACCAAGAATAATAGGACATGAAGGATTGCAATCTATGTCAAGAACAATAAAATCTATGGGAACATAATTCCTATTTGCAACAATAAGAACATCATTAATTCTTCCCATAGATTCTTAATAGTGGAATCCACAAGGTGCAAGTTTAAAGAGCAATCATCAAAATCATGGAAACCTAACAAATCACACAAAGTTTTTGGAATCGTGGAAACACTAGCACCCAAATCACACAAAGCATAGCATTCATGATCTTTAATTTTAATCTTAATAGTAGGTTCCCACTCATCACAAAGTTTTCTAGGGATAGAAACTTCCAACTCAAGTTTTTCTTCATAAGATTGCATCAAAGCATCAATGATATGTTTGGTAAAAGCTTTATTTTGACTATAAGCATGAGGAGAATTTAGCACGGATTGCAACAAGGAAATACAATCTATCAAAGAGAAATTATCATAATTAAATTCTTTGAAATCCAAAATAGTAGGTTCATTAACATCTATAGTTTTGATCTCTTCAATCCCACTTTTATCAAATTTAGCATCAAGATCTAAAAACTCCGAATTTTTGGAACGCCTTCTAGGTAAAGGTGGATCATATTCAGTCGCATCATTATCAAGATTCATATTGCAAAACAAAGATTTAATAGGGGACACATCAATAACTTTTAGATCTTCATCTTTATTATCATGGTATTCCGGTTTAGCGGCCATCTTATTAACTAAGGTAGCCTGCTTATCCGAAACTTCAGCTATTAACTTCTCAAGACAAGCAATTTGGGATCTCAAACCATCAAATTCTTTAGACATATCATCGAGCTCTTTATTCATATAACTCATAAAGCTTTTTTGTTCTTTAAGCTCGTTTCTAAAGAAACTATTATGCTCAAATTACAAGACCATAAAACTCCTAACGTTGCTTTCGATTTTTTCTAACCTTTTAAGGTGAAGATCACCAAATCGGGGAAGAGCCATCGAGACAAGCAAGCAATCCAACACACAAGCAAACGAGGAACGAGCAAAAAGAGGCAAATAGAGAAAGAGAGGGAGGATAGAGAGAGAGAGAGGGCGAATAAAACGACAAGGGTGAAGTGGGGGAGAGGAAAACGAGAGGCAAATGGCAAATAATGTAATGCGGGAGATAAGGGTTTGTGATGGGTACTTGGTATGTTGACTTTTGCGTAGACCTCCCCGGCAACGGCGCCAGAAATCCTTCTTGCTACCTCTTGAGCACTTGCGTTGGTTTTCCCTTGAAGAGGAAAGGCTGGTGCAGCAAAGCAGCGTAAGTATTTCCCTCAGTTTTTGAGAACCAAGGTATCAATCCAGTACGAGGCTATGCATGAGTCCCTCGCACCTACATAAAACAAATAAATCCTCGCAACCAACACGATAAGGGGTTTTCAATCCCTACACGGTCACTTACGAGAGTGAGATCTGATAGATATGATAAGATAATATTTTTGGTATTTTTATGATAAAGATGCAAAGTAAAATAAAAGCAATGAAAATAACTAAGTATTGGAAGATTTAATATGATGAAGATAGACCCCGGGGCCATAGGTTTCACTAGTGGCTTCTCTCAAGAGCATAAGTATTTTACGGTGGGTGAACAAATTACTGTTGAGCAATTGACAGAATTGAACATAGTTATGAGAATATCTAGGTATGATCATGTATATAGGCATCACGTCCGAGACAAGTAGACCGACTCCTGCCTGCATCTACTACTATTACTCCACACATCGACCGCTATCCAGCATGCATCTAGAGTATTAAGTTCATAAGAATAGAGTAACGCCTTAAGCAAGATGACATGATGTAGAGGGATAAACTCATGCAACATGATGAAAACCCCATCTTGTTATCCTCGATGGCAACAATACAATACATGCCTTGCTGCCCCTACTGTCACTGGGAAAGGACACCGCAAGATTGAACCCAAAGCTAAGCACCTCTCCCATTGCAAGAAAGATCAATCTAGTAGGCCAAACCAAACTGATAATTTGAAGAGACTTGCAAAGATAACCAATCATACATAAAAGAATTCAGAGAAGATTCAAATATTGTTCATAGTTAAACTTGATCATAAACCCACAATTCATCGGTCTCAAGAAACACACCGCAAAAGAAGATTACATCGAATAGACCTCCACAAGAGAGGGGGAGAACTTTGTATTGAGATCCAAAAAGAGAGAAGAAGCCATCTAGCTAATAACTATGGACCCGAAGGTCTGAGGTAAACTACTCACACTTCATCGGAGAGGCTATGGTGTTGATGTAGAAGCCCTCCGTGATCGATGCCCCCACCGACGGAGCTCTGGAACAGGCCCCAAGATGGGATCTCGTGGATACAGAAAGTTACGGCGGTGGAATTAGGGTTTTGGCTCCGTTTTTGATCATTTGGGGGTACGTAGGTATACATAGGAGGAAGAAGTACGTCGGTGGAGCAATAGGGGGCCCATGAGGGTGGAGGGCGCGCCTGGGGTGGGGTAGGCGCGGCCCCCTACCTCGTGGCCTCCCTGTTGGTTGCTTGACGCAGGGTCCAAGTCTCCTGGATCTTGTTCGATCCAAAAATCACGTTCCCTAAGGTTTCATTCCGTTTGGACTCTGTTTGATATTCCTTTTCTTCGAAACCCTTAAATAGGAAAAAAAACAACAATTCTAGGCTGGGCCTCCAGTTAATAGGTTAGTCCCAAAAATAATATAAAAGTGGATAATAAGTCCCAATAATGTCCAAAACAGAAGATAATATAGCATGGAGCAATCAAAAATTAGAGATACGTTGGAGATGTATCAACGACCCCCGAGCCGTCTTCTTGCCTTTCGCCGCCGCTGACGCCTCCTTCGCATGCTCCAGGGCTGCAATCTTGTCCTTCCCCATGGCGGCGGAGTGCACACGGACTGGGCAGAAGCGTCAAGAGTAGAGAGATGCGCGATGGAGAAGCAGATGAGAAGAGGATCGAATGAGGAGCATTGTGCATTGCATCGGTTCGAGCGCTCTTTATGGGGCTGCATCTGAGTGGCTGACCGGTGGGCCCAAGCGATCTTATCACATCCTGCAGCAGACGCTCGCCTGATACATGGAGAAAAAGACGGCATGAAAATCGAGGTGCCTCTGTCTATCTGTTCCGCTTACTGTGCCACGCTCCGTCCCACGCGCTTCTCCAAAATTTTGAATCCCGTGAGATGTGAGAACCGCAGAGCAATCAATCACGCCAAAGATTTCACACTCTAATTCACTCGAAGATTCACAACGCAATTCACTCGATGACCACATAATCGATCAAGGCGACTAACGCAAGGTTAAAGTTCCAGTATGATTTCCAGACTCCAATAAAATGCCTCTTAGGCATAGAATCGAATCAGAAACAACTTCAACCTTACTTCACTCGGACCTCAATCCATTCGGGGGCTAATGACGATGCCATGTACTTAGGGTAGGGTCATAGGCCTGACCTAGACGCCCTACCCAAAGACATTGCCCTAGAGCCAAAGACATTTGAAGTACAATAGAAGATACCGACTGAAATCACCTTGGAGTGTAATCCACTCAACCAACTATTCCACTGAGATATCCCAATTCCACTCGACCAAGATAGAGTCACTCGACCATATGAAGAATCACTCGGAGTACAGAAGATCTAAAGCCACCCCAGGATGGCAACGGTCAGGCGTTCACTCCGTAGTCTTAAAGGTCATTAATAGTCATTCATAGCACACGTTACCAGTAATGCCCCTGTCTTAACTTACATTGAACCCCGTGTAACTGAGGGCTGGAGGGGTCTGGCGCACTCTATATAAGCCAACCCCTCCTCTGGCACAAGGGTTCGCACCCCCTGTAACTCACACACATATTCCAGTTGACAAGCCTCAGGGCACCGAGACGTAAGGTTGTTACCTCCTCCGGGAGGGGCCTGAACTCGTAAAACTCGTGTGTACAACTTCACCGTAGCTAGGGCCTTGCCTCCTCATTCGTACCCCCTATCCTTACTGTCAGACTTACTCCCACGACACTTGCTATGGTTGTCTGGGCACAGATGAAATTAAAATCTCCAAGTAGTAGCCAATCTTCATCATTGGGAATGTTTAAGTTAAAGAGCCAATTTATGAAGTTATCATGTTGCTCTCTTGACGGGGCCCGTATACGTTAACTAAGGTCCAGCATTGTGCGGATTGGGTTGATTTGAATCGAGTAACTAAGGCAAATTCTTCAGTAGCAATTACATCAGAAGAGAACAAAGAACTGTTCCAAATAGTGACCATACCACTAGAAGCACCTCTAGATGGCACAAACGCAAATTGATCAAAGCGACGAGGATAGCAGGATTTGACAAAAGATAAATCAAACTAGGTTTTTTTAGTTTCTTGCACGCAAATAACAACACATCCACTAGAGGTGATGGCATTAGAGAGAGCTAGTTGTTTATCACCAGAGTTTAAGCCATGGACGTTCCAACATAAAACATTCCAATTAACCAAATGCAGCATAATGAGATAAAGGATTAAGATGAAGAATAGGGCCCAACATCCTTGGGGGCCAGAAGAGCTTCTTCAGTAAGTTCAGAAGCTGGGATTCTATAGAGGTTCATGCTGACCTCTTGGATCACTTGGATGGACGTTGGTGGAGGAATTGCTTCTTCAATGGTGTGCTCCTCGATACTAAGAGATGATGTGGCAGAAGGAACAATTCTTGGCTTCACTTTAGATAACTTGGGCTTGCCGTCCGTGGTCATCGAGATACGGGACCAATCGTACTTGTTCTTGCGAGCGCTACGACATAGAAAAGTAACACATTCAGGAGCCACAACTTTCCCCTTACGACCAATAGTGACAGCCTCTTCAGTAGAAGCACCTAGGCCATCAGATACAGAAGGATTATCCATTGTAATTTTCATACTATGATCCTGCAGAGCAGCGTCAGGAACATTAGCATCAGAGCTAACAACTTTAGGTTGAGGTGTCTCCGGAGTAGATAGGAGAGGAGGAGCAGTTACAGCCTCAATAGGATCAGCACTGAAGGTGTCCTTCACTAAATCCTCACTAATTCCTTCAGGTATCTCTTCAATGACCATAGAAGAGCGAGGTGTCATCCTGACCGACTTTGTAGCAGAGTCAATTGTCAACACTCCATTGTTTTCAGAAATCTCAAACTGAAGCTGAACACTGTCATTTCTGAAACCATAACCATGGCTCCAAGGACCAAAAGAAGCAAGGAAAGCTTTCTAGAAAAGAGTTTAGGCGCATGAAAAGGATACATTCATTCAGAAGCAAAGAGGAAACCGTATTGCCATGTGGAGTCATATCAAGATGCACACCTGCAGCAGTAATTGAAACATTGACAATCATGGAATTTTGTGGCTGTGAACCTGTAGTTGGAACAGTATCCATAGATTGATGGGCAGTAGGAACCGATCCAGAGCTGGAGCATGCCCAAAGCCTACTCATCAGGTTAAGAGGGACCAGAACATAAGAATCTGAAAGTGTAGCACTTGAGTCAGAACTACTATGAGCCAAGATAGAGTCGTTCCAAGCAGCAGATGGACTGTCAATTGAGTTGTTTGGTGGTAGAATTCCATCCTGCACTTGCAGGCCTTCAGCAGCCAGCCATTAATAGAAGTTATAGAGAACTGGAGGAGGAGAGGGAGGCCATTCACCCCAAACCGGTTGGAGCCAAATTTCATCTCCATGATCCACCACAACATCATCATCATTCGCTTGAGCCACAGCTCCTGCTGCAACATTTTGAGCCATCCAATTATGAAGTTGTTGCTGATATAGTTGCTTAACATTCAGGCCATCTCCATGAAGCGGATGAGGAATGCCATTAGCAGGCGGGGGGTCTTCTCCACCAGGTGGCACATCATGAATGTGTGCATGGTTGTCTGCACTACGGAGGATTGTGACTGTGACTATCCATCAGTGGCGTGCTCTGCCTAGTTGCCTGATAACCAAGCTCTTTGGCACCAAACGCAGATGAATCACCTGTACCTTGATGAGGACAAAACTTCTATCTCCCCTTGTATTGTTCCAGTCAACTAGGCTACCAAACTGATCAGTAGATTTGTGCATATAGTGTTGTGTTTGGTAATCATACGGGAATCCTACATAGAGCAGCCAAATCTCTGGACCAAAAGTGGTGAGTCTCATGTTGAGAGCTACATCACGCGAGACGAAAGAAACGACAGTGTGTTCCTCTACTTCATCTTCATCTAACTCACCAACCACAACATCCCTCACCGCAGAATCAGCAAAACAAAATATGCCAATGCCCAATGGATGATCTTCAACTTCAGTGGGAAAAAGTGGGATTCATGCAACAAACCTTGAACAATGTGACACATCTCAGCCTTGCGGTGGAAGGGGACAAACCGATTAGCCTCAGCAATGGCAAGAAAATTATGGCGGAGAGGCGGGACTGGATTAACCACCATGTCATCACGCACCTTCCGATCTGCTGGGCCGAGCTCGACCGTCATCCCGTGGGGGATGTAGGGGATGACATTGAGAGGAAAGTTTGCCATGGATGCTCTAGCAGGAGATTTCGAGATGGTAGCAGAGGAGAGCACAGAGAGCAAGGCGGAATGCGTATCGTCGAGCCCTCCGGTTGTTTTAGCCACCCAGACCTTGCGGTGGAGCGGTCTATGCTATCGGTGAGATTTGTCCACGTGTCTGGATCATCTCGAAGATGCCCTTCGAATATCCTAAGTAGTTGGGTCGTGGTTTGTGCTTAGATTGGTAGGTATGCCATTACTCCGCAGGCCATCTGTAAATTCTGGGCTGACCAAATCATGATTGATCCTGTTTGCTTTTCCACATAGCTCAGAATTGTTGCCATTTGAAACCTGATCCTTCATCTGGGTTACCAAATTTCAAAGATTTTTTGGTTTCCAAATAAAAACGCCGCTCAGGGGTCCCTACAAGCATGTTTGAGATGTCCCAAAAGTCCACAGCTGTAACATCTAAAATTAACTAGGCAGTCCAAAAATAAGTGGGTCGTGGAGGCACAGTATGAGCACACCATAGTGGGCAGTTGGGCTTCATGGTCTTGATTAGACGATTGAGTTTTTGTAGGAAGAGAAGATGCAACGTTGATGAGCCTAGGTGGCTCAGAACAGGAGCAAGGCCGATCAAAACAAATGTCACAATAATCCCCCAGGCAGTTTGTCACGCCCTCGATGCGGCTATATCTCCCACGTGTCGAAGCACGACTTAGAGGCATAACCGCATTGAAAGCAATTTCGCAAGTGAGGTAATCTTCACACAACCCATGTAATACATAAGGGAAAAAGATACATAGTTGGCTTACAATCGCCACTTCACACAATACATGAATAAAGCATTACAACATCCAAATACAAACAAGGTCCGACTATGGAACCAAAATTAAAGAAGAACCCCAAATGCGACAAGGTCCCCGATCGACCCCAACCGGGCTCCACTACTGATCAACTAGAACGAAACAACACAAGGGACAAGATCTTCTCGAGCTCCTCCTGAGCTCAGTGGTGTCACCTGCACAGTATCATTGGCACCTGCAAACTGGTTTTGGAAGTATTTGTGAGTCACGGGGACTCAGCAATCTCACACCCTCGCGATCAAGACTATTTAAGCTTATAGGAAGGGTAAAGGTATGAGGTGGAGCTGCAGCAAGCGACTAGCATATATGGTGGCTAACATACGCAAATGAGAGCGAGAAGAGAAGGCAAAGCACGATCGAGAAACTATGATCAAGAAGTGATCCTAGAACAACCTACGTCAAGCATAACTTCAACACCGTGTTCACTTCTCGGACTCCGCCGAGAAGAGACCATCACGGTTATACACGTTGTTGATGCATTTTAATTAAGGTCAACTTCAGGTTTTCTACAACCGGACATTAACAAATTCCCATCTGCCCATAACCACGGGCACGACTTTTGAAAGTTCAAAACCCTGCAGGGGTGTCCCAACTTAGCCCATGACAAGCTCTCACGGTCAATGAAGGATATACCTTCTAGCGGGAAGGTCCGATCAGACTCGAAATCCCGGTTACAAGACATTTCGATAAGGTAAAACTAAACCGGCAACACCGCCCGAATGTGCCGACAAATCCCAATAGGAGCTGCACATATCTCTTTCTCAGGGCACACTCAGATTGTCCTAGGTACGGGTAGGCAACCCCAGAGTTGCCCCTGGTGGCCACCGGCAGCTGACAGGTTGGACCAACACTCAGAGGAGCACTGGCCCGGGGGGGGTAAAATAATGATGACCCTCAGGAGCGCGACTCCCAAGGGAAAAGAAAAGGCTAGGTGGCAAATGGTAAAACCAATGTTGGGCATTGCTGGAGGAGTTTTACTCAAGGCGAACTGTCAAGGGGTTCCCATAATAGCTCAACCGCGTAAGGAACGCAAAATCCGGGAACATAACACCGATATGACGGAAACTAGGGCGGCAAGAGTGGAGCAAAACACCAGGCATAAGGCCGAGCCTTCAACCCTTTACCCAGTATATAGATACATTAATTAAATAAGAGATATTGTGATATCCCAACAAGTAAACATGTTCCAACGAGGAACAATATCTCCATGTTCCAACAAGGAACAAACTTCAATCTTCACCTGCAACTAACAACGCTATAAGAGGGGCTGAGCAAAGCAGTAACATAGCCAAACAACAGTTTGCTAGGACAAGGTGGGTTAGAGGCTTGGCTTAACAATATGGGAGGCATGATAAGCAAGTGGTAGGTATCGCAACATAGGCATAGAAAAAGAGCGAGCAACTAGCAAGCAAAGATAGAAGTGATTTCGAGGGTATGATCATCTTGCCTGAAATCCCGCAAGGAAGAAGAACGAGTCATGAAGAAGACACACAGACGAAGTCGAACGAATCCTCACAACTCCGGAATGGAACCGAAACTCACGAGAAAGGCAACCCGGAAAGAAGCAAACAACATTGTAAACAACCACTACAACAACATGGCATGATGCACAATCAAGTATGATGCATGTCCGGTTTAATGAAACATGGCATGGCAAAATGCACAAACAATCCTACAAATTAAGTGGAGCTCAACATGCAACTCTGTTGCATATTGGCGAAACACCACATGACTTATTTAGTTCTCTCTCGTTTATGTACCCAACAATATTAAATGTTGTTAAGCATGGCAAGAGGGTGAAGCAAAGAAAACTACCTATCTAGTCAAGTTTAAATGAGGCCGGAAACAACAAACAACAAGTCCGGAAACTCCTCATGAGCATATTATAGATTTGGTACTGTTCTGCACTAAACATTATTTTAGAGTTGTTAAACATGCAAGATGAGTGCACCAAGTAAATCTAGGCATTTTTCTACCCCATTTACATATAAAGTTTATTAAAATCCGAGTTACGGTTATTTAGTTATGAATTAAAGCATTTTAACAAGTTATTTAAGCAAATTTAAACAAACAACATTTTAAACTTTTTAAACATAGATGAAAGTTGGATGTAATGAAACTAGATGAAAAACTAAGCATTTTTCATATATAATTATTTAGATCCGATGCACGGTTAATTAGTTATTGTATGCATGTTGACTAGGGACTTTTCTGCAAATTTGCAGTCTCGCGATAAATACACAAATTCGCAGACGCTGGAAAAAACATGATATGGGCCGAAACAAGAACTAGGCCAACAGAAAGAAAGGAAGGTGGGGCGCTGGGTGTGACTGCTCACCCTGGGCCGAGGCCCATCTGGAGGAGAGGTAGGCTGGCCTTGGTGGTGCTGGGCTTGGAGGCGGTTGAGGCCTGGGTGGATCCACACGAGAGAAGTCAACGCGGGCGCGGTTTCCTGGCCTTGCTCGATGTAGAGGAGCAGACAGAGGAGGCGAGACGCAGGGCGGCTTTAGGCGATGCAGGGCACGGTGGCGGATGGGGCTCGATGGACTCCGGCGATGTGGGAAGCAGAGGAGGCCAAGGCGCCATGGCAGGGGCGCTTGCAGGGTCTTGTCGATCCATTCGGTGAGTCAGATCACGGCGACGGCAGGGTAGCCATTCCTTCGCAGCGGAGTGGGACTTGGCAGCGGGCTCGGCACAGCGAGACGGCACCTGGCGGCGAAGGACGAGGAGGAGGGCGCGAGGCAGGGCTCCTGGTTCCGCTGGTGCTCCGTCGACATCGGAGGTTTCCGGCAAGCTCGAGGACGGGAGAAAAAGGAGGTGCCCATGGACGAGCTCTTGCTCGTTTCGGCGGCCAGCAGGCGCGGAACTGGGGCGCCTCTGTCTGGAGCAGGGAAGGCAGAGGTCGGCGACGCGTCTAAGGCGAGGGAGGAGCGCGGGCGATGTGCTTGAGGGTCGGCACGGTGGCCTCCATGGCCGTCGGCCGTGCTGTTCGCACAAGGTGAAGTGCGCCATGGCTCGATCTATTGCAAGCAGAGGAAGAAAATGAGGAACGAGGGAAAGTAGAGGGATGGAGGAAGGAGAGCAGAGCACGAGGCACTCATCTCCGGCACGGCGACGCTCCAAACGGCGGCGGTGGCGCTCGTTCTGGTTGGAGGGAGGAGCTCGGGCACGTGAAGGAGCCGTTCACCGGTGAGCAGAGGCGCGGTAGGGGGTCCATAGCGCGTGGGCTTGAGGCCGCGGGGCCCTGGTGACGCGATCGCCAGCGATGTGGAGGCGCTGGCTTGCTGGACTTGGACGTCGGCGGGGATTGGCAGGAGTGGTGCTCGCTGGTTGGTGGATCGAGGGAATCCACAGGAGAGCACCGATTGGGGGGAAGTGGATGGATCAGATCCGGGGGAATCCTGAGAGAGTGGCGGCGGCGCTAGGTAGGATCCCTAGAAATTAGGGATTAGGTCTCGGTTTAGACTAGTATATATAGCGGGTAGGTTAGGCTAGGGGCTAACTCATCCCTCTGATTGTAATTGGACGGTCGCGAATAAATAGGTTAGGGGGCCCAAATAAAGAAACAAAGACGTTTTTTAGATGTTTGGGGATGATCCGGATCCAACGGTGACGACTGCTCGGGTCGGGTCCGGGACAGTTTCGGACGCGCACGAGGGGGGCTGCGGGCTGACGAGAGAGGTTAGGTTGGACCTGGCGGTAGGTAGTGGGCTATGTAGACGGTCTCGAGCTGAGAGAAGAGAAGAGAGGGAGGCCCGGCGACTATTTCCGAAGAACGAAAACATCCGACGAAAAGACCAGCTATACTGCCGCTATAGTTATCCGGTTAGGCTATCAAACGAACTCCGAACGCGATGAAACTTGGCGGGCGGTCTACTGACAACAAAACAACACCACACGCCAAATTTCATCCCATTCTGAGAACATCTTCCGGCCACTTATAAAATACTATTTCGGACCTGCCGCGGGCGCGTGCAAGTGTGGTTGGGCTCAGAACGGACAATGGACGGAACTGGGGCAACCCGGACGGATGCAAGTTTTGAAAACATGATGATGCAATGCACATGATGACATGACACGATGCAACACACAAGAAAAAGACATGGCAATGACGACGAATAACTTGAAGACACCTGGCGCATCGGTCTCGGGGTGTTACAACACTCCACCACTACAAGAGGATCTCGTCCCGAGATCTAGAATGGCACCGGAGGGCAAACGGAAGAGAAAGAGAAGAGGTAAAATTAAGTTGCTTCTTTGACAAACGAGTGAGACAAAAGAACCTTGAAAAGGTTAAGCCAACTCGAGAAAATATTACAACGGAGATACGTGAAGTTGAAAACACTCCATTAGAAAAGATGAACAAGGAAGAACAACTTCGGGCAGCACTCCGATTGAAAAGAAAAAGGAGTTGAATAAGAACTTGGTAAGATGAGAAGATACTTGATGAAATCACAACATACTTCCTCCGGAACTATTGAATGAATGGAACAAGGGGTAAGAAAGATCTCAGACAGCACTCCGATTGAAAAGAGATGCAAGGCTTGATAAGGCGAAAAGAACTTGAGCAGAGGACACAACGCTCCGATTAAATGGATAGGCATGAAAAGAACATGATCTTTGACAAAACGAGATGATGGGTTGAAAAGAGCAACAAGACAATGCCTCCGGAACAAAAGAATAGAAGATAGATAATTGAAATAGGAGAATAGAGAAGAAAATGCCAACTTCTGCCACAAAAGAGCTTGAAAAGGCATCTTTAGGAGAAGGGTTGAACGGAGTTATTGGAAACCCAACAACGAAAAGAATAAGCTAGATATGGTCTTATGGAATACATCTCAAATTATGAGGTGACATTCTGCCACTACTAGAAACGATAGACTGGATTGATATGAACAAGAAGATGAGAAACTTATTTCACCGGGAGGATAAATGAAGAAATTGGGTCATTTATAAGCACCATAAATAGCAACAATCCTTAGGGAAGGCTTTAGGTGAAATATGACCCAAGATAACTCCAATGACGAGATTGATGGATTTAAAATATCTCATTCTTGATAACATGTGAATCATGAAACATGAACTCAAATTATCAAGAATGACATAATACCACCTCCGATGATACGGTAGAAAGAATTGCACTCCGGATAGCAAGATGAAGAAAGCTTGAACTCCTCTAAAAAGAATCTTAATGATCACTTCGAGAAGGAATTAAATCCTTGATGAACCAACATGTAGAACCTTCATGAAGAGCTCCGGTAAACAAAGGAATGATCAAACGGAAGGCAAGAGAAGTTGAAAACACAAGGTGAATCCTTGTAATGATTAGATGAAGCTTTGGAATGGTATAATTGAAATAACTTTGAACTCCGGAAAAGAAAGATGGACAACTTGAATCGAGAATTTGATGAACCTCCGGAATAAGGAATTAATCACTTGGATGAACAAAAATAAGAATTACATTATGTGTATCCTTCACCAATTAAATTGATGACAATCAACGGATTTGGCATACTACTTATTCTCGTAGAAAGGACTAACATAGATAATGCGCAAACTTGAAGAGGCCTTCGATGATCCACCGGTAGGATTTGAAAGAACGGAAGTATGATAACGTAAGAAGAGGAATCTTGAACAAACCACCGTAAGAATTTAAAACGAATGAAAAAAATATAAAGAAACACGGGAAAGAATTAGGAAATGAACTAAGAAGCTTGAGGGGATTTAGATACATCAGAACGAAGAGATCAAGAACTGATTAGAGGATATTTGATTGATGCACCGGTAAGATTGGAGAATGAGAGCTGCCAGCTGAAATGAATAATATTTGAAAAGATGGCCTTCGGAGGAAAGAAATGGAAAACAACTGAAGAAATGCTTCGAATGGGTGAAAAGAATTCTCACGATCAAAACAATTATGAGAGGATGGTCTCGAATTAGAACCACGAATCTCTGAGAGAACGGATAAGATATAGAGGTAAAACTCTTCTTCGGTCTTCAAATGTTGAGAATGACGATGAGAAACACCACCATGAATTGTTGAGGCACTCTGGAATGAAGAATGGAAAGGTTTAGCCAACGATGAAAAGAATTTGAAAGATCTTGGAGAAACCCTCTGACTGATGAAAATTCAATCTTACGTCACACTTCGAAAAGAAATTTGGATAGCTCCGGGAAAATAAGAAGAGTCAGGTAAGATCCTGGAAAAAGACCTGTGGGTTAGGGCCCACTCAAAAGAGACACCGATTGAACGATTTGAAGAGAGATAATGCACCGGTTGAATAAAATGGCTTGAATGAGATAACACCTCGAGATATCCTGGACGGATTGATAATGGAGACACAAATCTTTTGAGATATCTTCAGCACTCCGGAACAAATGAATAACGAGAAGTGAATGAATATGAGGATCACCGGCATGAGAGGGTATTTGGAACAAGGAAAAAAGATATGATCAATAATGCTTGAATTTAAAACACCGGAGAAGAAAAGAATGAAGAATGGTGAACTAGTAGAACATCTTCTTGAGAACCACCGGGTAAGAATAGAGAAACTTCCATCAATAAATGGATAGTTGATTAAGAAATCTGAGTCCTTGAAGAAACAAGGGTGGGAGGGTGGGAAAACAAAGGCAACTTGGGAAGGATGAAACAAACACCGTTGAGAAGAAGTGATAATTGATCTTGCGGATGTTGGAATGATCGGATCCACTTGAAGAGAGACACACCGATGAAAAAGGATTGACACGACAAACTTGATGATCGAGAAGGATTAGTATTCACATAGAAATATGAGAACACCGCTTAGGAAAAGTATGGAATCAACACTTGACTTCGAAGCAACTCGAATACCACAACTCAAAACAAAACAAGGATTGGCTTGCAGAATAAGCCGGAACAAACATATGATAGAGATTTTGTCCGAAGTTTTCGTGGTGGGGCCTACACGGGCTCGATCGTACAGCACCATCATGTACAAGGTAGTGCACATGACATACGAAGCGTCCCCGAGTCGGCATAGCCAAGGACTCTTTAAGACACAACGAGACCACTGTAAAACCAACCGTGAATAGGCGGACCACTAGACGTCGAACCCCAATTTCCTATCATACATTTGTCGGAAAGATATCCTAAGAGCTACTTGAATTCCAACTTATAAACTCTCGAAATTTTCCGGTTATGCAATCAGGTGTTGGGGACATAGGGGAAGCATAATATCTCACCCAAAACTAACAAATCCTACATCCAGCTGTATCCATCCTTCAATACATAACCAAGAAACCTTCGGAAATCATCTACCTCAACCTTCAAAAAGCATTCGTTATGCAAGTTATGGCAATACTCCCGAACTCCCGCCCCAGTACTGGGTGGCGTCGAGGTTATCTCACCAACAACTGCATAAAAGAGATTTTCGATGTCGGCGAAACTAAACTCAGGTATTCCAGAACTGCAACAATAAAATTGTGACGACAACACCTCGGAGCTCAACTCCTCAGGACACTGCCACAACCCCTAAATGACAGGAGGCACCAAGAACAATGTTCTCGTCACAAATCCATCGAAACAATTCCAAGATACCCGCGTGATCGTAAATTTTTTTTAGTGAAATTTGAGAAGAGAAGAGTCAAAACTCTACGTAAGGATGCCTTGCCAGAGCGATGAAGGGACTAGGGAGTAAAAAGAATTCCTAAACTCTCCGATATATATAATTCCTAGATGACTCAAAACATTTTTCTAGACTCAACAATGGCTGCTAAAAACGATCAAGCAGTGGGGGCTCCTAAGGTCGCGGAAGGCTCTGATACCAACTTGTCACGCCCTCGATGTGGCTATATCTCCCACGTGTCGAAGCACAACTTAGAGGCATAACCGCATTGAAAGAAAAGTCGCAAGTGAGGTAATCTTCACACAACCCATGTAATACACAAGGGAAAAAGATACATAGTTGGCTTACAATCGCCACTTCACACAATACATGAATAAAGCATTACAACATCCAAATACAAACAAGGTCCGACTACGGAACCAAAATAAAAGAAGAACCCCAAATTGGACAAGGTCCCCGATCGACCCCAACTGGGCTCCACTACTGATCAACTAGAACGAAACAACACAAGGGACAAGATCTTCATCGAGCTCCTCCTGAGCTCAGCGGTGTCACCTGTAGTATCATCGGCACCTGCAAACTGGTTTTGGAAGTATCTATGAGTCACGGGGACTCAGCAATCTCACACCCTCGCGATCAAGACTATTTAAGCTTATAGGAAGGGTAAAGGTATGAGGTGGAGCTGCAGCAAGCGACTAGCATATATGGTGGCTAACATACACAAATGAGAGCGAGAAGAGAAGGCAAAGCACGATCGAGAAACTATGATCAAGTAGTGATCCTAGAACAACCTACGTCAAGCATAACTCCAACACCGTGTTCACTTCTCGGACTCCGCCGAGAAGAGACCATCACGGTTACACACGTTGTTGATGCATTTTAATTAAGGTCAACTTCAGGTTTTCTACAACCGGACATTAACAAATTCCCATCTTCCCATAACTGCGGGCACGGCTTTCGAAAGTTCAAAACCCTGCAGGGGTGTCCCAACTTAGCCCATGACAAGCTCTCACGATCAACGAAGGATATACCTTCTAGCGGGAAGGTCCGATCAGACTCGAAATCCCGGTTACAAGACATTTCGACAAGGTAAAACTAAACCAGCAACACCGCCCGAATGTGCCGACAAATCCCGATAGGAGCTGCACATATCGCTTTCTCAGGGCACACTCAGATTGTCCTAGGTACGGGTAGGCCAGCCCAGAGTTGCCCCTGGTGGCCACCGGCAGCTGACAGGTTGGACCAACACTCAGAGGAGCACTGGCCCGGGGGGGGGGGTAAAATAATGATGACCCTTAGGAGCGCGACTCCCAAGGGAAAAGAAAAGGCTAGGTGGCAAATGGTAAAACCAATGTTGGGCATTGCTGGAGGAGTTTTACTCAAGGCGAACTGTCAAGGGGTTCCCATAATAGCTCAACCGCGTAAGGAACGCAAAATCCGGAAACATAACACCGATATGACGGAAACTAGGGCGGCAAGAGTGGAGCAAAACACCAGGCATAAGGTCGAGCCTTCCACCCTTTACCCAGTATATAGATGCATTAATTAAATAAGAGATATTGTGATATCCCAACAAGTAAACATGTTCCAACGAGGAACAACATCTCCATGTTCCAACAAGGAACAAACTTCAATCTTCACCTGCAACTAACAACGCTATAAGAGAGGCTGAGCAAAGCGGTAACATAGCCAAACAACGGTTTGCTAGGACAAGGTGGGTTAGAGGCTTGGCTTAACAATATGGGAGGCATGATAAGCAAGTGGTAGTTATCGCAGCATAGGCATAGCAAAAGAGCGAGCAACTAGCAAGCAAAGATAGAAGTGATTTCGAGGGTATGATCATCTTGCCTGAAATCCCGCAAGGAAGAAGAACGAGTCATGACGAAGACACACAAATGAAGTCGAACGAATCCTCACAACTCCGGAACGGAACCGAATCTCACGAGAAAGGCAACCCGGAAAGAAGCAAACAACATAGTAAACAACCACTACAACAACATGGCATGATGCACAATCAAGTATGATGCATGTCAGGTTTAATGAAACATAGCATGGCAAAATGCACAAACAATCCTACAAATTAAGTGGAGCTCAACATGCAACTCTATTGCATATTGGCGAAACACCAGATGACTTATTTAGTTCTCTCTCGTTTATGTACCCAACAATATTAAATGTTGTTAAGCATGGCAAGAGGGTGAAGCAAAGAAAACTACCTATCTAGTCAAGTTTAAATGAGGCCGGAAACAACAAACAACAAGTCTGGAAACTCCTCATGAGCATATTATAGATTTGGTACTGTTCTGCCCTAAACATTATTTTAGAGTTGTTAAACATGCAAGATGAGTGCACCAAGTAAATCTAGGCATTTTTCTACCCCATTTACATATAAAGTTTATTAAAATCCGAGTTACGGTTATTTAGTTATGAATTAAAGCATTTTAACAAGTTATTTAAGCAAATTTAAACAAACCGCATTTTAAACTTTTTAAACATAGATGAAAGTTGGATGTAATGAAACTAGATGAAAAACTAAGCATTTTTCATATATAATTTATTTAGATCCGATGCACGGTTAATTAGTTATTATATGCATGTTGACTAGGGACTTTTCTGCAAATTTGCAGTCTCAGGATAAATACACAAATTCGCAGACGCTGGAAAAAACATGATATGGGCCGAAACACGAACTAGGCCAATAGCAGGAAAGGAAGATGGGGCACTGGGTGTGACTGCTCACCCTGGGCCGAGGCCCATCTGGAGGAGAGGTAGGCCGACCTTGGTGGTGCTGGGCTTGGAGGCGGTTGAGGCCTGGGTGGATCCACACGAGAGAAGTGAACACGGGCGCGGTTTCCTGGCCTCGCTCGATGCAGAGGAGTAGACAGAGGAGGCGAGACGCAGGGCGGCTTCAGGCGATGCAGGGCGCGGCGGCGGATGGGGCTCGATGGACTCCGGTGATGTGGGAAGCAGAGGAGGCCAAGGCGCCATGGCAGGGGCGCTTGCAGGGTCTTGTCGATCCATTCGGCACGTCAGATCACGGCGACGGCAGTGTAGCCATTCCTTCGCAGCGGCGTGGGGCTTGGCACCGGGACAGCACCCGGCGATGAAGGACGAGGAGGAGGGCGCGAGGCAGGGCTCCTGGTTCCGCTGGTGCTCCGTCGACGTCGGAGGTCTCTAGCAAGCTCGAGGACGGGAGAAAAAGGAGGTGCCCATGGACGAGCTCCTGCTCGTTTCGGCGGCCAGCAGGCGCGGAACTGGGGCGCCTCGGTCTGGAGCAGGGAAGGCAGAGGTCGGCGACGCGTCTAAGGCGAGGGAGGAGCACGGGCGACGTGCTTGAGGACCGGCACGGTGGCCTCCATGGCCGGCGGCCGTCCAGTTCGCGCAAGGTGAAGGGCGCCATGGCTCGATCTATTGCAAGCAGAGGAAGAAAATGAGGAACGAGGGAAAGTAGAGGGATGGAGGAAGGAGAGCAGAGCGCGAGGCACTCATCTCCGGCACGGCGGCGCTCCAAACGGCGGCGGTGGCGCTCGTTCTGGTTGGAGGGAGGAGCTCGGGCACGTGAGGGAGCCGTTCACCGGTGAGCAGAGGCGTGGCAGGGGGTCCATAGCGCGTGGGCTTGAGGCCGCGGGGCCCTGGTGACGCGGTTGCCGGCGATGTGGAGGCACTGGCTTGCTGGACTTGGACGTCGACGGGGATTGGCAGGAGTGGTGCTCGCTGGTTGGTGGATCGAGGGAATCCACAGGAGAGCACCGATTAGGGGAAATGGATGGATCAGATCTGGGGGAATCCCGAGAGAGTGGCGGCGGCGCTAGGTAGGATCCCTAGAAATTAGGGATTAGGTCTCGGTTTAGACTAGTATATATAACGGGTAGGTTAGGCTAGGGGCTAACTCGTCCCTCCGATTGTAATTGGACGGTCGTGAATAAATTGGTTAGGGGGCCCAAATAAAGAAATGAAGATGTTTTGTAGATGTTTGGGGATGATCCGGATCCAACGGTGACGACTGCCCGGGTCGGGTCCGGGACAGTTTCGGACGCGCGCGAGGGGGCTGCGGGCTGACGAGAGAGGTTAGGTTGGACCTGGCGGTAGGTAGTGGGCTATGTAGACGGTCTCGAGCTGAGAGAAGAGAAGAGAGGGAGGCCCGGCGACTGTTTCCAGAGACCGAAAACGTCCGACGAAAAGACTGGCTATACTGCCGCTATAGTTATCCGGTTAGGCTATCAAACGAACTCCGAGCGCGATGAAACTTGGCGGGCGGTCTACTGACAACAAAACAACACCACACGCCAACTTTCATCCCATTCTGAGAACATCTTCCGGCCACTTATAAAATACTATTTCGGACCTGCCGTGAGCGCGTGCAAGTGTGGTTGGGCTCAGAATGGACAACGGACGGAACTGGGGGAACCCGGACGGATGCAAGTTTTGAAAACATGATGATGCAATGCACATGATGACATGACACGATGCAACACGCAAGCAAAAGACATGGCAACGACGACGAATAACTGGAAGACACCTGGCGCATCGGTCTCGGGGTGTTACACAGTTAATAGCCAGATGCCCAGTGTCATCACATCGGGAGCACAAATTCAGTTTATCAGAAATGAAATCCAAAGGAGGGACCGAGAGGATATTCCATGTAGCTGCAATTTTCTCATTAGAATATCCAAAAATTCTTGTCCAAAATGTTTCGGAGCATGAACTGTGGAATGGAATCCCAAGAAGTCCACTTAGAATGAATGCCTTGGAAACTTTTAATATTGCCCTTGATTGAGACATGATCAATAAGCTCAATACTGCATGATTCAAAATTGCCGAAGACCAAATTATGAGGCAAGACTGGATTAGGGGACGTAGATTGCTCCATTCCTTGCATGCTGGAATCTTTCCCAATAATGTCATCCCATTCCTTGGACAAGGCACGAAGGCTCGCTGCCGATGAGGATCTCGGTAATTCCATGGGTGCATTTGACGGAGGCAAAAGCCCAAAATTTGACAATTCAACATGAGACTGGTGATTAAGATTAAGACTGCCTCCAGGAACGTGAGTTTCTTGGGGCACACTCCATGCGACCGAGCCGAGATGACGGCGGCCCCGCAAGAAGACATTGCCCAGGTCGCCGGCCCTTGCTGCTTAAAAAAGAACAAGCGGACCAAGAGATCGATGCTGGGCTCGACGCCCGTGTAGCCCTCGCATAGGGTGATGAAGCCGGAGAGTTGCAGCACCGCAATTGCGCCCAAGTGGTGCGGCTATAGCCCGAAGAAATCCAAGAAGGAATGAAAGAAATCGCTCGCGAGGAGGCCGAACCCACACTTGAAGTGAGAGAAGAAGACCACGCGCTCGGTCCCCTCCGGTCGCGGAACCGCCTCGTCGCCCGGCGCGTGCGCGGCCACCTCCTTCACCCGCGGCAGCTGCTTGGTGTGGCACGGATACTGGATATCATCCTACATGGTCTCGGAACTCTCCCATGACCCCTTGAGACGCGCCATTGGTAGAGGTGGCTGGGGGCGAGAAGAGCGACAACGCGCAGGAAGTTAAGACAGCAGCTAAGCGCTGCGGAGCGACGGCGGTTGATACGTCTCCAACGTATCTACTTTTCCTAACAATTTTCCTCTTGTTTTGGACTCTAATTTGCATGATTTGAATGATACTAACCCCGGACTAACGCTGTTTTCAGCAAAACTACCATGGTGTTGTTTTTGTGCAGAAATAAAAGTTCTTTGACTGGAACGATACTTTGTGAGGATTTTTTATATCAATAAAGGGAACTTCTAGAGCCAAGATCCACCGGAGGGGAGCACCTGGGTGGGCACAACCCACCAGGGTGCCCCCCTCCAGGCGAGCCCAGGTGGGTTGTCCCCACTTGGTGGCCCCGCAAACCCTGAAATCGACGCTATAAAATCCTATTTTAACAGAAAAAATCAAGGAGAAAGAATTATCGTGATCCACGAGACGGAGCCGCCGTCACCTCCTGTTCTTCATTGGGAGACCAGATCTACAGCTCGTTTGGGGCTCCGGAGAGGGGGATCTTCGTTCTTCGTCATCACCAACCCTTCTCCATCGCCAATTCCATAATGCTCCCCACCGGGGTGAGTAATTCCTTCGTAGGCTCGCTGGTCGGTGAGGAGTTGGATGATATTAATCATGTAATCTAGTTAGTTTTGTTAGGGCTTGATCCCTAGTATCCACTATGTTCTGAGATTGATGTTGTTATGATTTTGCCATGCTTAATGCTTGTCACTTTGGGCTTGGGTGCCATGATTTCAGATCTGAACCGTTTATGTTAACACCATTATATCCATGTTTTAGATTCGATATTGCAAGTTATAGTCACCTACAACATGTTATGATCCGACAACCTCGGAGTGACAATAGTCGGGACCACTCCCGGTGATGACCATAGTTTGAGGAGTTCATGTATTCACCCTGTGTTAATGCTTTGTTCCGGCTCTCTATTAAAAGGAGGCCGTAATATCCCTTAGTTTCCAATTGGACCCCAGTGCCACGGGAGGGTAGGACAAAATATGTCATGCAAGTTCTTTCCATAAGCACGTATGACTATTCACGAAATACATGCCTACATTATATTTATGAAATGGAGCTACTACTGTATCGCCCTTGGTTATGACTGTCACATGATGAATATCATCCATAAAATTACCGATCCAATGCCTACGAATTTATCCTACATTGTTTTCGCCAAGTTATTACTGCTACCGTTACTGCTGCACTTGCTACAAAATTATTGCTATCACTGTTACTGTTACTATTGCTGCTGTCACTACTATCAAAACTATCATACTACTTTGCTACTGATCACTATGCTGCAGATATTTAATCTCCATGTGTGGTTGAATTGGCAACTCAGCTGCTAATACTTGCAAATGTTTTTTGGCTCCCCTTGTGTCGAATCTATAAATTTGGGTTGAATACTCTACCCTCAAAAACTATTGCGATCCCCTATACTTGGGGGTTATCAAGACCTTTTTCTGGCGCCGTTGCCGTGGAGCATAGCTATATTTGTTGAGTCATTTGGGATTATTATCTATTTATCACTATGAAGAATTTGAAGGATGCTAAGACTAAGATTTATCCCTCTAAGATGAGGGGAGGTAAGGAATTGCCATCTAGCTCTACTTTAGATTCACCTTCTCTTATAAGTAAACTTGCAACACCACCACATGCTATTAATCTTGATATGCCACAAGTTATTGATGATGCTACTTCTGCTATGAATGATACTTATGATGATGCTAGTACCTTGCTTGATGATGATGATGTGCCACTAGGTGACTTTCTTGATGAACAAATTGCTAGAGCAAGACAACATGATGTTGTTGAAACTGATGATGAGCTTGAAACTGAAAATCTTGAAACACCTACTAGAACTAGCCCTCCTAGATATGAATTGCCAAAAGTACCGGAAGGTTATGTTATGAATGAGACACCAGAGATATTCTTTCTTGTAAGGATAGAGATGATCTAGACAAATTATTATGCAAGTATATAGAAAAATCTATGAATGCTAGATATGATCCTGAGTTTGCTACTTCACCTATCTTTATTGATGATAAGGATTGTGAATTATCTGTCGACCCAGAGTTAATAATTTGGTTGAATCTAATCCTTTCCATGGTTATGAAACTGAAACTGTTGTGGCACATCTTACTAAGTTGAATGCCATAGCCACTCTTTTTACTCATGATTAGAAAACTCGCTATTACTATATTGTCAAATAATTTCCGTTCTCATTAAAGGGTGATGCTAAAGCTTGGTACAATACTCTTGCTCCTAGTTGTGTGCGTAGTCCCCAAGATATGATTTATTACTTCTCAGAAAAATATTTCCCTGCTCATAAGAAACAAGCCGCCTTACAGGAAATATTTAATTTTGTGCAAATTAAAGAAGAGAGTCTCCCACAAGCTTGGGGGAGGCTTTGCCTGATCATCCTCTTAAGAAAAATGAAATACTTGATATCTTCTATAATGGACTAACTGATGCTTCTAGGGATTTCCTAGATAGTTGTGCTAGTTGTGTTTTCAGGGAACAAACTGTTGGGCAAGCTGAAGAATTATTGAATAACATATTGCAAAATTATGATGATTGGACTCTTCCTGAACCACCGCCTAAACGCACTCTGAAGAAGAGGGGTATATTATATCTCAGTCCTGAAGATATTCAAGAGGCAAAGAAATCTGTGAAGGAAAAAGGTATTAAAGCTGAGGATGTCAAAAATTTACCTCCTATTGAAGAAATACCTGGGCTTGATACACCACCACTATATAAGGTGGTAGAGGTAAATTATATAATGGAATTCAATGATAATGACAATCCTCACAATATGCACCCTAGCCAATGCCTTTATGAGTTTGAAAACTACATTAGAAAACAAGATCAGTTCAATGCAAATGTTATGAAACAATTGAAATACAATTCTGATATGATTGCTCGCTTGAGTGACTTGTTATTTAGAATCTCAAATGATGTTAGAGGTGTGGGAAAGCATGCTTCTATGGTTCAAACTCAGCTAGAACAAGTTGCTCAATCTCAAAGAGAGTTGCTTGATGAAATGGATAATAATATAAGTGACTTTGCTGTTAGAGTAGCAACTAGACGAGGTAAAATGACTCAGGAACCACTTTATCCCGAGGGACACCCAAAAATAATTGAACAAGACACTCAAAGAGCTAACACCGATGCACATAGTCCTTCTAAAAAGAAAAAGAAAAATGATAGGACTTTGCATGCTTCTAGTGAACCTAAAGTAGAAAAACCTCCTGATAATGATAATGAAGTCTCTATCTCTGATGCTGAAACCCGGTCTGGTAGTGAACACTCACCTTCTGATAATGAAAAAGATAATGATGAGGTTCATGAAGACACTCAAACAAATAATAAAGAACCAGACAATGATGTTGAGATAGAACCATCGGTTGATCTTGATAACCCACAACCTAAAAATAAATGATATGATAAAAGGGACTTTATTGCTAGAAAACACGGTAAAGAAAGAGAACCGTGGGTTCAAAAACCTATGCCCTTTCCACCTAATTCAACTAAAAAGAAAGATGATGAAGAATTTGAATGCTTTTCTGAAATGTTGAGGCCAATCTTTTTGCGTACTCGCTTGACTGATATCTTGAAAATGCCTCCTTATGCAAAGTACATGAAAGACATCATCACCAATAAGAGAAAAATATCGGAAGCTAAAATCTCCACTATGCTTGCTAATTATACTTTAAAAGATGGAGTACCTAAAAAACTTGGAGATCCGGGAATACCAACTATACCTTGCTCCATCAAAAGAAACTATGTGAAACTGCTTTATGTGATTTAGGAGCTGGTGTTAGTGTTATGCCTTTCTCTTTATATAAAAGACTTGATTTGAATAAACTCACACCTACTGAAATATCTTTGCAAATGGATGACAAATCAACTGCCATACCTATTAGTATTTGTAAGGATGTGCCCGTTGTTGTTGCTAATGTTACTATTTTGATTGACTTTGTTATACTTGAGATGCCCGAGGACGACAACATGTCTATTATCCTTGGTAGACCCTTCTTGAATAATGCAGGGGCTGTTATTGAATGCAATAAAAGCAAGGTCACTTTTCATATCAATGGTAATGAGCATACGGTGCACTTTCCGAAGAAACAATTCCAAGTTAATTGTATTAATGTTATTGAAAAATCTCCGACAATCACTATTGGAAGTTTTCAACTACATCTACCTACTGCCAAAAAGAAATATGAAATGCTTATTGTTGGGGACATTCATATCCCCGTTGAGGTAACTTAGTGATTTACGAAAGTACATTAGTTTTATGCTAATCGAAAGTGGTTGTTAATAAGACTTGATCAACCTTATTAATGGATCATTTTTGAGAGGTATGAAGTTGATGAATTTAGTAAGCACTACCTTCTGTCCATACCTTTTTGTTTTCTATTTTTATTAGTTAAATAAAATAAAATGCCATGTTTTGTCTGTTTTCTGAATTTCCCGTTCAATAAAAATGACCCAAAAATAAAAGTTCTCAGAATGCTCTGAAAATTTAATATGATTTTTTCTGAATATTTAACAATTTTTTTGTAAAAATAACATCAGAGGGAGGTGCCCTGGTGGGTTGTGGTCCCCATGTGGGTCCCCTTAGTTATCTCTTCCTACCACTTCATCACCTACCTCCAGAAAAAAATTACCATTGCTCTCTCTCTGTTTCATGTTCTTGCTCTCAAACCCGTGGATTTCGATCTCTTTGCTCGAAGCTTCGTTTGCGAAACAGTTTCGGGGATTGTTGCTTGGTATGTGACTCCTCCGTTTGTCCAATTAGTTTTTGCTTTAGCAGTTTATATTTTGAATAATTAGCTACTCTTGGTGTTGCTGTAGATGAGCTTGCACGTTAAATTCTTAGAATTCTAAGTAGTTTGGATGCTTGCTATGGCCTCTATGTATCCCTATGAGTAGTTGCTATCAATCTTGTAAAGTTTTGCTGAGAAAATTTTGTGGACTAATTCTTTTAGAATTTTGTTCATAGGAAAAAGATGAATATCTTTAGGAAGTTTGCTTCCAAGAAGAACTCCAAGGGAGTTATTGGGGAGTCGTCTGACAGTGATCTCCATACCCGGAGATTGGCGGAAGTATGGCCGTGCGAATGGCCGCATACCCCGTTCATGGAAGGGGTTGGAATCCTTCAAGAGTTTTCACAATATGCTGCTAATGCCGGCCTCACTGACTTCATCACAGCTGAATGTGAACAATATCATCTCCTCACAAACACCTTTGTTCAAAGTTTTAATTTCCTTCCTAGGAATAACCCTCCTGAGGTGCAGTTTAATTTATACGCTGAGCCCAATCAGATACTGCTTACTGAATTCTATGAAATATGCTTGCTTCCTTCTGATGGTGGTTTGTTAGAGCCTAGGCCTACAGAGTTTGAAGCCTTTTATCATACCTTGACAGTGGGAGATGAGAGAGGGGTATCGGGTATCACTGCCGCTGGCTTGCATTTTCCTGTTGTCATTATTTCACTCTTTTCATTGCAAAATTCTTGCTTGCTAGAGAGAAGGTGGGTGCACTCAGTGCCCCTGACTTTGCTCTTTTACGTTGTGCACTAGAGGGCGACAACACTTATAGCGTGGGAGCCATTGTGGCATGTCGCCCTCACCTTAATAAATCCAAGGGTAAAATACATGGTGGTATTTACGCTACTCGTTTGGCGGCTCACTTTGATGTTGAGATACACCTTCATGATTATCATTTGCCCAAGGTTTACCTAGATCACAACCATGGAACACCACTAGTTTATTGCATGCGATTACCCTAACATTCCTGTTCCTTATAACCTGGTTTTCAGCATTAATACTTGTGATATTATTCCATTGCCTGCACCTGCTTTGTTTGATCCCGTTGCCATGGGCGGATACAAGCTTATGCCTACGGATATCATTGCCTACCGGAACAACCAGGCTACACCAGAGGAGGAGCCTCAACAGTGGGATCCGTGGATGCCCGCTCCTCAGCACCCCGACTACTATCCAGGCTACTGATTGATTACCAAGTTAGGCCAAAAGCCTAAGCTTGGGGGAGTACGTATTCCCACTGACATCACATTCATGTTCACACATTTCATTCTAGTTGGTGTCCACACTTTTTCATTGTATCATCCATGTTAAATTTATTTTCTCGCTTTGTTCTTGGGTGTTTGAAAACCTTGATAAAATACAAAAATATTTCTTGCTTCTTTTTGATTTTTCTTTCTAGAGTAGTTAGATGTAACACTAAAAAGAAAGCCCAAAAATATTTCCTTGTTTTCCTTTTGCTTGTTGGGAGCTTTCCTGTGTAAATAGTTTTCTCATTTTTTGCTTTTCCCTTTTATTTGCTTGTTCAAGAAAACCAAAAACTCCAAAAAATATTTCAGTGTGTTTCTCTGAATTTCTTTTCTTTTTATTGAGTCGTACCGAGGATAAGACCATAATGAAAATGTTGAGTGGCTCTCATATGCAAAATTGTTTATCTAACAAAGAGCCTATATTACCTTGTCTTCTCCTGTTGAGTAAAATGTTTGCAGATTCCAGCTTAGTCCACGACACTCTTGCACTATTATTATTTTCACATCATTCGATCGTGCAAGTGAAAGGCAATAATGACGATATTTGATGAACTGGTCGTGGCAGAGAGAAACTGGTATGAACTCGACTTGTTCTGTTTTTGTAAATATGTTTAACCTACACTACTGCAGGATGCTACTAACGCGGCACTACGATCAGAGACCCTTCAACGAAACTGTGTTCGATGCAATAAACGCAAACAGTGGTGTAAAAGAACCATAAAAAAGGTGCAAAACGTTTGCGGTGGTGGAGCCATCAAACACAGTTCATATTTTAGTTGCGTGTGCGATACAGGGCATACAGTTCGGTCCAATGAACTGTTTGTGATGAGGCGGAACATAAGAAACAGGCAGCCTGATGAAGGCGTGTGTGATATACAGCATACGGTTCACTTGGATGAACTGTTTGTGATTAGGCAACACAAAAGAAACGGTCAACCAGATCAAGGTGTGTGTGATTGAGGGCATACGCTTCATAAGGATTAACTGTTTGTGATTGGGCAACAGAACAGAAATGGGTTAGCCAGATCAAAGTGTTCGTGATTGATGGCATACACTTCACATGGATGAACTATTTGCGATTAGCCACAACAAACTGAAACAGTTAGATAGATCAATGTGTGTGCGCTAGACGGGCACACACATTCTAATTAAAGAAGCATGTGCGATGGTAATAATGAGCGCGCACGGTTGTTGGAACAAGACATGTGCTGACATTGTCTATTGCGGTGCACCCTATGGTGCAAAGTCCACGTACGCGGTCGAGAAGGCGTACGTGCCCACGTTACGCCTTCCGAGAATAGTGTCGCACTTATAACCATCAGTAAATTTTGAGCATGCGTCCCGTCACATTCCAAATTGCAAACCTGTTAACACCGATCAAAACCTGAACGGTTTCTCACTTAGGAGCATATTACTACTCGTTTATAAATACTACTACTCCAAGATGACTGCACGTTCCTCCTCAACTCCTCATCCACAAAAACAAAGGCATTCATCATCGTTCCCTTTGCGTCTGCCATGGCCAGCATGAGTTCTGGGTCGAGAGATTGCCACCAGGGAGATGCAAGCATGGAAGCGGAAGCACGAGAGATGTCCCGCCTCGCCGCGAATGCAGCCGGCATGTCCCGCCGCGCCGCCAAAATAGCACGCAGGTCCCGCCGCGCCGTCAATGCGGCAGACTGGTTCGGCCGCGCCACGGAAGCAGAAGAGATGTCCCGCCGTGCCGCGAATGCAGCAGAGATGTCCTCCCGTGCTAGGAAAATGTCTCAAGGGCAGGCTAGGACTCTTACAGGCGCATGCATGCGATCGTCCATAGCCAGATGGATCAGATGTCCTGCTGGGTGAGGTTGCAGGACGACATGAAAGCCTCTTTTTCCGGCGTCCTCCGGCAACTAAATGAGAGCAATGCAAAGCTCTGGGCCGAGTGCGACCTGCTGAGGGCGAAGATCGTCAAAAGTGCGGAGCAGCAGGAGGAGACCGCTGCCTTGTTGAAGAGGACTGGCGTCATAGTTGAGAAACTTAAGGAAGAGAATGCCATGTTGCGCATCGAGCGCAGAAGGCTGGTGGAGGAATCCGCGGATGCTCACAAGCAGAATCTTGAGGACAAGAAAGAGCTCATCGCTGCTGGCCGCAGAGACTAGTTCCCGTGGCTTGCAGCAACGTAGAGATCAGCGAGGCAGATCATTGTCTTCCATCTTCTTTTGCCTTGTGTATTTCTGGCGTTGCCGCATGTGGCTTTTTTTAATTATGTTCCTAAATATGTAAGACAATTATTATCCACTGTCATCGTGCTTATATTCATCATGCTTGCTATAAGTTGCAGTCGATGCTATATAGGTCCATCAGATCTTACATCAAGATCTGTGCAAAACTTTCTTTTCAGATTTTCATTTTTCTCTCTTAAATCTCAGTCCAGTGAGACACATAGCCACGCCGTAGAACAGGGGCTTGCGCACCATTAATGGAGACGTTAGGAGGGAGGCGCGCAGCAGGTAGCGGTCAAAGGGCTCTCCTCTTGATGAGCATGCGCAGGGGTCTGATCGCACGCCTCCCGTACTCAAATAGCTACCCCGCACAACACCTCCTAGCCAATAAAAAAGGGGACGCGTGGCAGCACGTAAATGGTAAGTAGAACGCCCACGGTTTCAATAATACGTGTATTTCTGATTTGTAATGTGGCAACACTTGTTCCAAAATGACTTTGTTCATTGTTAATGTGTGCGCCTTCGCAAATCGGACAGAAAAATTACCACAACATGTTGTTGCCATGTCATGACACCATGCCAAGTTTCATGATTTTCAGGCGTGTTTTGGATTTACAGGAATTAACAAACCAAGTTTCTCAATCTTTTCGGCCGAATCACGATGCCCCGATGTTTGAATTTCATTCCCATTTCTTGCATGCGACCTAGAAATTCACCCAAGGACACACATGTGATTTTTCAAACAACTTTTGTGCACTGGAGCCAGTGCTTGTAGTTTAAATTTGAATTATGCACATTAAATGTGTAGAAAATCAATTAATGTATAAAAAAGGTCAAACTGACCTGGATAATTCCAAAATTTAGCACGATACTTCTATTTGGTCTAATCTGCCTGTGTAAAAAAATTAAGGCGGGAGAAGGCAGTGTACGTATCTCGTTTCGCACATGGAGGTGACACGTTCCCTCTCGGAACCACAAGCCTTCTTGAGGGAAGCTCCGATTTGCAAGAAGCTTACACCAAAGCTTGTCCCAATTCGGCCAAAAAAATTACAGCAGCATGTTGGTGCCATGTCATGACACCATGCAAGTTTCATGATTTTCAGGCGTGTTTTGGATTTATAGGAATTTAAAAACCAAGTTTCTCAATCTTTCTGGCCGAGCCACGATGCCCAGATGTTTGAATTTCATTCCCATTTCTTGCATGGGACCTATAAATACACCCAAGGACGCACATTTTTTCAACCAATTTGGTGCACTAGAGCATGTGCTTGTAGTTGAAATTTGAATTATGCACATTAAATGTGCATAAACTCAATTAATGTATAAAAAAGGCCAAATGAACCCGAAGTAATTCGAAAATTTAGCACGATACTTCTATTTGGTCTAATCTGCCTGTGTAAAGAAATTAAGGCGGGAGAAGGCAGTGTATGTATCTCGTTTCGCACACGGAGGTGACACGTTCCCTCTCGGAACCACGAGCCTTCTTGAGGGAAGCTCTGGTTTGCAAGAAGCTTACACCAAAGCTTGTCCCAATTCGACCAAAAAAATTACTGCAGCATGTTGGTGCCATGTCATGACACCATGCCAAGTTTCATGATTTTCAGGCGTGTTTTTGATTTACAGGAATTTAAAAACCAAGTTTCTCAAACTTTCCGGGTGAGCCACGACGCCCAGATGTTTGAATTGCATTCCCATTTCTTGCATGGTAACTATAAATTCACCCAAAGACACACATGTGATTTTTCAACAAACTTTGGTGCATTGGAGCATGTGCTTGTAGTTCAAATTTGAATTATGCACGTTAAATGCCCAGAAACTCAATTAATGCATAAAAATGCCAAACAAACTCGGAATAATTCCAAATTTAAACACGACACTCATGTACTAGTTGCATGTTCACTGTACATAAATGTTCTAGCAATTCAAACACCATCCCTTCCCTCCGTAACACCATTTTGTCTTTCAAAACATAATGAAAAAAATCAGGTATACCACAAACAGTTTACTAGAAAGAATCATGTGGGATGCGATATGAAATATCTTGGCGCACCATCTTGTCTGGCTTACGTAGGAAGCTTCGTCGTATATAGTCCATCGACCCCACTTGAACCACACTTGCGCGCCGGTTTCTCGCGGCACCGAGTGATTTTTTTGCCACCGCGGAAATATCTATCTCCCCGCCCCCTCCCTCCTACCAAAAGCCACATTTCCACTATTCCTCCTTGCTTTCCAAGTTCAAACCTTCACTGCTACTTACTGGTAGCTCAGCCTCCTCACCGGCGACCCTTCTTCTTGCAATGTCGCCTCCTCACCGGCTACCCTTCTTCTTGCAGCGCCGCCTCCTCGCCGGTGACCCTTCTTCTTGCAGCACCGCCTCCTCGCCGGCGACACTTCTTCTTGATGCGCGACCTCCTCGCCGTCGACCCTTCTTCTTGCTGCGCGGCCTCCTCACCACCTACCCTTCTTCTTGCTGCGCGGCCTCGTCAATATGGTCAGGTAATCCACACCCCACCCACACCATCCTCCTCCTTTCCCGTCCCACATGCCCCGACCGACGGTGCGGCACCTTCCACTGAAATCACTGCCCCCTCCTCCAATTAAGCGCCACCCACAGCCATTTGCACGCAGTATAACATGGAGTTCAGTAGCATGCGGCCGCACGCGCACACGAGGTCGCTGTGGCTGCCATGCGTGTCGACCGCCAGATCTTGGTGGAGCACCTCGTCTTCGAGGCCACCGTCGACACCGCATGCGGTTGTCTACTTTAAAATACAGTTCGTGTTGTTTTCTCGAGGCCACCGCCAGTGCCTTCTAGTGATTTGTCCTCTGTAATGTTAATATGCAATCTGATGTTCAGTTAACAGTTCGGTCCTCTGGAATGTAATGTTCCATTAACACTTTGGTCCAACAATTGCTACATTTCGTAGTACTGTTATCAAGCATTCTTTGTTTTGTTAACTGTCTTATCTTCTAGTACATGTTTCCATTCTGCAATGTCGTGCTCAGTTAACTATTTTGGTTCATTTAGTCTGCTGTCCATTTAACTGTTTGGTTTAGTTCTGCAATTTGATTTTCATTTGCTTTGAGTACAATTTTGTATTGTTATGAATGTGACACCAATTGAATTTGGTTGTACTCAATACATATTCTACTGATAGTATGGCAACTCTTAGTTAACCTGGTCAAGATCTTCCTTGTGTGTGTTGCAGGGAAACAATGGGAGACACTGTGGTTTACCATAGAGGTTTGTTCAAGCAGGGTCCTTTGGCTAATAGCACATTATTGTGCAGTTGCAGGAATCATTCTAATATTTAGATTTATTAAAATTTGGTCTTGCACATGTAGGTCCTGCAGTCAGAGGCTTAGACCCACTGTTCGACCCATTTTGCATATGGGGAAATGAGATGTCCATGAATATCAGTCAAGTCAAGAAACTCAGAAAGATTGTTAGGATGAAGAAACTTGCGACGAATAACAGCAAGATCTTTGTTTGCACAATGAAGAAGACATCAGTCAACTATAGGATGGTACCAACTCTTTTACCTTGTTTTTACCCCTTGCGCCATTTCAAAATTTACAACAGCGATTTATGCATAGCTTTGTTTTTAGTACATTTCAAAGCAGTTCACCGATGATTACCTCTCAAGCCACCTGCATGGTCAAGAAGCGAGGAAGGTATTCATTCAACACCCATGGTACAATTGAAGTCTTGCTGAAGAGGACGAAGGTTGGGAGGGCAATTATCCATAGCCACTGGCCTAAAGTTGCAAGGACATTCAGCATCACTGAAGGCTCATATTTGCCTTCCGCTTCTGCAGTTTCCCAGATGAGATTCATCTATCTATTTACCGTGTATGATGCTATTTTCCAAAGGTTTATTATGCTGCATGTGAAACTTGGTGCTGTTGTGTAATGGCGTAACTGAGTGCCGAAGCTATCTGATGTAATTCGATTATGAAATCATGGTTGCTTTTATATGGATATGAAATATCTGGCATGTTTTATAAGAAATATCAGTTTGATTAGTACATGGATTATCAATAATAGGATAATTACCCTTCTTATTGGGGTTTTCTATTGCAGACGGTTACTCAGACAACACCATGGGCGATGAACTCAAACAACCCGCAGGTTTCTAGAAAGTAGGCGTGTTCGATCAGCTAACAATCACACACGGCTTCCGGCAGTGAACTGTTTGCGTTAGGCCACCTTGCACAAATGTTTCCACACAAAGAACTGTGTGTGATATACATATGTACGGAAATGTTTTTCTAGGATTCACCATGTGCGATGTACATACCTACGGAAATGATTTTCTGGGATTCACCGTGTGGGATGTACATACCTACGGAAATGATTTTCTCGGATTCACCATGTGGGATGTACATACCTACGGAAATGTTTTTCTCGAATTACCGTGTGGGATGTACATACCTACTAAAATGATTGGGTTTCGATGCGTCGCCCGATCGCACATGGCCCCAGCCTGTTTCCCAGGAGGGCCTATCCCTGACAATTTCTGGGTCGTGTGGGAAGGACCCCCCTATCGCCCACACTCACTTGGCGAGGGTTCCAAATGCGGTCGCGGAAAGGGGTTAAAAACCGTTTGTATAGCACATCATTGTACTAGTGCTAGTATCCATGATTCAGCTCATTATGATTAAACATGTTTGCAATGACAATTAGATATTATAGTTTCTCATGCCATGCATAAGTAGCTAGGAGTGGATAATGATTTATCTTGGATATCAACATTGCGTTAAAATGATTGTGATGTAGTATGATGATATGGTATACTCCTCTGAATGTTTGAGTGGCTTGACTTGGCACATGTTCATGCATGTAGTTGAATCAAAACCAACATATGTTGTGTGATATTTATGTTCATGGTGTTCATATCCTACTCATGCTAGTGTCCAATGTTACTTATGCATAATGCATGTTCATGACCGTCGTTGCTCTCTAGCTGGCCGCTTTCTCAACCTATTTGCTAGCCTTCGCCTGTACTAAGTGGGAATTCTGCTTGTACATCAAAAACCTTGAACCCAAGTTATTCCAGATGAGTCCACCATACCTACCTATATGCGGTATTACTCTGCCGTCCTAAGTAAATTTGCATGTGCCACCTCTAAAAACTTCAAATAAATATCCTTTTTGTGTGTCTGGATCTTCATGGAACGATAAGAGGTGGTCAGTATCTTCCATGCTAAGCAGGTTATTCTCAGGTTGAGTGTTTATTCACTCACCATCGCACGAGAAAAGGGTGGTAATAGGGATTCCAAGCCCTGAACTCAAAAATGCAAATAATTGAACAAAACTCCCCCGGGACTGTTGTTGGTATGGACGACACCCGTTGTTTCAGACAAGCTGTGGAGTGTGATTATTGGTGGAGGGGGAGTAAACCTTTACTTTTATCGCTTGGGAACCACCACTAGCATGCTTAGCATGGAAGATATTGATAACTGATGGACGTTAAGTAAACAAGAAGGGTGCATGTCTAAAAATTTCATTTACCTCTATTTTAAAACTTGAGCTCTGGCACCGCTGCAAATCACTGCTTCCCTCTAAAATAAGGGACTTTCTATTTACTTTTATGTTGTGTCATCACCCTCTAAAATAAGCACCAGAACCTGGGAGCACTGCTATCATGTTGATGCATTGTGTGTAGCTAATGTTAGGTGCATCATGACTGGATATTTTCTACCATGAATTACAATGTTTAGTCGCTGCTTGAACTTTGGAGGTGCTCTGCATTTATGTTTTGTAGTCTCAGGAAGGGCTAGTGAGATACCACTATTGTCATATTATATCATGGTTGTTTTGATAACGTGTTGCTGTTTGAGATATCTTATTATTGCTCGCTAGCTGATTATGTCATTGATATGAGTTAATATATTTTTAAAGAGTTATTGTCGACATGGTTAGTTATAATATTGGCTGAAAACCTGGGTGTTGTTTAAGCTTATTTATGCAAACAAGAGCAGAAGAGTTCGTAAAAGTTTTTATTTTTCACTTTCAGTTTACCAACTAAATTGCTTGAGGACAAGCAAAGGTTTAAGCTTGGGGGAGTTGATACGTCTCCAACGTATCTACTTTTCCTAACACTTTTCCTCTTGTTTTGGACTCTAATTTGCATGATTTGAATGAAACTAACCCCGGACTGACGTTGTCTTCAGCAGAACTACCATGGTGTTGTTTTGTGCAGAAATAGAAGTTCTCAGAATGGAAGGAAGCTTTGCGAGTATTTTTTATATCAATAAAGAGAATTTCTGGAGCCAAGATGCACCGAAGGGGGGCACCTGGGTGGGCACAGCCCAACAGGGTGCGCCGCCCCTCCAAGCGCGCCCAGGTGGGTTGTCCCCACCTAGTGGCCCTGTAGACCCTGAAACCAACGCTATAAAATCCTATTTTTCCAGAAAAAAATCAAGGAGAAAGAATTATTGCGATCCACGAGACGGAGCCGCCGTCACCTCCTGTTCTTCATTGGGATGCCAGCTCTGGAGCCCGTTTGGGGCTTCGGAGAGGGAGGTCTTCGTTCTTCATCATCACCAACTCTTCTCCATCGCCAATTCCATGATGGTCCCCACCAGGAGTGAGTAATTCCTTCGTAGGCTCGCTGGTCGGTGAGGAGTTGGATGAGATTCATCATGTAATCTAGTTAGTTTTCTTAGGGCTTGATCCCTAGTATCCACTATGTTTTGAGATTGATGTTGCTATGATTTTTCCATGCTTAATGCTTGTCACTTTGGGCCCGGGTGCCCTGATTTCATATATGAACCGTTTATGTTATCACCATTATATCCATATTTTAGATTTGATCTTGCAAGTTATAGTCACCTACTACGTGTTATGATCCGGCAACACCAGAGTGACAATAGTCGGGACCACTCCCGGTGATGACCGTAGTTTGAGGAGTTCATGTATTCACTGTGTGTTAATGCTTTGTTCCGGTTCTCTATTAAAAGGAGGCCTTAATATCCCTTAGTTTCCAATTGGACCCCGCTGCCACAGGAGGGTAGGACAAAAGATGTCATGCAAGTTCTTTCCATAAGCATGTATGACTATTCACGGAATACATGCCTACATTATATTTATGAACTAGAGCTAGTGCCATATCGTCCTTGGTTATGACTGTCACATGATGAACATCATCCAACAAATTACCGATCCAATGCCTACGAATTTATCCTACATTGTTTTTGCCAAGTTACTACTGCTATCGTTGCTGCTGCACTTGCTACAAAACTACTGCTATCACTGTTACCGTTACTATTGCTGTTGTCACTACTATCAAAACTATCATACTACTTTGCTACTGATCACTTTGCTGCGGATAATTAATCTCCAGGTGTGGTTGAATTGACAACTCAGCTGCTAATACTTGCAAATATTTTTTGGCTCCCCTTGTGTCGAATCTATAAATTTGGGTTGAATACTCTACCCTCGAAAACTGTTGTGATCCCCTATACTTGTGGGTTATCAGCGGTGCGCTGCTTGGTGGCGGCGGAGGGTTACGGTGGGGGATGGGCTCGAGAGTTGGAGGAGGAGAATAAGAGCAAGATGAGGGGTGCACGTGTGAGTATTTCCTCCGCCCTTCCTCCGTTTTTATAACCACTCCAGAGATGTGGGGAAGTGGGATCGGCTGCGCCAGCTTTTCCACTTCCCCGCATTATGTGAGAAGTGCAACCGTCTGCGGCGGCCCCAATAAATCCCCGTGCGTGGGCTGAGGGCGGGACATGGCGGGGCCCAGCCCGCTGTTGCGTCCCATCGCGCACGTGGCCTGGCAGGTCCTCGCAGGCCCCTGCTCACCAGATGGTGCCCACGTCGGGACACGGGGGCACATCCCTTCCCCTTCAAGACTCGGCGGACGCCTCAGTTTCCCTCTCAAACTAGGGTGCTGCGATCCGGCTTCCGGAAGCCGGCACATAGTGGGTGTTGCCGGACCCAGCAGCCCTAAGCTTCATCAACCAAGCCGCCCTATCAAGGGGGTGAAACTGCAAAGGCCCCCCTACCTGAAGCCAGCAAGCCTTCACAACTTCGGGGAGTATTGTCGGGGGGGGGGGTGGACCCCAGGCAGGCAACGGAACCCGGATCCTTTCAAAAACATCAGGGCTGGCAACACCCCTCAATCTGGCTCGCGCCTGGCCGGCTTCCCAGTGCAACCCGGCCAGATACCGCAACCAGGCCAAGCCGGCTGGCGCATGTTGGCCGGTTCCCACAAGACAAACCTCGATCGACAAACAAGCATGGCTATAGTGCGCCGTCCTTTACGCTTGCCCTGACGGGCTCGGCTGTCATGCCGGCCAAGCCACCGCTTGAAGCGGGCGGCGTCTCGGAGGTGCAACCCTGTAACAAGCCGACACAGCCGTCCATTGACATTTGGCAGTACCCGTAGCAACCCTACAGTACTCAGCAGCCGGCTGTACCCACGCCCGGCGAGCCTGGTATGGCCTGCACCCTACAGACTCGGCGAGACCCGCATCCGGCTCCCCAGTGGCCCCCACTTCCGTCTCCCATACACTAACATCCCGGCCTCGCGCCCATGTAACTTTATCATTGTAATCCCGGGGGCCAACCTATAAGACCCCCCGGTGCTCCTCCGTGCTGAGGGTCGATCGATCACTAGAAGAACACTCACACACATACATGGAGAAGGAGCAGCCTATGCACTGGCCTGTCTTCCTTCCTCCCCTAAACATCTCAAGGAGCAAGCTTGTATCCACCTCATATAAACCACACTCGACAGGACTAGCGGTGTTATCTCTCCGGAGAGCCCCGAATTTGGGTACTTCTTGTGTCTCACACTCGCTCGTACCAACCCCGCCTATGGAGCCCACCTGTTGCCTCTTGCTTATCCCTCTCTTTAGCCACCCATGGCATCTGTCGTGCGCCTACCACGATAGGAGGCGACGTTCGTCCTGGCTCCCCAAGCCAGCACGATAGGGGCCAAGGAACCAGTCATCATGGCCAAGGTTGACACCTCAACTCAATAGGACCTGGTGGAGAAGATCCCTAAGGTCGTCAAGGAAGGGCTGGTCCAGTCATTAGCCAAGCCGACATGTACTCCAACTCCACCATCGCAGCTGGAGGCCGCTTGACCTAGCCCCCAGCGCTTGGGTCCGAGGTCGCCCCGCCACCTCCACCTCCTGCTCAAGAGCAAGCTAAGATGGGGTGGACGAAAGACATGGAGGAGACCTTGAAGGGATCCTCCCTTAAGGAGGAGCACGACACCATGATTGGTGCGGCACTGCAAGGCTTCCAGTCCTCAAGGTACAGCCTGCACGAGGTCTTCAAGAGCCTCGTCATGAGCTTTGAGGTATGTTTCCACCTTTGTATCAAATTAGCTTATTTGTTTGAGCTTATCAAGTTATGTATTTGTCCAAGGACATGACCGACGACCTTCTAGACGACGCAGTAAGTGAATAGCACCCGAGCCCAAAGTTGGTTTCAAGAAACCAGCCTTGGGGTCGTACACCTTATTAGGAGCTTGTTATATAGCCCCGCGGGCGCTGCTTAAGGCAGTCTTCCTGGAGCTTCAATATTGTGGGCTTTGTAATACGCTCGTAGGTTTCGACCTCGATTCCAAACTCCGTCTCCGAGGAGATTGCGGAGATGAACCGGAAGCTTGAGAGGTCCCAGGAGGACCTCAACCTGGTAAACTAGAGACTCGAGCAATCTCAAGGTAAGCAATTCGTTCATGATATTTTACATGAAAAAAGTTATGATAGATCTTGCTAGCTATGTTGAGAACTAAGGCCGAACTATTTTAATGACATCAGTGTTAGCTGACCTTGAGATGCTCAAGGCCGAGCTTAAAAAAGCTCGGCAAGAGGCAAAGCAACATAAGGCTGCAGCCCCGAAGGCGGAGAAGGCCCAGGCGCTGAGAAGGTAGCCAGTGAGAAGGACCGGGCGCGGGGTCCAAGAGGTCGAGGATACCCTGAAGGGCATGCCTCGAGGCACACAACAAACTTCCGGCGGAGGGGCAACAAACCAAGGATGGGCTTGAAATGCTCCAGCTTGCCCACTCCAAGCTCAAGACCACTGCGCGGGCTGATCGCGAGGTGTTCCAACAGTTGGAGCAAATCACCTCGGGTAAGCTATACTTAATTTAGTGTGTGTTTGGCAGCCGGGGGCATGCCGAGCTCACCCAACTATGGCATTCCGCAGAAGTCTTGGCGGATCTTCCATAGAGCTTCTGGGGCCAGTTCCGGGTCGTTGCACACTTCGACCAGTTGCGGGTCACGAGGTGGAGAAGGCCTTCTGGGGCCAGTTCCCAGGGTCTCCATCATCACAGCTGCTGAACAATCGAATGAAGCAGCTGGCAGAGTTACTCCGCCTAGCGAGACCGGCGCTTCAAGGCCTCTACGTCGCCCTGTGGCCTACCGATACTCTTCCAACCAACCTTTTTGGCTTCGTGATGCGCCCATGGGAGGGGGGCTGTTCCGCGTGCCGCTAGCTAGAGGAGGTATGCGTGCTTTGAAGGAGCACGGAGGGTCTATGCCTGCGTGAAGACACACTTCCGCAAGGTTGATGCGGTTACAGTAGCCACGGGTCCTCCTGCAGACAAGCCCCGCTCCGCGGAGCAGTTTTACCCTGATGTGGAAGAAGGAGCTCGGATTACCAAGGTCGTTTATCGAAAGGACACTTTGTATTACTAGGTAGCACTTTGGAATGCTGAAGTTATGAAATGTACAAAACTGAATGTTTTAATGGAATGAACATGGTTTCAAATCCCTTCATATGTGCTCTTTTAATTATTTTACCCCCTGTGTGACCGTTTTGAACTAAAACTGGCTAGTCATTGGCTTCTGCCCTGATGTAGAATATACAAAGGGTGTTCCGAGATGCAGTTTGGACCCTTAGCCGACGTCTCGGTGCCTGCTACCTCTTGAGCTTGTGTTGGTTTTTCCATTGAAGAGGAAAGGGTGATGCAGCAAAGTAGCGTAAGTCTTTCCCTCAGATTTGAGAACCAAGGTATCAATCCAGTAGGAGACAACGTGACAAGCCACCGAATACCTGCACAAAAAAACACCAACTTGCAACCAACACGACAAAGGGGTTGTCAATCCCGTCACGGTTATTCACAAAGTGAGATCTGATAGAGATGGATAAACGGTAAAGTAATATTTTTGGTTTATGGAACGGAAAGTAAAAGATTGCAAAAGAAAGTAAATAGGAAACAAGAATTGTAGATTTGAAAGTTATATGATGGAAAATAGACCTGGGGGCCATAGGTTTCACTAGAGGCTTCTCTCAAGAAAGGAATTATTACGGTGGGTGAACAAATTAATGCCGAGCAATTGATAGAAAAGCACAAAGTTATGACGATATCTAAGGCAATGATCATGAACATGGTCATGACGTCCGTGTCAAGTAGACCGAAATGATTCTGCATCTACTACTATTACTCCACACAACGACTGCTATCCAACATGCATCTAGAGTATTAAGTTCATAAAGAACGGAGTAACGCCTTAAGCAAGATGACATGATGTAGAGGAATTAACTCAAGCAATATGATGAAAACCCCATCTTTTTATCCTTGAAGGCAGCAATACAATACATGTTAGTTCCCCTTCTGTCACTAGGATCGAGCACCACAAGATTGAACCCAAAGCTAAGCACTTCTCCCATTGCAAGAAAAACCAATCTAGTTGGCCAAACCAAGTCAATAGTTCAAAGAAAAATAGAAACCCCTGGGCGCGCCCCCACCCTTGTGGCTGCCTCGTGGCTTTTCTGACTTGCACTCGAAGTCTCCTGGGTGTCTTCTGGTCCAAGAAAAATCACCGTGAAAGTTTTATTTAGTTTGGACTCCGTTTGGTATTCCTTTTCTGCGAAACTCTAAAACAAGGAAAAACAGAAACTGGCACTGGGCTCTAGGTTAATAGGTTAGTCCCAAAAATCATATAAAATAGCATATTAATGCATATAAAACATCCAAAACAGATAATATAATAGCATGGAACAATAAAAAATTAAAGATATGTTGGAGATGTATCAAGCATCCCCAAGCTTAATTCCTGCTCGTCCTCGAGTAGGTAAATGATAAAAACAGAATTTTTGATGTGGAATGCTACCTAACATATTTATCCATGTAATTCTCTTTATTGTGGTATGAATGTTCAGATCCATAAGATTCAAAACAAAAGTTTAATATTGACATAAAAACAATAATACTTCAAGCATACTACCAAAATAATTATGTCTTCTCAAAATAACATGGCCAAAGAAAGCTTATCCCTACAAAATCATATAGTTTCGCTATGCTCCATCTTCATCAGACAAAATATTCAAATCATGCATAACCCCGATGACAAGCCAAGCAAATGAAGAACGGTGGCTTTTCCATAAATACGATGTCAACTACATGATCATGCAAAGCAATATGACAATGATGATGTATGTCATAATAAACGGAACGGTGGAAAGTTGCATGGCAATATATCTCAGAATGGCTATGGAAATGCCATAGTAGGTAGGTATGGTGGCTGTTTTGAGGAAGGATATGTGGTGGGTTTATGGTACCGGTGAAAGTTGCACGACACTAGAGAGGCTAGCAACGGCGGAAAGGTGAGAGTGCGTATAATCCATGGACTCAACATTAGTCATAAAGAACTCACATACTTATTACAAAAATCTATTATTCATCGAAACAAAGTACTACGCGCATGCTCCTAGGGGGATAGATTGGTAGGAAAAGACCATCGCTCATCCCCGACCACCACTCATAAGGAAGACAATCAAAAAACATCTCATGCTCCAACTTTGTTACATAACGGTTCACCATATGTGCATGCCACGGGACTCACAAACCTTAACACAAGTATTTCTCAAATTCACAACTACTTACTAGCATGACTCTAATATCACCATCTTCATATCTCAAAACAATCATAAGGAATCAAACTTCTCATAGTATTCGGTGCACTTTATATGAATTTTTTATTATATCCCTCTTGGATGTCTATCATACTAGGACTAATTTTATAACCAAAGCAAATTACCATGCTGTTCTAAAGACTCTCTAAATAATATAAGTGAAGTACGAGAGTTCATCAATTTCTATAAAATAAAACCACCGTCGTGCTCTAAAAAGATATAAGTGAAGCACTAGAGCAAAATTGCCTAGCTCAAAAGATATAAGTGAAGCACATAGAGTATCTAATAAATCATGATTCATGTGTGTCTCTCCCAAAAGGTGTGTACAGCAAGGATGATTGTGGCAAACTAAGAAGCAAAGACTCAAATCATACAAGACACTCCAAGCAAAACACATATCATGTGGTGAATAAAAATATGGCCTCAAGTAAAGTTACCAATAGACAAAGACGAAAGAGGGGATGCCTTCCCGGGGCACCCTTCAGGACACCCTCATAATACATCTCGGGATGGCGATGCTCCTTGCCCTGCGGCGGCCCCTCCTTCACCAGCTTCTCGGCATCCATCTTGGCCCAGTGCACCTTTGCACGGGAAAAAGTCCGGTGTGCACCTTTGATGCAGACGGACCGCTTGATGACTTCCAGCCATGGGCAGGCATCCACAAGCCGCCTCACCAGGCCGAAGTAGCTGTTGGGAAGGGCTTTGCCAGGCCACATCCGGACTATAAAGCCCTTCATGTCCTGTTCGGCCGCCTTGTGCAGCTCGACCAGTTGCTTCAGCTGGTCGCTCATAGGCATCGGGTGTTCGGTCCCAGTATACTGAGACTAGAACAACTTCTCCGTCGAGCTTCCCTCCTCGGCCTGGTAATATTCTGCGGCATCTGACACACTGCGGGGCAAATCTGCAAATGCTCCTGGAGAGCTCCGGACTCAGGTAAGTAACAAGTAATTTACTTGCACATGCTTGCTTTGCATATTGAATGCCTTACCCGCCGCTATCTTCCTCATCGCTTCAATCTCCTAGAGGGCTTTTTGGGCTTCGGCCTTGGCATTCTTTGCGCTCTCGAGGGTTGCGGCAAGCTCAGACTCTCGCGTCTTCGAGTCAAGCTCCAAAGCCTCGTGCTTCTTCACGAGAGCCTGGAGCTCTTGCTGCACCTCGCCCACCTGTGCCTCTTGCTTTTCCCGCTCGGTGCGCTCCTTGGCCACTATGTCTTCGGCCTCGGACAGCGCTTGCTTTAGGGTCGCCACCTCGGTCGTGGCCCCTGGCACATTCATGATGATCCTCTCATTTCGCAACCACATTTTCTTTTATACATATAGACAATGTATTACTTACCTTTGTTCTCCTCGAGCTGCCTCTTGGCAAGGCCGAGCTCTTTCTCGGACCCCTCGAGGTCCTGCTTCAGTACAGCGACCTCCGCAGTCAGTGCGGCAGAGGTCAGCATCGAAGCTTGCATACGCATACAGACATACTTATATTAGACTCCTGCATATTTTATTTGATCCTCTATTCAGCTTTTTTTTGTGAACACCAAACAGAGCATCAGGGGCTACTGTCTATGCAGTAATATTTTTCCTATATTTTCAATACTTACCTCAGAGCCTGTTAGAAGGCTGGCACAGGCTTCAGTCAGTCCGCTCTTGGTGGACTGAACCTTCTTGATCACCAAATTCATAATAGTGCGGTGTTCTTCGTCGATGGAAGCGCCTCGAAGCGCTCCAACAGGTTGTCCGGTGCCTCTGGATGGACAGAGGTCACCGGCACGGGTGTCTTGCCCCTTTTGGAAGGGGGTCGCCTGCCCGAGTCCAGAACCACTGGAGGTTCCGGCGCGGTGTTCGGCTGAGAGCCAAACTTGGAGCCCCCGGGAGTCTTGCTCCCTTTGCTCATGGAGTCCAGAAGGTCGCCTTGAGGTGCCTCCAGGACTGTCTCCCCCCGGCTCGGTGCCCCTTGAGACAATACCTCGACATTGTCCGTAGGGCAAGGGGAGGAGGCGGTCAGAAGTGGATCGCTATCCATATCCGACGAGTCCAAGGAACCGCCTAACGAGGATACGTCGATACGGGCTTGGGGCGGTCTGCATAATCATATTCGGCGTTAGGAGAAGTAGTGCGACAAAGGTATGCTATGAGTTACTCTGGTATCCGAATACTTACGACTTCGCCAGGGGCTTGGCCCTAAGTAGCCACTCGTCTTCGCCTTCGGCGGCGGTGGTGGAGCAGTCCTGAAGAAGAGTCCTTCCCTTCTTGGACCCTTCGGCCTCCCCGGTTGGGGCGGCCTTCCTTTTCTTGTCTCCCCCGGCTGTAGGGGGAGAATCTTCATCTTCCTCCTCATTTTCATGGGAGGAGTGCGTCGCGGAGTTATCAGACGATGAGTCTAATACCACATGGCGCCGGGAACTCTTTCGGGTTCCCTTGGACTTCTTCTTGGTCTTATCCAGCACCTCATAAGGAGCTGGAGTCAGCATCTCCGTCAGGAGAGCGTCCGCAGTGTCTTCGGGCAGAGGGGTCAGACAGTCAATCTGCTCCGATGCCTCCACCCAGTCCTTTCAAAGGCATGGGAGCTCAGACCCCACACATGGTTAAGCTATGGGAAATAAATATCCCACCAGATGTACAGAACTTACCGGATTTGCAGGGCGCTCCGCGCTTAGCCCGCGGTCCTCGGTGAGAGAGGGAGGGACCTCGGCGCCCTTGAACAGCACCCTCCAGACGTCTTTGTACATCGTGTCGAAGAGCTCACTTAGAGGTTGGTGCCGGGCCGGGTCGAACTCTCGTTGTTGACACGGGAGGATCCGGCGGAAGAGCATGACCTGGACTATGTTGACAAGCTTAAGTTTCTTGCTTGTCATGTTCCGGATACAGTTTTGGAGTCCGTCGAGCTCCACCGATGAACCCCAGGACAGGCCCTTCTCCTTCCAGGAAGTGAGCCGCGTGGGGATTCCAGATCGAAACTCGGGGGCCGCCACCTAGTTGGTGTCACGCGGCTCGGTGATGTAGAACCACCCCGATTGCCACCCCTTTATGGTCTCCACGAAGGAGCCCTCGAGCCATGCAACGTTGGGCATTTTTCCCACCATGGCTCCGCCGCATTCCACTTGTTGGCTGCCCACCACCTTTGGCTTGATATTGAAGGTCTTCAGCCACAGGCCGAAATGGGGCCGGATGCGGAGGAAAGCCTCTCACACGATGATGAACGCCGAGATGTTGAGGATGAAATTCGGGGCTAGATCATGAAAGTCCAGCCCGTAGTAAAACATGAGGCCGCAGACGAATGGATGGAGGGGAAACCCCAATCCGCGGACAAAATGGGGGAGGACAGCCACCCTTTCGTGAGGTTCCGGGGTAGGGACTATCTGCCCCGCGGCCGGCAGCCGGTGCGCGATATCCGCGGCTAAGTATCTGGCTCCACGTAACTTTTTGATGTGCCCCTCTGTGACGTAGGAGGCCATCCACTTGCCCCCCACTCCGGACATGTTTGGAGAGAGTTGAGGAGGAGGATGCAGACTTGGGCGTTGGAGCTCGAGTGCGCGAGAATGGATGAGCAAGGAGGAAGAAGGCGTGGGTAGAAAAAGGTGAGATCTTATCCCTTTATAAGGACGGACTAAACTATGCACCCCCACTTCCCTGGTAAAATTCGCTTATCCCCCAAGCGCCGTAATTGATGGCGCGGTTGGGTTACCCACGTCTGTATTGATGAGAATCCCGTAATAAGGGGAACACGATCTCTACTTTGACAAGACGTGTCAAGAAACCGCCTCACGTTATGTGTGGGGGCTGGTTAAAGAAAACGGTTCAAATAATTACCGGGCCGTGGCGTGATGTCATGCTGCCAAAATGTGTCAACAGATTAGATTGTGGTAATATTATTCTCTCTACGGTGGTATGTGGAACTTATTTTGTAGGGTCGGACACTATCCTTGTATTCAAATTCTTTCATGGTGTATTTGGAGGAGGAACCCGCCTTGCAATGCCGAAGACAACACTGCGTGCCGGACTCATTGTCATTGAAGCCTGGTTCAGGGGCTACTGAGGGAGTCCTGGATTAGGGGATCTCCGGACAGCCGGACTATATCCTTTGGCCGGACTGTTGGACTATGAAGATACAAGATTGAAGACTTCGTCCCGTGTCCGGATGGAACTCTACTTGGCGTGGAAGGCAAGCTAGGCAATACGGATATGTATATCTCCTCCTTTGTAACTGACCTTGTGTAACCCTAGCCCCTTCCGGTGTCTATATAAACCAGAGGGTTTTAGTCCGTAGGACAACATACAATCATACCATAGGCTAGCTTCTAGGGTTTAGCCTCTCCGATCTCGTGGTAGATCAACTCTTGTAATACCCATATTATCAAGTATAATCAAGCAGGACGTAGGGTTTTACCTCCATCAAGAGGGCCCGAACCTGGGTAAAACATCATGTCCCCTGCCTCCTGTTACCATGCGCCTTAGACGCACAGTTCGGGACCCCCTACCCGAGATCCGCCGGTTTTGACACCGACACCCAAGCTTTTGCTTTTTGAAATCCTTGAATATTACCTTGGGGTGCCTTGGGAATCCCCTATATTAGGCTCTTGGCACTCCTTATTCCATAGTCCATCAAATCCTTACCCAAAACTTGAAAATTTCACAACACAAAACTCCAACAGAAAATTTCGTAAGCTCCGTTAGTATAAGAAAATAAATCACCAATTTTGGTACTATTGTGAGCTCATTCTTTATTTATATTGGTATAATATCTGGTGTGTTCCAAATTTTCCATGGTTCATACCCCCCGATACTAGCCATAGATGCATCAAAATAAGCAAACAACACGCGAAAAACAGAATCTGTCAAAAACAGAACAGTCTGTAGTAATCTGGATATTTCAAATACTTCTATTACTCCAAAAATCCTGAGAAATTAGGAAGTCCTAAAAACTTTGTTTATTAACACTCTGCAAAAAGAATCAGTATTTTATCGTGCTTCTGTAAAAAAATATGAAAACTAATATCCTGGCGCAAAAGTTCCTGTTTTTCAGCAGGATCAAATCAACTATCACCGTAAGCTACCCCAAAGGTCTTACTTGGAACAGACACTAATTAAAACACAAAACCACATCTAATCAGAGGCTAGAAGAAAATTTATTGCAAAAAAGGGCCTAAAAATCAAGAACAAAAATTAAACTGGGTTGCCTCCCAACAAACGATATTGTTTAACGCCCTAGCTAGGCATAAAACCACGAATAGATCTAAGTATTCTCATCTTTGGTATTCAATTCCTTTCTCATCAAGTTTTCCAAAACTCATCTAAGAAATTCTATTATCTCTTTTATTTCCCTTCTAGTAGATGAACTTAAATCATGGAAGGGACTTTGGTTGGTGATCTTAACATTCACCAACCCATAATCAGGATCATCACCGTATATGTCATCATACTAAATATGTAGCTCGTTTTTAATGGGTTCCTTCATCATTTTATTCAACCAATCTCTATTAAAACCTACATAAACTCCCCTAGTTATCCAATCAAACTCTTCAAAGGTTTCAAGATACAAAGATTGACAGATCTCAGAATGGGGAACTCTTTTCCTAAGATTTTCACTATAAGATTGATAATCCCTATATTCCAAACTACGCACAGTTTCTTTATCATGCATGATATCTATAATTGGAGGGTGTTCAACATCATTTTTATGGAAAGAAAAAATATCCCTAGCTTCATGGATAATAAAATCAAATTCACGCATAAGAATAATAGTGGCAATCTTTTTAGCTATGGGATGATTGGTTTTAGGAAGTTCATAAAACACTGTTTGCAAAGCGGGATGAAGATGCACAAATTTTCTTTCTAATTTCTCAACAAGCATCACAATAGCATCAACATAACAATTTGTCTCAAGAAAAATAGTTCTTTTATTAATAGGCAAGGATCCCGTACAATCAAAGAATTCTTGAATAATACTTTTTTCAATAATATTACCATCTCCTATACGAAAGACTTTACTTTTGTAATTAGGAGGCTTTTCAACTCCGCGATCCGAAGAGCAAATTTCTAGATTCTCCTTGAGATTTTCAATGATAACATCCCCAGTTTCAGACATGGTAGCGGCAAACAAATCTAGCAAATGAGCAAATGAAAGGCAGATGAAGAAGACGAACGGAAGAGGGGCGAATAATATGCGAATCTTTTCGAAAATCATTTTAGAAGTGGGGGAGAGGAAAACGAAGGCGAATGGCGAATAATGTAATGCGAGGGATGAGAGCTTACGATGGGTACTTGGTATGTCTTGGCTTGGCGTAGATCTCCCCGGCAACGGCACCAGAAATCCTTCTTGCTACCTCTTGAGCTTGTGTTGGTTTTTCCCTTGAAGAGGAAAGGATGATGCAGCAAAGTAGCATAAGTATTTCCCTCAGTTTTGAGAACCAAGGTATCAATCTAGTAGGAGACAACGCGACAAGCCATCGAATACCTGCACAAACAAACACCAACTTGCAACCAACACAACAAAGGGGTTGTCAATCCCTTCACGGTTATTCGCAAAGTGAGATCTGATAGAGATGGATAAACGGTAAAGTAATATTTTTGGTATTTTTGGTTTATGGAACGGAAAGTAAAAGATTACAAAAGAAAGTAAATAGGAAACTAGAATTGTAGATCGGAAACTTATATGATGGAAAATAGACTCGGGGGCCATAGGTTTCACTAGAGGCTTCTCTCAAGAAAGGAATTATTACGGTGGGTGAACAAATTACTGCTGAGCAATTGATATAAAAGAGCAAAGTTATGACGATATGTAAGGCAATAATCATGAACATAAGCATCACGTCCGTGTCAAGTAGACCGAAACGATTCTGCATCTACTACTATTACTCCACACATCGACCGCTATCCAGCATGCATCTAGAGTATTATGTTCATAAAGAACGGAGTAATGCCTTAATCAAGGTGACATGATGTAGAGGAATTAACTCAAGCAATATGATGAAAACCCCATCTTTTTATCCTCGATGGCAATAATACAATACGTGTCAGTTCCCCTTCTGTCACTAGGATCGAGCACCGCAAGATTTAACCCAAAGCTAAGCACTCCTCCCATTGCAAGAAAGACCAATCTAGTTGGCCGAACCAAATCGATAGTTCGAAGAGACTTGCAAAGATATCAAATCATGCATAAAAGAATTAAGAGGAGATTCAAATAATATTCATAGATAAGCTGATCATAAATCCACAATTCATCAGATCTCGGCAAACACACCGCAAAAGAGTATTACATCGAATAGATCTCCAAGAACATCGAGGAGAACTTTGTATTGAGAATAAAAGAGAGAGAAAAAGCCATCTAGCTACTAGCTATGGACCCGTAGGTCTGTGGTAAACTACTCACGCTTCGCCGGAGAGGCAATGGTGTTGATGTAAAAGCCCTCCGTGATTGAATCCCCCTCCGGCAGGATGCCGGACAAGGCCCCAAGATGGGATCTCACGGGTACAGAAGGTTGCGGCGGTGGAAAAGTGGTTTCGTGGCTCCCTTAGAAGTTTTCGGGGTATAAGAGTATATATAGGAGGAAGATCTAGGCCAGGAGGCCACCGAGGGGCCCACAAGGTTGGGGGGCGCGCCCTCCACCCTTGTGGCTGCCTCGTGGCTCTTCTGACTTGCACTCCAAGTCTCCTGGGTGTCTTCTGGTCCGAGAAAAATCATCGCAAAAGTTTTATTCTGTTTGGACTCCGTTTGGTATTCCTTTTTCTGCGAAACTCTAAAACAAGAAAAAAACAGAAACTAGCACCGGGCTCTAAGTTAATAGGTAGTCCCAAAAATCATATAAAATAGCATATTAATGCATATAAAACATCCAAAACAGATAATATAATAGCATGGAACAATCAAAAATTATAGATACGTTGGAGACGTATCAGTGCCCAGAGGCGGTCTCTGCTCATGGGAACCAGGCAATCAGACTATAAGGCTTGATAACTTTCACTTAGTCTAGGGAGTTTGACTGCGGGGGCTGATAACGAGCCCCTGGTGTGGAAAGTGGTCGGCTCAGTAGGCCGAGGTATAAATCATGACAAACTTCAGCTAAAAAGTAAAGCCCTTCGTTTAACACGGGTGATCTCTATCGTCACGTCGCTTAACGCGGTCCACGAATGGCCATCCAGTTTGCGCTTACCTAGATAGTGCATCTGTCTATATACTGCCTATGATGCTAATTTCAAAAGGTTCTACATGTTGCATGTGAAACTTGGTACTAGTGCAGTTGTGTAATGGGGTAGCTGAGTGCTGAAGCTATATCATGTTGTACTCTGATGTATTACAATTATGAAATTATGCTTCCTTAATATGGAAATGAAATATATTATGTGCTTAATATGAATGTCAATTAGATTAATAAATGGATTATTAATAATAGGGCAATTAGCCTGCTAATTGGGTTTTGCTATTGCAAATGGTTATTGAAAAAATACCGTGGGCGATGACCTCAGGCAATGCACACAGTTTCTAGGAATAAACCATGTTGGATCAATGAACAATCACACACAACTTTCTCTTGAAAACTGTTTGTGTTAGGCCACATTGCACAAACATTTACCACATAAAAATTGTGTGTGATGGACAGCCTTTGCCACACAGTTTCTTCTATGGAGCATGTGTGATGCATTCAATAACGCAAACGATAATTTTTTTAATATCGTGTGCAATGGCAACACTATCACAAACAATTTAACAGGAAATATTGTGTGTGATGTACCTGTGAACGAAAACATTTTCCTTGGAGCAACTATGTGGGATATACATACGAACGGAAACGTTTAGCGGGGACTGACTTTGTCAGATGTACTTGCGACCAGAAACAATTTTGCCTCTATAATTGTATTTTTTTAGCTCTACTGTACGTATTTCCGTATTTGAGTGCTCGCCGGTCGCACACGAACTCATTTTGCCGAGCGCGTGTGCTAGGAGGGCCATATCCCTGATGGTTTCTGGGTCGTGTGGGAAGGACCCCCTATCGCCGTCACACACTAGGCAACTGTTCCAAATGCCGTCACAGAAAGGGGTTAAAAACCGTTTGTATAGCACCGACGCATACTAGTGAAGATCCATCTTTTTTACCCCACGCCTTCTTCCTTCCTCAGCCTTCCCATCTTTGAGCTCCAGCGCCCAAGCTTCGATCTTCCCCACCGCCACCAACCTCTCCAGCCATGTACGGGTACGGCTCTCAAGGCAAGTGGGTGGCCTCCTCCGTGACGGAGAAGGACATCAAGGAGCTTCGGGAGGCGGGGTACCTGAGTGCAGACGTTGCGCACATGATCCTTGCCAAGAAGCAGGTCATCCCCACTCCGGAGCCCGGCGAAAGGGTGGTATTTATCCCCCACTTCCTCCGTGGACTAGGATTTCCACTCCACCCTTTTGTCCACAGCCTCATGTTCTATTACGGGCTAGATTTCCACGATCTAGCCCAAAACTCCTTCCTCCACATCTCGGCGTTTATCGTCATGTGTGAGGCGCTTCTCCGCATTCCCCTGCCACTTCGGCCTATGGCTCAAAGTCTTCAACATGAATCCGAAGGTGGTTGACGAGCAACACGTAGACTGTGGAGGTGCTATGGTGAGCAACTCCCCAACGTCACCTGTCCCAAAGGGGCCTTCGTGGAAACTATCAAGATATGGCAGCAGGAGTGGTTCTACATCACCGAACCCAGTGGCGCTAACTGGGCGGCCACTCCCGAGTTTAGATCCGAACCCCCGATGCGGCTCACGTCGTGGACCAACAAGGGTCTGGACTAGGGGTCGACCGACGAGGTGTTGACGCTGCAAAAGCGCATAAAAACATTATATAAAAGAACACTAGCCTCACTGACGTGATTCAGGTGATGCTATTCTGCCGGACCCTTCCCCGCCAGAGCCGGCCTCTCCACATGTGGGAGTTGAATCCGGAAGGGTTGCGGACCCTACAATGATTCTTCGGCACGATGCACGAAGAGATCTGGAAGCTGCTTTTCAAGGCCCAGAAGTCATGGCCGGAGACGATCGACGACATCGGCCTCGACTGCGCTCATCCGGCCACCCCGGTAACTTTCACTGGTACATCGACATGCTAAACAAACAGTTTTAACCCCTTTCCGCGATGACATTTGGAACCGTCACCAAGTGAGTGTGTGTGATAGGGTGTCCTTCCCACACGACCCAGAAAATCGTCGGGGATAGGCCCTCCTGGGACCCAGGCTGGGGCCGTGTGCGATCGGGCGAGGCATCAAAACCCAATCATTTCCGTAGGTATGTACATCCCACATGGTAATCATAGAAAATCATTTCTGTAGGTATGTACATCCCAAATGGTGAATCCGAGAAAATCATTTCCGTAGGTATGTCATCCCACACGGTGAATCCCAGAAAATCATTTCCGTAGGTATGTACATCCCACACGGTGAATCCTAGAAAAACATTTCCGTACGTATGTATATCACACAAAGTTCTTTGTGTGGAAACGTTTGTGCAAGGTGGCCTAACGCAAAAAGTTCGCTGCTGGAAGCCATGTGTGATTGTTAGTTTGATCGAACACGCCTACTTTCTAGAAACCGTGCGGGTTGTTTGAGTTCATCGCCCACGGTGATGTCTGAGTATCCGTTTGTAATAGAAAACCCCAATAAGAAGGGTAATTAGCCTATTATTGATAATCCATGTACTAATCAAACTGATATTTCTTATAAAACATGCCAGATATTTCATATCCGTATAAAAGCAACCATGATTTCATAATCGAATTACATCAGATAGCTTCGGCACTCAGTTACGCCATTACACAACAGCACCAAGTTTCACATGCAGCATAATAAACCTTTGGAAAATAGCATCATACACGGTAAATAGATAGATGAATCTCATCTGGGAAACTGCAGAAGTGGAAGGAAAATATGAGCCTTCAGTGATGTTGAATGTCCTTGCAACTTTAGGCCAGTGGCTATGGATAATTTCCCTCCCAACCTTCGTCCTCTTCAGCAAGACTTCAATATTGTACCATTGGTGTTGAATGAATACCTTCCTCGCTTCTTGACCATGCAGGTGGCTTGAGAGGTAATCATCGGTGAACTGCTTTGAAATGTACTGAAAACAAAGCTATGCATAAATCGCTGTTGTAAATTTTGAAATGGCGCAAGGGGTAAAAACAAGGTAAAAGAGTTGGTACCATCCTATAGTTGACTGCTGTCTTCTTCATTGTGCAAACAAAGATCTTGCTGTTATTCGTTGCAAGTTTCTTCATCCTAACAATCTTTATGAGTTTCTTGACTTGACTAATATTCATGGACATCTCATTTCCCCATATGCAAAATGGGTCGAACAGTGGGTCTAAGCCTCTCACAGCAGGACCTACATGTGCAAGACCAAATTGTAAGAAACCTAAATATTAGAATGATTCCTGCAACTGCACAATAATGTGCTATTAGCCAAAGGACCCTACTTGAACAAACCTCGATGGTGAACCACAGTGTCTCCCATTGTTTCCCTACAACACACATAAGGAAGATCTTGATCAGGTTAAATAAGAGTTGCCATACTATCAGTAGAATATGTATTGAGTACATCCAAATTCGATTGGTGTCACATGCATAACAATACAAAATTGTACCCACAACAAATGAAAATCAAATTGCAGAACTGAAGCAAACAGTTAAATGGACAGCAGACCAAATGAACCAAAATAGTTAACTGAGCACGACATTGCAGAATAGAAACATGTACTAGAAGATAAGACAGTTAACAAAACAAAGAATGCTTGAGAACAGTACTACGAAATGTAGCAATTGTTGGACCAAAGTGTTAACTGAACATTACATTTTAGAGGACCAAACTGTTAACTGAACATCAGATTGCATATTAACATTACAAAAGGACAAATCACTAGAAGGCACTGGCGGTGGCCTTGAGAAAACTTCACGAACTGTATTTTAAAGTAGACAACCGTGTGGCGGTGTCGACGGTGGCCTCGAAGATGAGGTGCTCCTCCAAGATCTGGTGGTCGACACGCATGGCAGCCATAGCGACCTCGTTCACGCGTGTGTCCACATGCTACTCAGCTCCACATTATACTACGTGTAAAATGGCTGTGGGCGGGCTTAATTGGAGGAGGAGGCAGTGATTTCGGTGGAAGGTGTCACTCCGTCGGTCGGGGTATGTGGGACGGGAAAGGAGGAGGATGGTGTGGGTGGGGTGTGGATTACCTGACCATATCGACGAGGCCGTGCAGCAAGAAGAAGGGTCGGCGGCGAGGAGGTTGCGCAGCAAGAAGAAGGGTCGCCGGTGAGGAGGCGACGCTGCAAGAAGAAGGGTAGCAGGCGAGGAGGCGGCGCTGTAAGAAGGGTCGCCGGCGAGGAGGCTGAGCTGCCAGTAAGCAGCGGTGAAGGTCTGAACTTGTAAAGCAAGGAGGAGCAGTGGAAATGTGGCTTTTGGTAGGAGGGAGTGGGCGGGGAGATAGATATTTCCGTGGTGGCCAAAAAATTTCGCTCAGTGCCATGAGAAACTGGCGCGCAAGTGTGGTTCAAGCGGGGCCGGTGGACTGTAGAAGACGAAGCTTCCTGCGTAAGCCAGACAAGACGGTGTGCCAAGATATTTTATATCGCATCCCACACGATTCTTTCTAGTAAACTGTTTGTGGTATATCTGATTTTTTTCATTATATTTTGAAAGACAAAATGGTGTTACGGAGGGAAAGGATGGTGTTTGAATTGCTAGAACATTTACGTATAGTCAACATGCAACTAGTACATGAGTGTCATGTTTAACTTTGGAATTATTCCGGGTTCGTTTGGCATTTTTATGCATTAACTGAGTTTCTGCGCATTTAATGTGGATAATTCAAATTTGAACTACAAGCACAGGCTCCAGTGCACCAAAGTTGTTTGAAAAATCACATGTGTATCCTTGGGTGAATTTCTAGGTCCCATGCAAGAGATGGGAGTGAAATTTAAACATCTGGGCGTCGTGGCTCGGCCGGAAAGATTGAGAAACTTGGTTTTTTTAATTCCTGTAATTCCAAAACACGCCTGAAAATCATGAAACTTGGCATGGTGTCATCACATGGTACCAACATGCTACGGTATTTTTTTGGACGAATTTGGACAAGCTTTGGTGTAAACTTCTTGCAAACCGGAGCTTCCCTCAAGAAGGCTCGTGGTTCCGAGAGGGAACATGTCACCTCCATGTGCGAAACGACATACGTACACTGCCTTCTCCCGCCTTAATATTTTTACACAGGAAGATTAGATCAAATAGAAGTACCATGTTAAATTTTGGAATTATTCCGGGTTCATTTTTGCCTTTTTATGCATTAATTGAGTTTCTGCGCATTTAATGTGCATAATTCAAACTGGAACTACAAGCACATGCTCCAGTGCACTGAAGTTGTTTGAAAAATCACATGTGTGTCCTTGAGTGAGTTTCTAGGTCCAATGCAAGAGATGGGAGTGAAATTCAAACATCTGGGCATCGTGGCTCGACCGAAAAGATTGAGAAATTTGGTTTTTTAATTCCTGTAATTCCAAAACACGCCTGAAAATCATGAAAATTGGCATGGTGTCATGACATGGAACCAACATGCTGCGGTAATTATTTTGGCCGAATTGGGACAAGCTTTGATGTAAGCTTCTTGCAAACCGGAGCTTCCCTCAAGAAGGCTCGTGGTTCCGAGAGGGAACATGTCACCTTCGTGTGCGAAACGACATACGCACACTGTCTTCTCCCGTCTTAATTTTTTACACAGGCAGATTAGACCAAATAGAAGTACCATGCTAAATTTTGGAATTATTCCGGGTTTGTTTGGCCTTTTTATGCATTAATTGAGTTTATGCGCATTTAATGTGCATAATTCAAATTTGAAATACAAGCACGGGCTCCAGTCCGCCAAAGTTGTTTGAAAAATCTCATGTGTTTCCTTGGGTGAATTTCTAGGTCCCATGCAAGAGATGGGAGTGAAATTCAAACATCTGGGTGTCGTGGCTCGGCCGAGAAGATTGAGAAACTTGGTTTTTTTAATTCTTGTAATTCCAAAACATGCCTGAAAATCATGAAACTTGGCATGGCGACCTTACATGGCACCAACATGCTGCGGTATCTTTTTTGGCCGAATTGGGACAAGCTTTGGTCTAAGCTCCTTGCAAATCAGAGCTTCCCTCAAGAAGGCTCATGGTTCCGAGAGGGAACGTGTCACCTCCATGTGTGAAATGACATACATACACTGCCTTCTCCCGCGTTAATTTTTTTACACGGGCATATTAGACCAAATAGAAGTACCGTGCTAAATTTTGGAATTATTCCGGGTTCGTTTGGCCTTTTTATGCAATAATTGAGTTTCAGCGCATTTAATGTGCATAATTCAATTTTGAACTACAAGCATAGGCTCCAGTGCACCAAAGTTGTTTGTAAAATCACATGTGTGTCCTTGGGTGAATTTTTAGGTCCCATGCAAGATATGGGAGTGAAATTCAAACATCTGGGCGTCGTGGCTCGGCCGGAAAGATTGAAAAACTTGGTTTCCTAATGCCTGTAAGTCCAAAACACGCATGAAAATCATGAAACTTGGCATGGTGTCATGACATGGCACCAACATGCTACGGTAATTTTTTGGCCGAATTGGGACAAGCTTTGGTGTAAGCTTCTTGCAAACTGGAGCTTCCCTCAAGAAGGCTCGTGGTTCCGGGAGGGAACGTGTCACCTCCATGTGCGAAAAGACATACGTACACTGACTTCTCTCGTCGTAATTTTTTTACATACGCAGATTAGACCAAACAGAAGTACCATGCTAAAATTTGGAATTATTTCGGGTTCGTTTGGCCTTTTTATGCATTAATTGAGTTTCTGTGCATTTAATGTGCATAATTCAAATTTGAACTACAAGCACAGGCTCTAGTGCACCAAAGTTGTTTGAAAAATCACATGTGTGTCCTTGGGTGAATTTCTAGGTCCCATGCAAGATATGGGAGTGAAATTCAAACATATGGGCGTCGTGGCTCGGTCGGAAAGATTGAGAAACTTGGTTTTTTAATTCATGTAATTCCAAAACATGCCTGAAAATCATGAAATTTGGCATGGTGGTATGACATGGCACCAACATGTTGCGGTAATTTTTTTGGCCGAATTGGGACAAGCATTGGTGTAAGCTTCTTGCAAATCGGAGCTTCCCTCAAGAAGGCTCGTGGTTCCGAGTGGGACGTCTCACCTCCGTGTGCGAAACAACATGCGTACACTGCCTTCTCCCGCCTTAATTTTTTTAATCAGACAGACTAGACCAAATAGAAGTACCGTGCTAAATTTTGGAATAATTCTGAGTTCGTTTGGCCTTTTTATGCATTAATTGAGTTTCTACGCATTTAATGTGCATAATTAAAATTTGAACTACAAGCACAGGCTCCAGTGCATGAAAGTTGTTTGAAAAATCACATGTGTGTCCTTGGGTGAATTTCTAGGACCCATGCTAGAGATGGGAGTGAAATTCAAACATCTCGGCGTCGTGGCTCGACCGGAAAGATTGAGAAACTTGGTTTTTCAATTCCTGTGATTCCAAAACACGCCTAAAAATCATGAAACTTGGCATGGTGTCATGACATGGCACCAACATGCTACGATAATTTTTTTGGCCGAATTGTGACAAGCTTTGGTGTAAGCTTCTTGCAAACCGGAGCTTCCCTCAAGAAGGCTTGTGGTTCCGAGAGGGAATGTGTCACCTCCGTGTGCGAAACGACATACGTACACTGCCTTCTCCCACCTTAGTTTTTTTACACAGGCAGATTAGACCAAATAGAAGTACCGTGCTAAATTTTGGAATTATTCTAGGTTTGTTTGCCCTTTTTTATGCATTAATTGAGTTTCTGCGCATTTAATGTGCATAATTCAAATTTGAACTACAAGCACAGGCTCCAGTGCACTAAAGTTGTTTGAAAAATCACATGTGTGTCCTTGGGTGAATTTCTAGGTCCAATGCAAGAGATGGGAGTGAAATTCAAACATCTGGGCATCGTGGCTTGGCCGGAAAGATTGAGAAACTTGATTTTTTTAATTCCTATAATTCCAAAACACGCGTGAAAATCATGAAACTTGGCATGGTGTCATGACATGACACCAACATGTTGTGGTAATTTTTCTGTCCAATTAGCGAAGGCGCACACATTAACAACCAACAAAGTCATTTTGGTACAAGTGATGTCACGTTAAAAATCGGAAACACAAGTATTATTGAAACCGTGGGCGTTCTACTTACCAATTACGTGCAGCCACGTGTCCCCTTTTTTATTGGCTAGGAGGTGTCGTGCGGGGTAGCTATTTGAGTACGGGAGGCGTGCTAGCAGACCCCTGCGCGTGCTCATCGAGAGGAGAGCCCTTTGACCGCTACCCGCTGCGCACCTCTCTCCCAACGTCTCCATTAATGGCGCCCGAGCACCTATTCCACGGCTAGGCTACATGTCTCACTGGACTGAGATTTAAGAGGGAATATGAAAATATGAAAAGAAAGTTTTGCACGAATCTTGATGTAAGATCTGACGGACTATATAGCATGGACTACGACTTATAGCAAGCATGATGAATATCAGGACGATGACAGTGGATAATAATTGCCTTACATATTTAGAAACATAAAAAAGCCACATGCGGCAGTGCCCGAAATACACAAGGGCAAAAGAAGAAGGAAGACAATGATCTTGCTCGCTGATATCTACTTTCATGATGTGTTGCTGCAGGCCGCGGGAACTAGTCTTCGCGGCGACCAACGACGAGCTCTTTATTGTCCTCAAGATGCTGCTTGAGAGCATCCACGGATTCCTCCACCAGCCTTCTGCGCTCGATGCGCAGCCTGGCATTCTCGTCCATAAGTTTCTCGACGATGACGCCGGTCCTCTTCAACAAGGCAGTGGTTTTCTCCTGTTGCTCTGCACTTTCGACGAAATTCACCCTCAGCAGGTCGTGCTCAGCCCGGAGCTTCGCATTGCCCTCACTTAGTTGCCAGATGACGTTGGTAGACTGTTCAAACGAGGCTTTCAGGTCATCCTGCAACCTCGCCCACCTTGAGATCTGACCCATCTGCCTAAGAACGAGGGCACGCATGCGCCTGTAAGAGTCCCCGTCTGCCTGCAAGACATTTTCCCAGGCCGCCGCAGCGCCGGAGGATATCTCTGCTGCATTGGCGGCACGGCGGGACATCTCTTCTGCTTCCGCGGCGCGGCCGAACCAGTCTGCTGCATCAACGACACGGCGGGACCTCCGTGTTGTTTCAGCGGTGCAGTGGGACCTCTTTGCTGTTACGGCCGTGCGGCGGGACATGTTGGCTGCTTTCGCGGCGAGGCGGAACATCTCTCGTGCTTCCACTTCCAGGCTCGCCTCTCCCTGGTGGCAATCTCTCAACCCAGAACTCATGCTGGCCATGGCAGACGCAAGGGAACAATGTTGAATGACATGTTTGTTTTTGTGATGAGGAGTTGAGGAGGAATGTGCAGTCATCTTGGAGTAGTAGTATTTATAACCGCGTAGTAATACGCTCCTAAGTGGGAAACCGTTTAGGTTTTGCTCCGTGTGAACAGGTTTGCAATTTGGAATGTGACGGGACGCATGCTCAAAATTTACTGATGGATATATGTGCAGCACTATTCCCGGAAGGCATAACGTGGGCACGTACGCCTTCTCGGCCGCGTACGTGGCGTTTGCACCATAGGGTGCACCGCAATAGGTAATGTCATCACACGTCTTGTTCCAATAACCATGCGCGCTCGTTATTACCATCACGCACGCTTCTTTTAATTAGAATGTGTGTGTCTATCTAACGCACCCATGTTGATCTATCGAACTGTTTCAGTTTGTTGTGGCTAATCGCAAACAGTTCATCCATGTGAAGTGTATGCCATCAACCAGAAACACTTTGATCTAGCTGACCCGTTTCTGTCCTGTTGCCTAATCGCAAACAGTTAATCCTTCTGAAGCGTATGACCTCAATCACACACACCTTGATCTGGCTGACCATTTCTTTTGTGTTGCCTAATTACAAACAGTTCATCCTATTGAACCATATGTTGTATATCGCACACGCCTTCATCAGCCTGCCCGTTTCTTTAGTTCCGCCTCATCGCACATAGTTCATTGGACTGAACCGTATGCCCTGAATCGCACACGCAATTAAAATCTGAACTATGTTTGATGGCTCCTCAATCGCAAATGTTTTGCACCTTTTTTGACGGTTCTTTTACACCACCGTTTTCTATTATTGCATCACACATAGTTTTGTCGAAGGATCTCTGATCGTAGTGTCACGTTAGCAGCATCCTGCAGTAGTGTTTTTTAGTTTCCGAACATAACTTACTTCACAAATCAAAGGGGTATGCTGAGACTTCCATCCTTTAATCAGGGAAGGACGAAGAAGGTAGAGTGGATCAAGTTTCCGGCTCCGTTGCCCCAAAACCCACCTGATCCTCTACTAATGAGGATGCTGGTCCCGAAGCCGTACCAGGCACCGGAGAAGAAGGCCAAGAAGAAGGGCAAGGAGAAGGTCAAGGAGGCCAAAGGTGGCCTCCGCCGTAAAGGTACTTCAGACGCTGTGTCCAGAGATACCGAAGCTCCCTCCTCCCATGAGGGAGATGAACACGAAGAGGAGGAGGAAGAGAGCAATTCTCCACTTAAGGGGAGGAAGAAGAAAAGGGCGGCCTCCGTAGACCCAGAGGCGGGGGCATCCAAGAGGGGGAAGATATCCCTCTCAGACGGCTCGGACTCGGATGCCGAAGCCATCCCCGAGTGGCGCCCCAGGTTGAAGCCCCTGGCTGATTCGTAAGTATCCAAGGGTGCCTTACATATATCCGATATTTATGATTGCAGTTTTAACACATTATATTGTGTGCTTCAGTCCGTCCTGCAATCTTCCCCAACTATCATCATCTTTGGGAAACTCGCTGGAGCCGGGGATGGTGGAGAGAGAGACGCCTTCGTGAGCCTCTCCTCCAACCGCCACAGACGACACCTAAGTGTTGTCTCGTAGAGCCTCTCCGGGCCATGGAGAGGTGTGAGAGGCTGCCAAGATGACGCTAGAGCACCTCAGCTGCCGAGAACATGGGGGAACCAACCCCCATGTAGACTGACGACGGGGTCCGTGACCAATTCGGCCCCCAGCCAAACATCATTCCGGAGACCCACGCGGGTTGGGAATCGAGCGAGCAACCCCCTTTAAAGGAGGGGGGAGCGTTGACTCCACCAGCAACCTCTATCAATCCAAAGGCGCTGGACACTTTGGTGGAAGCATTTCGACGTGCTTCCGTCGTGGAAGAGCACCGTACCCTGATGGGTACAGTGGTTGAGAAGGTTCAGTCCGCCAAAAGTGGGCTGAATCAAGCCTTCACCAGCCTATTAACAGGCTTTGAGGTATGCAATGCAATACTCTTAGCCGCTTTGCATATGCAAAAATATGCCTGTGTATAGATAGTAGCCCCTGAGACTCTATTTAGCTTTTGAAAAAAGGCCGAACAGAGGATCAAGTAATATTCGCAGGAGATAACATACTTGTCTATTTTGATAAACATGCTTCACTATTAGCGGCGACCGCCCAGGCCGCGGAAGTATCTGAACTTAAGCAGAAGCTGGAGCTGGACGATGAGGATCTCGTCCGTATCAACAAACGGCTTGATGAGGCGCAGGTATGGTTTGAAAAAGTGCTTACACACCTGAAGTGATATGCCAATGTGGAGTCTAATCTCCTGTGTTGTCCTGATCGTATTTGCAGGTAGTGCGGCTGCGGTCGAGACCCTAAAGAGCGCCCTCGCCCAAGCCAAGGAGCAGGCGCGGGGTGAGCCAAGCGGCCGCTGACAAAGCGGTTGTGGATTTAGAGGCTGAGCAGGTCACCCGCCACAAGTATGAGGAGCGGGTGACCGAAGTGGAGCAGGAGCTCAAGGATGCCGCCAGCAAGTGCGAGGCCTTGGAGGAGAAGAATAAGGCCCAAGCGGTCAATCTTACCAAGGCTCTTTAGGAGGCCAAGGAGGCGCGGACCGAGTCCCGGTGGCTCGCGAGGAGATCAAGCAGGCCAAAAAGATAGCGGTTAGTAAGCCCTTTCTTTTACAGAGTATATTTGGCGGTCGGAGATATGCTTTGCTTAATCAACTATGGAGTTCTCCAGATGCCTTTCCGGACCTTCCGAGGAGTGCTGCCGACGCTGCACAATATTTCTGGGCCAAAGAAGGGAACATGAGGGAGAAGCTCTTCTGGTCGCAGTACCTGGCACCGGAGCTGCCAGCGCTGCTGAACAACCAGATGATGCAGCTGGACGAGCTGCATAGGATGTCTGGTTTGGCCATGAAGGATATCATAGTCTGGCTATCGCCAGCCGGACCCATTCCTAGGAGCTACTTCGGCCTGGTCAAGCGGCTTGACGACGCCTTGCCCCGGGTTGAAGCTGTAAAGCGCTCGACGTGCATAGATGGTGCGCGGATGGCCTTTGCCCGTGT